>NW_026067944.1:32823742-32843962 GCF_014885135.2 Alexandromys fortis
ACGGTTGAGCATCCTTTGGCTATATGCTCAAAAGTGGTATTTCTGCATCTTGAGGAAGGTTGTTTCCTAATTTTATGAAAAATCACAACACTGACATCCAAAGAGGTTGTACCAGCTTGCATTCCACCAGCAATGCAGAAGTGTTCCCTTTTCTCCACAACCTCTCCAGCATAAGTTGTCATCAGTGTTTTTGATCTTGGCCATTCTTACAGGTGTTAGATAGAATCTCAGAGTTGTTTTGATTTGCATTTCTCTGATGACAAAGTTGTTGAACATTTCCTTAAGTGTCTTTCAGACATTTTAAATTCCACTGTTGAGAGTTCTCTCTTTAGGTCTGTATTCCATTTTTTTTAAAATTGGATTATGTGTTTTGATGACCAATTTCTTGAGTTCTTTGTATATTTTGGAGATTAGACCTCTGTCTGATGTGGGGTTAGTGAAGATCTTTTGCCATTCTGTAGGCTGTCCCTTTGTCTTGTTGACTGGGTTCTTTGCTTTACTGAAGCTTTTCAGTTTTAGGAAGTCCCATTTATTAAATGTTTTTCTCAGTGTCTGTGCTACTGTGGCTATATTTAAGAAGTGGTCTCCTGCGCGAATGCAATCAAGTGTACTTCTCATTTTCTCCTCTATGAGGTTCAATGTGGCTGGGTTCATGTAGAGGTCTTTGCAAAATCAGATATACGTGTGGCATAAAGGCAGATGGAACTATATTGAATGAGAAAGCAGACAAGCAAAGATAATAGGGGATGAATAATAACAATATGATAAATATATATGGGTCTACATCATTTTATAGAATATTATGTGCTTATAAAATTTTTAAATTTTCAAAATATACTACTTACTGTCTTCTTTCCTGCTGTTTCCTATAGGTTGTCATCGGCTGTGAGTATGTCTCCCGAGCAACAGAAACCAGGTAGAAGTAACTCGGATACCTCAATAACTTCATAAAACACAACAATTTTCCAGGCTACACCAGCCATGTACAATATGTTTTTAAAATCTAAAACATACTAAAAGAGAAATATACAGTTGTAATAGCAAAGAAAAAGGAGAGGACACAAAAGCATCCCCAGTGTACTAATGAGTGAGATAAAGATTTTCAAAGTAAAGAAAGTACAGAAAAGTTGGTACCTCATGGGCACTGGAGCATCAGTAATAATAGCAATAGAGATACAAATTAGTCTGCAGTATTAAGCAAACGGTAAAGGTTATTGTTTAATCATGGAATGGAAGACTGGTGATCAGGGAATGTTGGCATGGTACCTAACCATCTACCTTCATGCTGAAAACTGTGAGATCCTGAAAGTATAAACCATGGGTCATACTGTAATGCTCATTCATTATATTTAATGCATATCATAGACTGTTTTCTGTTTGATGTGCAAGATCAAAACACTCGAAAATATTATGTGTGCTCAAGAAACTTGCGATTCACACAGAAAACACAAATATAACAATGGTGGGTGCCTTGCTGCAAGTGCTGAAACCAAGGTAAAGAGAGTCTGACTATGTAAGGGAAGGAAAGGAAACATGGAAAACTGCATGGTGGGGAGATTACAGCATTTGTCGTACCTACAGATAATTTAATAGCAACATCTTGGTGGAGAAACAGCCAGGGTGACAGAGAATGAGGCTAGGGAACTATCGTAGCTAGAGTTTCTGGTGCTCTAATGAAACAACATGACCACTCAATTGTTATAATGTAAAACATTCAAGTGGGTCTGGCTTATATTTCAGAGGGTTAGACAACTGTCTGTAAGGAGACACTGCACTTTGTTTCCCAGCTGCCCAGACCAGAATAATCACACAGAAACTCTATTAATTAAAACAATGTTTGGTTGATGACTCAGGCGTATTTCTAGCTATCTCTTATCTCTTAAATTAACACATTTCTATTAATATATGTATTGCCATAAGGCTGTGGCTTACTGGTAAGTTTCTGGTATCTTTCTCCTTTGGCAGCTATGTGGTGTCTCCCTAAATCTGCCTTCTTTCCTTCTCTATCCCTGCTTTGATTTCCTGCCTTGCTATGTTCTGCCCTGCCACAGGCCAAAGCAGTTTCTTTATTAACCAACGGTAATAGAAAATATTCACAAAATAATGATTGTCATCAATTGTCATCATGGTGGAAGCATAGTGGCAGACATGGTGCTGGAGAGTAGCTAAGAGTTCTACATCTATATCTGCAAGCAACAGGAAGAGGGAGTAACACTGGGCCAACCTTGACCTTTTGTAATCTCAAAGCCCATCCCCAGGAATATACTTCTTTCAACAAGGCCACACCTCCTAATAGTGCTACTGACTATGAGCCTATAGGAGCCATTTTCATTCAGACTACCACAGGAAGTCAGGGTCAAAGTTAGAAGTTCACTCTTGGGTTTTGTGTGATATAAAAGGTGAATAAGACTTTAACCCCTATCTCTGTGGAAGGATTGCACTGGTAACTCGTCTGCATTTTATCAACATGAAAACATAGCATGTCCATTAGACCAAATTGCCATTGCAATGCCTGAAAAGAAAATCTGCAATGAACGTGTAATTTAGGACACTGTTTCTTGAATTTCAAATATGACCTGACTATGAAAAGTAGCTTCCTAATTTCAGCATGCATCTTTCCTAAAAGTTATCTTCTTACAAGCAACAATAACACCAAAACTGTTGTTTTATTATTGTTCTTGCTTCCGATGGAAGCAAAGGATTTGCCACTTTTTAAGCAGGGTGATTATGTTATTAATCTGGCAGAAAACTGGGAAAGGGCGCTTGTAAGCCGTACCCTCATTTTGTCTTTGGAACAGTGCTATTCCTAATTACTTTTAGTCAAGCCGGAACAGTAGTCAGTGCTCACTAGACTCCTGTGTAACCACAGAAACAGAGGAAAGAGCTTTAGCATAAGAAAGTGAAGGAAAGTTAAAATCCTAGGAGTCTGTGGGAGCAACACAGTGAATAGAGAGCCGAAAAGACCACATGGTGAGATTTGATTCTCTCAGTGAGTCAGGAATGCTTTATTATTATAACAATAAACAAAACGATGATTTCTCCCCAGCCCCCAGGAGGAGATTATTAGGACAATCTGGGAACAGGAAGGAGTGCTGCAGATTACAGCGTACATGGTTTGGTTCTCACACTTTTTTTTCTTCTAATGATTGTTCAGTATAACAATGTATGGTATTATCCTACACTCACACAGTAATCCCTGTTAATGCTATTGAGACAAACCCAGAAGCACTCTATTGCTGTACATGTGCCCTGCCCCTTGCCCCAGTACAGAACACCTAGGTGCTGGAGAGATTTTCAGTGTAAAACAGACAAAGCAGGATTTGTTAATGTGTGACCCACTGACCATATGCGAGGATGCTCTTCCTCATTCTATATGTGTCTTCAAAACGGCTTACTAAACACCACAGCACTGAATGGAAGGGCGGTATGCTAATGCCCTCTCGCTGTTTAATTGCAGGAGAAGCTTTCCCTGGAAGAGAGCCAGGAACTCCTGTGAACCAAACAGTCTTAATTTAGTTCCGCCTCTGCCTAGCTCGCAAGGAAGTGCTGTGATCTTCTTCACTGCCCCATGCTCAGAGGTTGTGTGCAATTTTCTGCTCTGCCTGGTTCAGCCATTGTTACATTCAGGTGACGGTTAATTTGATCACTCATAATATTGATGCACTGTGTTACATGTGTTAATACCCAGGTTGCTCTGTTTGCAGGGCCTTTGGGTGATTTAGTATCAGCCCATTTCCCTGGCAAAGACAAAGCTCAGGATGTCTCACCCGACACACAAAAGAATTTTGTTCTCATTAATTCTTACAATGGTCTTGAGTGGGAAGCAGATTATATATTCATAGCACAGCAGCAGCATTAGAAACAATATTTCTCAGCACCTTTCTACATGTGTACCCTCACTGACATTATTTGACAAGTGAAGGATCGAGGTACCTGCCAGGCATCAAAGCTCAATTATCCCCAACTCACACTGGTTGAAGCACTTTTGTTAGTCCCCGGGGTGCTGAGTATTCCAAGACTCAGGAAGCAATGCCTTCCCTGGTGTTCATACCAGCATGGCAGGTATGCGACCCTTCCATTGGAAATGACACAGTCACTCCACACTGCTTCTGACCACAAAATTGACTACGTATTTACAATGCCTGTGGAGAGCATTGGTTTACCTCTAAGAGCACTCTGTTTTATTGAACAGAATTAGTGGGTAGAGGGGAAAGATCGCTTCAAAGAGGCTGAAACATACAAGTCTGCCTAACATCTTTGGAATTCAACCTGAAACAGATCTATAAGAAAGGCCTTAGAACACATCCCCCAAATTTGCCAATTTGGATATTACATTCTGACCTCCTACCTTTTAACCCTGAGGCAAAGAAAATAAATAAAATAAACCAATAAATAAGTAAATAAATATATAAGTAAATTGGTAGATCTTCATCTAGGAGGGTTTCTACACTGTATTTGGAGGTTAAGAAGATTAAGAACAAAGAGGCCTTGTGGAGCCCCTCCCCTTTTGCCAATAGACAGTCTATGCCCTGCAAAGTACACTTCGACAGAACTGTCCCCCAAACAGTTTTATTTGAGTCTTCTCTAAGCTCCACATCATATAAAACCGTAATGGAATAGGTTGGATTTGCTTTTCTGTTGTGGAGCTCTCCTTGATATAAGGAGTGTTTGAATGAACCTTGCAACAGGTAAAGCATATTACCCTCCCCCATACACATGGGATAATAGTGTTTAGTTTTAAATAAACAATAATATTGAAAGGTTAATCATATCCTTCAGTAGGTGTCTATATGTGGCATTTACTAGCTTAGTTTCCATAAACAGCAGGGAGCAAATGTATTCAGTTAGTAGGAATAAGAAGAACACACAGTAGAAGCAGCCTACTGAAACGAGTCATTTCTTATCTAATTTACTGGAATTTCTACCTGTGGAAGATGAGATTTCAAGGCCTGTTTGAGTGATGAAAAAAGAGGAAGAATTAGTCATGGGGAATCAGAAGTTTTGTGAGAGAAAGCAATTTGGCCAAGGTCACTTAACTAGCCAATGTCAGAGTTGGAAATTAAATGTACTGAAAGGGAATGGATGTTTCTATAGTGAGTCTCTTAGAAGAGCACCTTCGAGCTGATGTCAAGAATTTCCTCCAGGAGGTACATGAGAATTGCAGTGACCTTCATGAAATTATACATTGTGACTCAGAGAAAAGAGACTCAGATTTTTCATCTCAGGAACCAGAGTTCCACAGGCAGACCAAAACCCACTTTCTGAATTATCTATGAAAATGCTTTTCACATCCCTGTCAAACCTGGAACAAGACAAAATGCTCCCTTCAAAAGATGAAAACTTGCTTTAGTCAGTCCTTCAATTCATTTTTTATTTGTTTGATAAGTGCTTTATTTCAGTTACATGTAAACACAAATTCATACATGTAGATCCTGTGTATATTCATACACGTACTAATCCTGTATATGTTTCCTACAAAAATTTTAACATTAAATCCATTAAAAAGTTTTATAAAGCCTTAGGAAACAAGCAATGAAATTTAGAAGCAAAACTTTTGACCATGTATCATTTTTATTAGCAGCAAGAAAAATTTTCTATGGTCTTAAACAGAAGAAAGAAGAAATGATTCCAGGTCACAAATGTCACTGTAGTTTTGCTGTAGAAAATAAGTAAATGCAAACATTCTCAGTCACATGTTTTTTTTTTTTTTTCCCCTCCAGACTCTCTTCTCAACTAAGTAAGCTGGGTAAAGATGGAGCCATACAGGTACCCCGACTGATCTTAGAAATGCCAACTTGGAGATCGGACTCTTTCCTTTAGTCACATTATCTGGACCTGATGCTATACTTTCTTAATTATCAAATTTCCATCTAGCCTATCTACCTTCCCTTCACCCAATCCCAGAAGACCTGCCGTCTACCTTATTTGTGTGCAGGCACTATTCTCACTTTCTCCCAGTGAACTAAAGTTCTCTGAGGGCCTGAGCTTAACCCAGCTCATTACTGCAATCATAGCACCTAGAGTCCAAGCTAACCCAGTGATACTCAATAGATATTTTACAAACAAAACTAGGTTATAGCTTAGTGATAGATGTCAAGCTTAAGATGCACGAAGCCTCCCCTAGCGAACATCATTAAAAAGTCTAATAAAACTTTTCTAGATACTTTTTTCATCTCAAAACTCAAAGGGTGTGAGAAATCTAAACAAAAATTGAAGGCTGAGAATGTTTTGCTACTGTATGTGATGTCATCATTACGAAGGTTAGAGTAAATAATGAATGCTATGTACTCTGACATATGTGTTCTAGTAAATAGCGGGCAATATATTGATGTGGAAGGTCCTTCTGTATATATGTTGTTTTTATTGGTTAATGAATAAAGCTGTTTTGGACAATAGCTTAACAAAGTTAAGCCAGGTTTGAGAAACTCGCAGGACAGAGAAAACTTCTAGCAACAGTGTATATATAGAAGCTTCACTAGAGGCATTGCAAGTCTGAAAAGCAAGTTGAGAATCATTGCCTGAAGTTATTCAAAATGGTCAATTTTTAAGTTTTAATTGTTCATTAAGTACAACAATGTAAATTAATAATTGATAAAAATATTATGCATGTGATGATTTGACATTGGTCCCCACCATGAAGTTTTCCATAATCAAACAACTTAGCATATTCATCTCCATCCATAGGTACTTTTGTATGTGAGTGTGTATTATGTAAGTGTGCACTCATATGCATGAACATGCAATGATTCTTTTACAGTTTTTAATTATTATTAATAAACAAATCCTGTGCGGAAATATTAAAGGAAAAGGAACTTTGTCTCTATCTCCATCCGTCGCCGGACGAAGACTCTATGGTGATATTTGAGATAATCATCAGTGTGATAGTGGGGCAAGGCCAGTTCAGGCACCCTATACTCTGCTGCCCAAGGACCTAGCTGGGGAAATCCCCCTGGACACCTGGGATTTCCTCTAGAGCCAAGTCTCTTGCCAACCCTAAAATGGCTCCCTTAATGTAGATATCTTCTTCCATGCTCCTATATCTGTCCTTCCTCCATCTCCACCCTCCCACTCCCCCAAGCACTCTCCAGTCTTTCCCTTTTCCCTCTCTTTCCCCCTTCTCCCTCCCCCCACCCCCACCCCTACCCCCATGCTCCCAACTTTTGCCTGGCAATGTTGTTTGCTTCCAATTCCAAGAGTATCTATATATGTTTTTCTTTGGGTTGATTTTTTTTTTAATTTGGCTTCTCTAGGTTTGTCAACTATAGGCTTAATGTCCTTTGTTTATGGCTAGAGTCCACTAATGAGTGAGTACATTCCATATTCATCTTTTTAGATCTGGGTTATCTCACTCAGGATAGTGTTTTCTATTTCCATCCATTTGCCTACAAAATTCAAAATGTCTATTTTTTACCGCTGAGTAGTATTCTAATGTGTATATGTCCCACACTTTCTTTATCAATTCTTCCATTGAGGGGCATCTAGGTTGTTTCCAGGATCTGGCAATTACAAATAATGCTGCTATGAACATAGTTGAACAAATGATAGAGATAAAGACAAAGTCCCTCATCAGAGCAATGTACTGAGCCCCCAAGGTACAGTTGAAGAGCAGAAGAAGGGAGAAGATGAGCAAGGAAGTCTGGACTTCGAGGGGTTGATCTACCCACTGAGACAGTCTGCCTGTTCTAATGGGAGCTCACCAAATCCAGCTGGACCTGGACTGAATGATCATGCGATCAAACCAGACTCTCTAAATGTGGCTGTAGATGGGGGCTGACTGAGAAGCCATTGATAAGGGCACTGGGACTTGTTTCTACTCCATGCACTGGCTTTTTGGGACCCTAGTCTATTTGTCTATTTGGATGCAAAGCTTCCTAGAACTGGATTGGGGGCTGGACTTCCCACAGGGCAGGGTTCCCTGTTCTCTCTTAAGGAGGGAGAGAGAAGGAGGAGGTTGAGTATAGGAGCTGGAGGGGAATGGGAGGAGGGGAGGAAGTGTACATGTTTTAATGGAAAAATAAAAAAGGAAAAAAAAGATTGTGAAACTAAAAAAAAAAAAACATATTAAAGGAAAGCCTGATATGGATCCAAGCTACTGTGAAGACACTCCTCTGCTGCAGGCTTCCCTGCTTGAAAAAGCCAATGTTCCTTTCCACTCTGCCTCTTCCTTCTTGTCTCATCCATCCCTAATATAATCACTCCTCTGGACTAAAACGCTCTTTTCAATTGTAGAGAAGAATTCCCGTTACAAGCATGGTATAAAGTATGTACACAAGTTATTGTTCATTATATTTGAAATAACCAATGTTGTTCCATTAATTATGGTCAGCAAGCTGCATGCTAGATCACCAGAACACACTTATGCTAGAACAGTTATATATCTCAGATAACTTCTCTTCTCCCTACTCCTATTCCCTAGCAACCAGAATCTTGTTATGCTTGAGTAAATTCAACTGTTTGAGCTTCCATGTATAAGTGACATAATATTTCAAAATATTTATCTTTTTGTGTCTAGCTTATTCACTGTTTTCAGAATAATTAATAGATGCTATTTGAAACATCCCATATTTTAAAATCAAATTTAAAAGTATATATAAAACTGTGAAAATAGAAATATAATTCTTTAAAAGACAATTATACTACAGAGGTTATTATAACTTAAGATATCCTTGGAATTTGGATCTTAGTTCTTTACAAGACTCACAGCTTATAGAAACATATGAATATTGGTATTTAATTTTCTTCTCTGTAAATATAATAATATCTACATCATAGGAATTGTAGATGTTATAGTATATAGCATCTCAACTGTATTCATATATCATAGTTATGTTAATATATTATTTTAATAATTATTTTATAAATAATCTAATTAAAGTCTGAGGAATTTCAATCAGCAAACACTTGTTATTGGTTCTTCCACTCTGAGTATTTTATTTACTTATCCCAAAGTATCAGGCATCCAATGCATATTGGTAGAATAGGACTTTATTCTTCATCTTATTGACTAACCCTGACATTTTCTTTAAAAATCAACTGGAACTGTTTCTTCACTATTCTTGCCTAAACATACATGCCTAGTTGATATAATAAGCCTTTCCCATGCCAAGAGTCAGCTGTAGTTTGGATCTGAAGTGTCTCCCAAGGTTTATGTAATAAAGGTTTATTCCCTAGTCTATAATACTACTGGGAGAAAGGGAATAATTGGTAGAATTTAGGACATTTTGGTGTATTCATGATGGTAGTGCTAGGACCCTGATTTCTTTAAGATGTATTTTAAATTTGCATAAACTATAAGGTAGGTAGCATTTTCTCTAGAGGTTTTGTCATGATTTGGTCTTAAGTTGTTTTCCTGGGGAAGATTTGAAGAAATGTCTGTCTCTACTCAATCCAGAAAGAGAAGGCAATGATTCATCTAAGCACAGGTTGCTGAATTATTACAGTTACTTAAAAAAGCCAAGGTAACTCAAAAGCAGTTGCACCATGTAGATACCAGCCCCCATCACACACACACAGGACAGCTTACAGGCAGTTATAGCACTGAGAAATCCCACTTGCATGTGGTATAGATGAGCCATGAATTCACGTGACTGATGACTGCTATGTAGCAATAGTTACACCACTGCTCACTTCAATAACTTTAGGATACCTAATGAGCTCATAAAGACCTCTCAAAGGCTCATGAGCCCCATGATTCCTATGATCACATGATCCCACAAGTCTGTGAGTCTCTATCATTCTAGTGCTAAGTTTCAAAACATTGGAAGCACATAAAACAAATAGGTACCACACTTCTTTGAAACAATTGGAAGTTTAGTGGTAGTTGTAGATTACCAAAGGAAATGATAAAGGATGAAAACTCAATTTTAGCTCAGAAAATTAGAAAATAAAAGTTTCTTCTTCAAATAGAAAACTAAGAGGTATTAGGAATGTGTAGAAAACTAAAGATTCTGTACCAGTTAGGGCATATCTGTAAGCCATCTATAAGTATATAGTAAGTAGTTATATGGCTTTTAAACTCAGGAGACATCTTATTGAGAGGGACATATTTGAGAGAATTTGATGCACTCAACTAATATTTATTTAGTTCCTTCTGCATGCAAGATCACTACTGCAGACACAAAATTATTGATACTCAGAATAATTACATACTAGTGTGGCTTTTGAAAGGTGTGCAAGGAAAGAAGCTCACTCAAGATGACTTTATAGGTTGGCCACTGCAGCCTTCTCTCCTTCTCTGTACCATCTCCTCCAAACTCCCTTCGCAGGTCACTCATCCTGTTATCTTACTCCCAGTCCAGCAAGGATCTACTGGGAACCTACCAGCAAGTCTTCCAGAGAAACAAACAGGACAGTGAAGCATGTAGGTAATTTTCAGATCTTTAGTATCTCTTCTCTCTTCTAAATACAGTCTTTCAGTTTCATCCCCACTTCTCCTAGTTGTGACCTTTCCTCCTCAACTCCAACCCCAGGAGGCTAAACAGATCCTGGTGGAACACCCTGCTTTCCTCATTCCTGCGGACCTCCTGCCTCCCACACCTGTCCACATTCCTAAGTATCAGTTCTCAATACCTAGAAAAATGTTTTACACAGAACCCCAAGTGGCCACACCTGACAATATTCCAGAAGAATTCCCCACCAGACAAGACACAGTCACCACATCCTCTTATGAACCAGAGAGGCAAACAGAACCTGAGGAACAAAACATTCACCCAACAAAGTTAAGACCAAGTATCAGCACCTAGAATTACATCAACCCAAACCCAGATACCCAGACACCAGCATAAAAACACAGTCAATAACAGCCTGGAAAATATGTCTCCATTAGGCCCAGCAACCCTATTGAGGCCTGAGAATTGCAATTTAACTGAAGAACATGTAGTCAAGAACCTTAATATAGCTTTTCTGAATATGATAGAAGTCCTTAAAGAGGAAATGAAGAAATCCCTTTAAACATTTTTATAAAAACAAAAAATGATGGAAGGAAATGAATAAAAGAGTTCAAGACCTGAAAGTAGAAAAAAAATCAATAAAGAAGGGTCAAACTGAGGGAAATCTGGAAATGAAAAATTTCAGAACTGAAACAAGAATCTCACTGGCAAGCTTCACTAACAGAAAGCATACCATATTTAGAATATATCATGTGAGAAAAAATGATTTTCAGTAAAGAAAAAACTAAAACATGTTTAAGGATATCAACCTCAAAATCTCTAAAATATTGGGGTTTCTTAGAGCTTCTGGTTATGAATGTGAAGGACTTGACCAGTACAGTACATACTTACATATGCATTTTTCTCCAATTTAGGTTGAATTATAAAGTCCTAGAATTGGCTTTGTAAAGTGTGCTTCACTGTGAATCTAATCTATATGATGGCTCTGTTCATTCACCTTTGCTTTTAGTGGCCATAATAAAAAACTGTTTTCATAAGTGAACAAAACAAAATCTGATCTGAAAAACCCACTAAAAATACTTAGTTTGAGTAACAACTAGTGAATCTACTGAGCTTCAATTACTACAACTGTGTCAACTTTTCTCTTCCATGTATTATAAAGAGTTGTTTGATGTCTTTAGATTATCAAGTATGTTATTTTGACTTACATTAATTGTGATGTGTAGTGATAGGAGCGGTGGGGCTGCGTCCCCGGCACCTGGCCGGCCGCATGGCTAGATTATGCCTGAAATAATTACACGGAAACTGTATTCTTTTAAACACTGCCTGGCCCGTTATCTGTCACCTCTTATTGGCTAGCTCTTACATATTAATCTAACCCATTTCTAATAATATATGTAGCACCACGAGGTGCGCTTATCAGGAAAGATCTTAACCTGCATCTGTCTGGAGTGGGAGAACCATGGTGACTCCTCAACTAAGCTTCTTTCTCCCAGCATTCTGTTCTGTTTACTCCACCCACCTAAGGGTTGGCCTATCAAGGGGCCTAGGCAGTTTCTTTATTAATAAAAAATCACTCCCACATCAGTGATGCTTTGCTTTTCTCCAGAAGATTTTGAGATGCTTGTTTTTAAGGGTTTAAGAGGATAAACTCCCTATGGCACAGTTGATGCTGGAATACGGGAGCACCTCAGAATTTATCGGAATGCATGGATAATTGTGTTTTACTAAACCTAAATTTTTAAAAAATACACTTTTTTAACACTTAGTTATTATTAGTAACTTAGTTAGTTATTTTAACACTTAATTATTATGAAAGATAATAATCATAATATTCAAATATTTTTTCATAAGGTTAAGCAAAATAAAGATTCACAAAATGATGCTATTTGAATATACTTGGTTATGTGTGTTCTCACAATGTAAAAGCAAAAAGAAAATCTTCTTTTCCTCAGTGCTATATATAATAACTCTGAAAGACTAAATATAGTGATTTCTAACAATAAGTTTTTCTTAATTTTACAGGGAATTAAAAATGCAATAGGAAGCATAAGGCAACAAAGCAAGGTCACCTCGGTGAACAGAGAGTAGTTTCACCCAGTAGCTATGTAGATTCCTGATGTCATATGGTCTAATTAGAATGCTATGGATAAATGAGATGTAGAAAAGATGATTTCCAAATACTCTTTCTTTGTTTAAGTGATGAAAAATTCAGCTTTTTGATTGGTCATCTTAAAAAGGAGGGAGACTCCTGAGAAGCAAAATGTCCATTTTCATTCTGGTTTAATGATTCACTATCCAAGTGTGAAATTAGATAAATAGACAGTCTGTCATGCAGAAGTAAAATTTTGAAATCTCTAGGGATTTTGACAGTGTCACACAGTGTTTCTGCTTTTCCTTTTTGCTCGTTTTCTATAATTTGTGGAATGGTGTTAAAATGCTTGCTACTCCAATAGAGAAGGAGAGTTAGAATAGGTTGTATTACTCACCAACAACACGGTGAATGTCATTCACAAAAGGCCTCTGCCTCCTAGATAGATCAGAGGAAATGCAAGCACCTACTTTCATGGAAAGCAAGATGTCCTTCTGCATGAGTGACCTTAGAGAGCTTATGTAAGCTTCTCTTTAGAGAGAGGATTTTCTATTCATTGGTTCGCCATCTCTACTCCTTCTATCATTATATGACAATTACAGAGAATATTATTTTGAGAGCATGGGCATCACCAGTACTCTTAATGGACTTCTCAACTAAGAACACATTTGACCCTGAAAATAAAATGTATAGAAGACAAAGGTAAAGTTAAAGCCTAACTTAAATTCATTTCTTCTTTCTGAGGTGTTTTGTTGAACTTTTCACTGAGTTGCTTCACAGTATAGATGAGAATAAGGAAACGTTTCCCAAATTAAGACATTCTTAGGGCAGAAGAAGCATCTAAAGAAAATACCAACCAAATCTTGTTCAGAATGACTTTCTTTTGGAGATCCAGGATTTTTATGACATCATTGCATACACTTTTAGTCCATATTAAAAACACAAAAAGGGAAAGAAGAAATCCCATAACACACTTAATCAGTAGAAAAAAATCCTAGATGTACCAAGGGATGACACTTTGTTTCATGCTAATCATGACACAAATTCTTATGTGCTTATTCTAAAAGAAGATGTGAAGAATTTGTAACCTAGATACAAAAAAAATTATGCGGTCTTCTGGAATTCAAAACTAAACATTTGCAGACCTTGGTGATTCAACAGTCAGCATGACACACTTGAGTAAAGCCAACATTGCTCAGCTGTTTCCTTCCACAGTAGCAAGGAAAGCAAAACAGAGCAGAAGAAACACCAACAAAGATCTGACATCTGAACAAATTTGAAGATGCATGCTTGATGACCCATAGCATGCCATTCTAACAGATCTATCACTGGGTGTCTGCAGGTCAAAGAAAACAGTGCACAGCTGAGAGAGAACACAGGAATAGTTGCCTGCCCTGCTCTTCCAACAAGGTAACAATAGAAAGCAATCCAACTTGTTTTAGGTTGGTGGAAAGCTTGTGCTTTGTAGCTCACTATTTAAAAAAAAAAAAAAAAAAAGAAGGCTAACAAACAAAAACAGGACCAAAATAACCACTTAGCATATTTTCAAATTCCTGGATGACATATTTCTAGAGAGAACATTGTCAGTCTATTGTTTCTGGTGTCTCAGGAAGTACATGTATGTTCTGATAGTGATCCTTATTCATAATGGTTTGCATTTGCTTCTTTTATGGGAAAGGAAATGGTGAAAAATAATAAGGAGCACAGAATATCCCTAGAATGCTACCTATTCAGATTCCTAGCTCATTCATAGTGACTGACCTGAGACATTCCTCAAGCACAAGTATATAAATATGTAATACCTATCTTAGAAAGCATATTCAGAAGACCCCTTCTCTCTCTCTCTCTGGATCATTTCTGACAAACACACATGGATAAAGGCTCTGGGGTAGTTGTTCTTTCAATTATTAATCAACAAGAAAAAGTCATCATATTCTCTAGATAAATTCCCAAATAGGTATCAGGTAGGAAGACAGACTCTACCTTCAAAGGTAACTCCTCCTCCTTTTTCTTTCTTCTACCTTTTGGTGACAGTATCAGTTCTCCAGTTAGTGGGAAGCAAATAGGGAGCTTCACAGCCTTACAGAATGTCCTGGGGCATAATGTCTAGTGAGAAGAGGCTGACAATGATAACTCACACTCAGTAATGAACGCCAGCCATACCTCTGCCAGCCTCTGCCAGACAGAGATCCGTATAGCCCCTGGGTTCCCACTGAGACTGTTATTTCTACTCTGTAGAAAAGATGCAGCAAGCAGAAGATGCAGTTACACAAACAAATGTTAAATATATTTTAAAAATACAGGCTAAAATTAGTCTAAAATGTGTTCACTTTGATTTTGAGGTTAGTCAAATATTATTAAAGACATCCATTCCTGCTCTCTTCCTCTAAATTTTATTCTAGTACCACCATCAAATGTCATATGTAGAAACTGAACATTTTATCATTTGTGGCCATAAATTATTTACATAGTTCAACTCAGACTGGAAAAGGAATTAAGACATGGAATACATCAAGGAAACTGTTTGGCTTGGAAAACACCTACCAAAAAATTCAGCAATTTTATAAAGAAGTTAATTTTTAAGGATGCATTTTTAGCCACGCGGTGGTGGTCCAGGCCTTTAATCCCAGCAGAGGTAGGCTGATCTCTGAGTTCTAAGTCAGTCTAGTCTACAGAGCAAGTTCCCGGACAGCCAGTGCTACATACATAAACCCTCCCTTTCTCTGTATGTATGTATGTATATATGTATGCATGTATATGTATGCATAGTATATAATTATATATAAACATATAATATAGTATATAATTTAAAAGATACATTTAAATTATATATATTAATATTCATACATAATTATACAATTATGCTAGATTCTCAAAATAATTTTTTTTTCAAAATACTAGCTAAGTTTTGTTAAACAAGATTTGTTTGTCCCAACATTTCAGGAAATATTCACTACTTGCTTCTCGTGGAGAATTTAAATACAACATCAGTATGGCAAAAGATATACAGAAATGTCTTCACAGTTGCTTCATTCAAAATTCAATGTCATTGTTTGAGAAGTAGACTAATTAAACACATACCATCTGTGAAGGTGACAAGGTAAATTCTCACAGAGCTCACTTAAAGAAATATTGATAGACATTTCTGTACTGTTTGTTTTCAAGTTCCCCTTAACAGGGGAGGTCCAGAAAGGTGGGTATCAAGCTGTAGGAAACAGACAGAATTCAGAGAGCAGATCAAGCTTGAACTCCACTCTGGGAACCAAGACAATTATCCAGTTCCTGACTTGGCTTGGACAGTGTCTATGCAGCCAGCAGGATCCATCTGGCTTGTGTATACAAGAGCAGAACTGAGGTCTGGAAAAACAGCATTCAGCCAAGAATACGACAGTCAGCTCACCGCAGGTATATCTCCATTTTCTTGTCTGAATCACCAAGAGTCTCATGGAAGAAAAATTTTATCGTATTTCCTAATGAAAACAGGTAAGGTTCCAGCTGGATTTTGTGTGATTAAAGAGAGAAAATGTGATATTTTAGTAAATTAAATATCTTGGAACAGTGTTTTGATGCTATATCAAGAACACATGTTTAAAGCAGAGTCTTTAAAGCTAACTACTAATTTTCGTAGGAACAGGATAGACCTGAAGAAGAGCTGGAGAAAACAGAGTTATACACAGAACTGAGACGTAGGTGAACACTATGTCTGGGAAGGAGAACAGGGGATAAGGACCCCTGATGGCAGTCAGATATATCGAAGATGTGATTGCATCCTTCTGTTCTCACCCAGAACCTTTTATTTTCCTGTGAAATTCTATCTTCTGACTATTAAGAAGTTGGGATACTTTGAATAATTACCAAATCTCAACATTTGTAGATTTGTGCAGAGTTTACAGAAGTCAGCTGGGTTAACGAAACAGTCTCATTGGAATTATATCATTAAATTATCATGGAGACATTATCATGAATTTACTGGCATTTCAGTGTTATATCTAACATGGTTATTTGCCTGTAAATCTAGCATCATCATTTTTAGACATTAAGTTTATAAAATATGACATTTGTAATATGTTTAAAAACAAAATTGATGACCATCTAATATATCTTGAGTTTTAATTTTTAAAATGATTAATGAAAAACAGGTATGAAGTAAAATAATGCTTGTATAAGAATATAAATTAATTTGATAGTGATTATTGGCACTCTTATCTACATTTAATAAAAATATAAAGAGAAAAGTCAAAATCAAAGTCACTTAAAACCTTTTTGTAAAATCTGATAATTGCATTATCTCTTTTTTGACAAATAATAGATTTTCTTAGTCATATAGTTCTGATGGACAATGTTATAATCAGTCCAACATACTCAAATGTTAAGAGATTTTCATATTCTGAAATCAAATTGTATGAATCTATTTTCATTACTTAATGGCATAATTTGATATTATTTAATACCATTCATATGTTACATGAAACCAGAATGCGAGATATTCATCAGTTTAAAATTTATCTCATTCAACAGAGATGCCTCCAGGAAATATGGTACATTGTATCTAATTGTTTTCTTCAATACAGACAATTTTACAGATAGCTTGAGTTGATCACCAGAGATTTTGATATTTGTATTTATTCAAGACATATTCATTGAGGCAGTAGGGTGATGGCTTAAATGGTATAGTGGTTGTGTTGGAAACATGATGTTGTAAATTTATTATTCATGATTGGTAATGTTGCGATTGTAATATCAGCCCAGGGGAGGTGATGAGAATCAGCTAATTAAGGTTTCTTGGCTGGCCAGTAAGGCATGTTTGTTGGATTCTATATGAATTAGAGACCCTGTGTGAATAAGTCTTCAGATTGTTTGTCCTATGCTCTCCACACACATGTTGCATGGATGAGGACACACACATGCAAACAATTTATTAAAAGTGATTATGCTTGGCTGTGGAGCTGCCTATGTTTGTAAAATGCTTATCATGCAGGCATGAAGACCTGAGTTTGATCCCCAGCACCCATAAAAAGGCAGATATGGTGGTACATGCTTGTAATCCCAGTTTTGAGGAAACAGAGACATGGCGGGTCCATGTGGCTTACAGGTAAATCAGTCTAGTCTAATCAAATTCTAGGAGAATGAAAAACTCAGTCCCAAAATAAGATGATAATGCCTGAATAATAAGCTTGAGGTTTATCTCTGACCTCCACACACGTGTACACCTCTAGACACTTATACATCTTCACACACACACACACACACACACACACACACACACACACACACACACCAGCTTTGTACTAGGCAGTAGGTTACATAATGCATAATGACATTTATCAGTGAATGTTTAAAAGATCAATCCTCGGGTTGAATTTACATTCCATTTGATTCTTCTCTGTGATTGATTGTAAGGAGTCAGCATGAAATTAAACAAGCTAAAGCATTTCTAATAGAGACAAATATAAAAAACCAAGATTATCTGAGAGAAAATGAGTTCAGAGAGTCCTTATTTATAAAACCAAATCAAGTTAGGCTTCTATCTGAAACATGAGAATAAATCAATGACCTGAAAGGCAAGAGAAGAACTTTTTATTTTGAATTTTAGAGTAATTTCAATTCCTTTGAAGGGCAAGATTTGGTTCATTAAAGGAACAGAATGAAGCATGGGTGAAAAACTGAAATGAAGATCCAGTAACTGGGGCTGGGAGGTAGGATGATGAAGTGGGCAGTGACTACTGACCTGAATACATATAGACTGGTCTTCTATGGATGACCAATTATCTACAACAGTACAGTTCTTTTTGAAAGGCAGTGGATTTTCACACGAATTCAAATGAACATGGGCATCTCCTTCTGTAAAGTAATATAGAGTAGGTAAGTATGATTCTGATCGCATATAAGTCAGATTTGCTAAGTGTAGGCTCAACAGTAAGTGGTGATTTATTTGTTTTTCAAAACTAAATTGAACTATTCTTCTGGTTTTAAAACTTTGGAAAATATAGTGTATCTCTCCAAAAACTCACATTATCTGACCAGCCTATCTCTGTTTTCCCCAGAGTATTAGTGTTATTCAGATAAGGAAATCAGTTTGTATTTTGCCACATTACACAGTCATGCATGGAGTCTCAATTCCATTCTTCTCTTGTGCACGTTTTCCTGACATCTTGATGATTTTTTGCCATAATATGGAAAAATCCTGTGTACATGTCTGTGCCCAGTTTTCTTTTTATTAGGCAACTGGAGTACCTCATTTTAAATACGTATCTTGGCAATCATCCCTGGATAAGAGAGGGCATATTTTGACATGCTAGACATCTTTATCAGTCTATAATCATGCCTATCTCATGGTCTTTAATTTGTTCTCATTCTGAAGCTATACTCAATCAGGAAATGGAGAAATCTTTTAGACATTCATCACAGTATTTGTATAATAATCAATTATCTACTTATTAGCATATAAAATGCATAGCTCCAGCAAAACAATTCTGAAGTTTGCTGATGTAGGTCGTCTAATACCAGGATGGTGTGCCAGTCCTGAACAAGCCAAGCAAATTGGCCTTTAGCAAAAAAAAAAATGTGCAATTTCTAAGGTAACTGTATGAGTTTGTCTTGTGGCTGGAACCAGAATTGTTTGCCTAGTAGAATCCCAAAAGTCAAAGTGGGATAAATGCAAATAAGGATCACAAGGGAAAGAGATAACAGTATATTAATAACTTTCTTTATTCTTGAAGTGATTTATTGGAGGACAAGTTTGTCTTGGGTCACATTTCAAGAAAGTAACATTGAGGTAGGTAGTACTAGATTGGCATGGGGAAGGCTAAGATTTCTAGCATCTTGTCAAAACAAGAAATGGGAAATTGTTGGGAAGTGGAACTCAGCTCTAAAATTATAAAAATCTACCTTGACCTCCTAATGGATCCCCAACCTTTTCAAACAACATTACCAGCTTGGACCAAAGTGTTGAAAGCATGCGAACCCATGAGGAAACATTTAACATTCAAGCCACAAAAAATAAGACTGCTGCATATTTTACGGTTGTCAGTATTATTCTGCATGAAACTTCAATGGGGACCAAATGTCAGTATACACTGGTCAACTCAAGGGGTATGCATAATCAACAGAGAACCCTAATGCAAACAATGGACTTTGAATGAAAAATGGAGAATACATGTAAATTCATTAATTTCAACATCTGCACCATATTCATTCATTTCAACATATGATTCCATGACAGCAGGGGAAGTAATGTCTACTTGAAGAGAGGAAGTTTTGGAAACAACTCACTTTCTGATCAGTTTTTCTATGAAAGCCGAACTGTTACAAAGTAATTAAGTCTATTAAAATAAAAAAAATCACGAAACATAAAATAACTTACCTTTGACATTTTATGGAAATAGAAATTTCCAGAGTAGTAGTTACTATGGCTAGATACAACTACAAAACAATCAGAGGCACTTAAATGAGGAGGACATGAAGAGATGTGTCCTAAATTCTGACTGAATCAGTACTCACCGACATGTCAACAATGATTGTCTTTTAAACTTACCATGACCTTTAATTAAGTACAGGTCACAATCGTTCAGCTTCCTCAGAAAGATTCCCAGTTAAAATCCAAGAGGTAGAACAGTCTAAATAATTAACAGTTTCACCAGAAAAAAAATCTGCACAAAATGTTTGGAGATAGGTAATGGAGGGGCAGGTTGAATAACAAGTGAAAACAGGGGCAATAATTTGCCAAAAAGGAGAAAAAAA
>NW_026067944.1:32844041-32863129 GCF_014885135.2 Alexandromys fortis
ATATATTAGGAATAGTAAAATTTATCTCGCTTAATTTATATTAGAAATAAATGAGTGAATAAGGGCAAAATCGCCAAAATAACAATGCAATATCTTAAAACAGACCATTCCATATGGACAGGTGCTGTTTTCAATGCATTCTATTTGAAATTTCTGTTACATCAATCCAATAAATTAGCAACTAATTTGGGCAATTAAACAGATGAGAAAATGAAAGCATATACAGATATAGAGTATATTTTTCATCTGGGGCCACATATCTAAATAAATTAGAAAGTAGAGGTGTATTTCTGTGATTCTACCCTGTTTATAAGTAGATCAACATAGTCTCTTTTTTCCATAGTTTTCATTTTCTTTCTTCTTTTGCATTTACTATGGCTTGAATGTTGATATCTACTAAAATGTACCTATGCCCAATCTGATGGTAGTAAGAGATGAGAGTCTTAGGAAATGATAAGGTCATGAAACGTCTTCTCTTATTAGCATAATTAAAATCTGTATAAAAGAGGCTTGAGGGCTTCTGTTTTCCTTTGTGCTATATGAGCATGTAACAGGAAAGCGGTCTCCAGGCCTTAGATTGGCTAATCTTTGATCTTGGACTTAACAGACTTAAGAACTAGCTAAGATATCTCTATTTACAAACTACCCACTACAAAGTACAAATCTCTTTTCTCATCTATTTTTGAGTTAAAACTAAGACTATCAACTCAGCTCAGCCCTTGATGAGAACTATAATGGCCTTGTTTTGGGCTTGGCATCGGCAATAAAAATGAGCCTATTAAATTAGATTCTTAACTTGTGGGATCTGAACTTAACTCTATGTAGGGAATGTTAAAAATACTCCCAAAGAGGCTATTGAAAAGTTAGTTAGTGCACAAAAATGCACAGTGTCTGAAGTGTTTTATCAATGGAGAGAACCAATGTTCTCTCTGAATTGATGAGAGAATAAGGACTTTCCAGAATAGTTCTGACTCATGGGTGCATGTTAGAAGAAAAACAGATTAAAAAAAAAAAGGCTGGGGATAATTTGGTTCCTGCGTGTCTAATCATCATGGGATGAAACTACTTACTCAGAGGTCAGATGCTAGAATTGAGGTTACCAGTGGGACTCAGGAGATGGGTACATATCTGACTCACTGGGTACACAGGAAACACAGCCACAATAAAAAGCATGTATGCCAAACAATCCCTAGGGATTATTATTTCTAATTGCTAAATGAAGCAGAAAGACAGCCTGAGTAAGACTTTCATAAAATAAGTTTAAATTTCAGTTAATGTGAGCTTCTAAAACTAACCTCAATGTTCATTGGGAAATACAAAATTGGATAAGAATAGCAGGACTTCCCTAAGAGACCATATAGCCAAGAACATAGTTCATTTGGAGAAAGAACAATACCAAGAACCTAGCAAAACTGTGGAAGTGACATTTGTATGGGGAACAATCTTGTTTTATGAATTTTGTCATCATTTTCTTGAGAACTTTTATAGAATAGGTTGTAACTAGTTTAAATCCACCTTCTTTGAATTTGAATGTCATAAAGTAGAAAAAAATGAGTTGATAAGATGCCTTTTATATATAATTAAGTAATTTATCAGTTTATCGGGAGTTAGACACACAGGAGGAAACCCTTCTAGTAAAGAATAATAAACAGTAGGCTATAAAAGATGCTAATCATGAGAAGACATCCTGTTTGACATCTCTAGAAATGGAGCAGCATCCATGAAGCAGCCACAAGCTCTCTGATATATGTTATAATGACCTCATTGCTTACCCACTCACTATACCTGTTACCACGTCGTGGTAGAAGCAGTAGTTAGTGGGTCCCCTTTTTGAGGATACCCCATGTATCAATGCTTTTCTAGAACTGAACAATTTTTAGGCTGCTTTTACAGATTTGCTTTCTTA
Organism: Alexandromys fortis; assembly: GCF_014885135.2. Lineage (NCBI taxonomy): Eukaryota > Metazoa > Chordata > Mammalia > Rodentia > Cricetidae > Alexandromys > Alexandromys fortis. Next base: position 32,845,948 of record NW_026067944.1, read on the forward strand.
GGTTCCTGCTATGATGTTGAGAAAGCAGGAACTAGAGACTGCCCAAACTCTTTCAGGGCAGGGACACCAAAAGTATCAGATTCATTCTTGTCCTTGCCAGAAGCCAGTAATAACCCTATTTCTGTCCTGGCTATTGGCCAGAAATGCCAGATGTCTTTAGGACAGCAGCTTTTAGTTTCGTTTTATGTTCGTTCCCTTTCTCAAAGTGAGCTTCTCTGCTTGCAAGCTATACATAAAGGCATGACCAAAACTCTGGCTCAAACACCAGTCCTTTTGTGAGAAGCTTTAGAACTGGATATCTGGATCTTCATGTTGAAAAGGGATTTTATATTTGACAGTCTTAGTAATGATGTTCTTAATGTTTGAACCTTGTGTAATCAACTATTGCCTTAATTTTATTTCTTCATGTTTACAGACAATATGAACCGAGATAGTCCCATAACAATCTAATTTTATCGGGGTCCCCTTCTAAGATAGGAATGTCAGTAAGAGTGAATACGCTAAATCACTCTACACCCTGATTTCAACCCATCTCTTATATGATTTTAAGGTATCTACTGTTGCAGGGGACATTGTTATGTGGTTAGCTCGCTTAAAGATCCCTAAAGAGGGAGTCTCAGTTTTAGTTGACTCTGAAGCTTACCTTCTGTTTCCCTGGTAACACTAGAAAGGAAAATATCACAACTGCTTCCCTTTAGGATTAAAAATACCATGAAAATGTGGACATATCAGGGCTTTGTTTCCGTGTAATTATTTTGGGCATAAGCTAGCCATGCGGGCGGCCGGGTGCCGGGGACGCAGCCCCGCCGCTCTTATCACTACAAAGGGAAAAATGTTTCTTCCTGTTCAGATGATACACTCTGAGTCCCACTGTTGGCTCTGGAAAGAATCGGGGCATTCTGATCTGCTCCAAAGATTAGAACATTTCTTACTACTGCCTTCAGAGCTAATCCAGCTCAGACTGTCAAGCACGCGGGCTCAAGAAAGTTGATTCCCCCAGACATGGTAGGATGATGGTAAGTGTACTTTTCTCCTTAATCAGATCACACACTTATCCCTCCCAAAAGCCCCTCCCCTAGTGGAGCATCTTAGAGTGTTTCCAATTCAAAAGGATACCCCTTTTCTTTCTTTCTCCTTTAGAAACTGTCCAGAATCTAAATGATACGTGCTTTGAATCTCTGGACTTCCTTGGTGTTTTTTTTGAAGACTCTCTCCACTTCTGCCATGCAACTATTTCCTGGCCTGCATTGTTGAAAATACCCAATTTCTTGAATTCTAGCTTAAAAGACATGACCACCTTGCTTCCTATTGCCTATGTTCTTCCTTCCAGTAGTTGTTAATTTATACTTTGCCTGTTCTGTTGTTGGTCTTTCAAACTTTACTAAAATAATCCCAGAGTACCCTTCTGAGTAGACTTTTTCTTGGCTTGGTAAATTTTATAATTTTTATTTCTTCCTGAAAATTTTATGCGTGTCCAGAATGAAATATGATCATATCTACCTCCATTTGCCTCCTCAACATCCCCTCAAAACACACCCCTCGAATTTCCTCCTCACTACACATCTCTTTCTTTTAACAATGCACTAAGTCTAATTATTGTTGCCCGGATATATGGTGTGGGATGGGGGGCATCCAGTAGAATATGAAACTGTGATTTCTGTCTCTGAATTTATGTAATTCAGGCATGAAATTCATTATCCTGATTGATGTGCATATGTTGAACCATCCCTGAATAATTGTAATAAAGGAAATTTGATCATGATTAATGATCTTTTTAATCTGCTTCTGAATTCAGTTTAGGAGATTTTTATTGATAATATTTGCAACCATGTTTATCATAAGATCATTCTATAATTTGTATTTTTTACCATGTCTTGATCTTCCTTTGGTATTAGGGTGATAATGATTTTATATAAAGAATTGAAAGCCTTCTTTTTATTTTATGAAATAATTTGAGTAGATCCTCTTTGAAATTTCAGTATAATACTGCAGTAAATCCATCTCATTTTGACATTCATTTACTTGGGAGGCTTTATTTTTAAGGCCGCTTTAATCCCATTGCTGGTTATTTGAAAAAAAAATATTATTTATTTTATCTTGGTTTAATGTTAGCATAGAAGATGCACCTAGAAATTCAACCATTTCTCTTAATGTTTCGAATTTAGTGGAGTATAAGTTTTGAGGGTATGTTCTTATGATTTTCTGAATTTATTGTGTCTGTTGAAATTATTTCCTTTTGTTCTCAAATTTTATTAATCTACTTCTGGATAAAAATTTGTCCATTTTGTTCATATTTTCAAATAACCTGTTTTGTTTAATTGATTATTTATAAAGAATCATTTGGCCTTTTTCCTTTGCGGCTCTTAATATTCTTTCTTTATTCTGTATGCTTTGTGTTTTGATTATTATATGGCGAGGAGATGTTCTTTTTGGTCCAGTCTATTCGGTGTTTTGTATGCTTCTTGAACCTTCAAAGGAATATCTTTCTTTAGGTTGGGAAAGTTTTCTTCTATAATTTTATTAAATATATTTTCTGGACGTCGAGCTGTACTTCTTCTCCTTCTTCTACCCCAATTATTCTCAGGTTTGGTCTTTTTATTGTGTCCCAGATTTCCTGAATGTTTTGTGATGAGAATTTGTTGGTTTTACTGTTTTCTTTGATCAGTGTGTTTATTTTCTCTATGGTATCTTCAGTATCTGATATTCTTTCTTCTATCTCTTGTATTCTGTTGGTAGTACTTGTCTCTGTAGTTCCTGTTCGTTTACCCAGTAATAAATATCTCATTATACTGGCCCAAACTAGACACATTCATCAATAGAATAGAATTTAAGATCCTGTCTTAAAACAACATGTGTAAGGCCAAGAACCACAGTTAATGAAAGAGAGAGCCTACATAATGAGAAAAGTTTTTTTTAATCAGTTTCATATCCAATAATGGTTTAATATCCAAAATATGTAAAGAACTAAAAAAATACCACAAAATCCAATTTAAAAATTGGGGTAAAGATCTAAAGAGATATTACAAATCTCAAATTTTGTGACAAAGTACTCAGCACTATGAACTTTTTGTTTTTAGTTTTTAACTTTTTTAAATTATTTTTAAACAATCTTATTTTACATACCAATCCTAGTTGCCTCTCCCTCCTGTCTTCCCACTCCTTCCACCTCCCTGTTTCTCCCAACCCCACCTCCCATCCACTCCTCAGAGAGGGTGAGGTCTCCAATGGGGATCACCAAAATCTGTCACATCACTTAAGGCGTATCAAGGTGCTCCCCACCCCCACCCCTCCTCCTTATCTAGGCTGAGCAAGGTAGCCCATATCCATAGTGAATGGGCTCCACAGGGCCAGATCATGCACTGAGGATAAAAACTGGTTCCACCACTAGTGGCCCCTCAAAATGCCTATGACACACAACTCTCATTCACATTCATATTGACACTCCGCTTATTTGTTATGGTTATGTATCTTGGTCTTCCCGTGGAAATGCTAATAGTGGGAGCAAAAGATATCTCTGACTCTTTTACTGGCTTTTGGGACTCTACTCTTTATTTTGGGTCACCTTGTCCAGCCTTAATAAATGGGAAGATGTTAACTTTTGCTGTAATTTTATATGCCATTTTTTAATATCCATTGGAGGCCTGCCATTTTCTAAATAGTAATGGGGGAGGAATGAATGGATTGGGGGTGGACACAGAAGAGAGGTGGTGAAAGGGAGCTGGGGGAGGGACTAGAAGAAGAAAAGGGAGGGAAAACTGCAGACTGGTGTAAATAAATAAATTTTCAAAAGGAAAAAGTTCTCCTTCATTGTGTCTATAAATTTTCATATGTTATGCCTTAATGTTCATTAAATTTTTTAAAATTTCATTTTTGATTTCCTCAGCAATCTCTACATATGTCGTTTATTAGTGGGTTGTTTAATGTCCTTGAGTTGGGTACTTCATATAATCAACCTTAGATTTATCTTAATTTATATTTTATTTCCTATGATTCCTGTTCATCTCTGTTAAAAGTTCATCTCTGTTAAAAGTATAGGAATAGATTTTGACTACTGAAATCTAGGATCACTACTGATTGAATTCCCGTAACCTAATTTTTTCTTGTCACCACTCTAATAATGCATTTTTTCATTTAATCCATATTTTATTCATATTACGCATACTTGCAACATAAAATCTTGATGCTATCCCTTTCCCAGGATGACCTCTGTAGTCAACAACCAGATTTACAAAACTGAAGTACCTCAGAAGCTGAATCACTCTCTCTGCTCATCTGACCCAAAGCAATATATTCTCTAACAGCAAATTCTAAGAAGGAACAATTGTCAGAAAAACACTTGTTTCCATAAAAATTCAACTTCAACCAATGTAACCAAGAAAACATATTTGATGCAGTAACTAATGCCTCTAGTCTGCATATCTGCCAGGACATTTGATTTGGGATTTCTAAGATATCTTCTTAATAGTGTCTTTAATAAGTTTATTTGAATACATTTCTGTGTATTTAAAAACCTATTTTCCACTCCTTTTTAATCACAAGCAAGGTGAGTGTTCAAGGCACTGCCTCCTACCCTGCTTAGCTGCTCCTTTTTGCTAGCATCGCTGCAATTCAGTTTTAAAATGCGTGATGTTTTAAATCTGCTTTGCCTTCAGTTATTTTGATTGCATTATTTTGTGGTAGAGAAACCAGAATGCATTATTGGCAGCCATGCATTCTAAAAAGATACAATTGATTCTCAGAATAAAGGAGGCTGTGTCCAACAAACTTTAGCATAAGCAGGTATTATGATCCACATTCCTCAAGACATAAGAAATCCTTGGAAACAAATTGAGATATGCATCTCAATGCTACAGTGATGACTTCCATAAACATGGGTAGAAAATGAAATGTAAATAGATGCAGCACTTAAGACTACCACTACACAGGCAGGTGCAGAAAGATAGCCAAGTTTCTCTTAATGAGATTTTTGTACTTTGCTCAGTTAGCCAATTTAAGAGACATTATATATATACATGGTGAGCTAGCATTTAAACTGGGAGAACAGCTTAACATTCACACCCTGCAGACTCCATGACAATCTTCTTGGAATGATTTCTGAAGTCAAAGTGGTATTTTTAATTGTGAACAAGTAAGCATTAGCCTGGATGCTATGAACAATTCAACAGATGAAATGAGACAGAAGTTTTCTCTGCAGGTGTGTTAGTAGCTGCTGCCAAATGTCTCCATTTTTATATCTTAGAGCAAGCCTATAGCAGAGAGATTAAATCATTTTCTCTGTCACAAATCCCCAAGCTGGAAAGTTGTTTCTCATGTATGAAAGTATGATTAATATTAAAGTTTATGTCCTTCAATCCTGGAAAAGGAGAAACTTTTGATCCTTTGAAATAATACTCTTTCATTTGTGAAGACTAATCTAAGTTATCTCTCATTTTATTTTTCTGAAGCTGAAATCATAGGAAAGATTAGACCTCTAAATTTAATTGCCTATAATTTTGCTATCATGACAGCACATCGCAGTGTTCTACAAACAGAGGAGTGATTGAAAGAGAGATAAGTGTCTAGCTCTCTGCAAAGCAAAATTAGAAACCCAGTCAGGCTTGCCTGGATCTCCCTCATTTGCATGTTGTGTACATATTTTTCCTCAAATGCATCTCTTCCAGTTCCACATCTCTCTAGCATGTTAAAAGATGATTCCAGAACATATCTCCAGGCTTGTGCTTTTAAATCTCAAATACATGTTGTAGTAAATTAACACACTTCCAGGATATTGTTGATGTAAATAAGTATCTACAAATTGTAATAGAGAAAAGGACGGAAAAGATTCATGGGAAAGTGAAGGTAAGTTTTAGAAGCTATACAGTTCTTCAAGAACATTTGCAACTTCTTAGAAGAGTGAAAATACTGTGGATCAGTGATTCTCCACTTTAACTTATCTCAGAAGGAATTTGTTCTATATCATCTTTCTCTATAATCATTTGTTTGGTTCTAACCTGGCTATTTTTACTTTATTCCTAGTACTTGATTTTTACTAAAATGATTGACAAGATACAAAATAAAAGTGATCACATGGCAGTTTTCTATGTAGAGAAATTGGGGTAAAAAGTTGGGCATATTTCATGTGGTCTGGGGATCAGCTGATTATAGGCATGTGTAAACTTGAATAACACTAATTCAAAGACTTTAATTCAAGTCTTAGCATTATAGCAGTTGGGTTTTGTTTGTATTTTTTGTTTTTCTATAATACTTTAAAGAGTAAAATTGAAAGAATAATTATATTTCTTTGGGGATCTTACTAAAATTGCAGAAAAGCTGTTTCTGCATATTGTCTCACTTACTCAAACTTTATATTCATAAAACATGAAAGTAATATTAAAAAAAACATTTGATTATTCAGAAGAACTTTTGTAGAAACTTTTTGCCACACACTAACAAAATACTTGAAAAAAATCCACAAAAGTTCAACATTTTTTATATATGGATGTATACAGACTTGTGATTAAACATGTACAACTTTGTATATTTAAAAAATAAAACCAAGAAAAATGAAGCACAAAGTAGGACATGAAGACCACTTTCAGCAGGAACTTGTAGTACCACACTGGCTGTGCTGTGGTATGTCCTTGCTTCTGTGTTCTATCTTCTAACACTTGTCTTGCTTGGACTTAATGTTCCTCTCATAATTTGGACATACTGATTCAGAGTTGAAACTTGCATGGAATGCTCTTTCCCTTTTCCCTAGCTTTAATAAGGTGTAACTGACAATTAAAATAAAACACACTTAAGCTACAGGCCATGGTTGATCATGCTTCAAAGTTTGCTTTCTTTTCCAATATAGTTTAAATTCATTAGACCAACTTTTTCAACTGCATCATTATGAATTGGAGGCAGAAAGCTGGATATTAGGTCCTCAGTGATATGGTTTCTTCAAAAGTGTTAAGTAATTTTCTGAGCTCATGGTGATGTTTTCTTGAGGGAACAGGGTCCTTGACAATCAATGACTACTAAAGACACCAGAGACAGTAGGAACTCCTACCTCCTGTAGCCTTTAAGTTACCTGCTTCCTTGGGTGTGGCCCTTATACTGTATAGGCTGATGTAAAGTACTCATCCAGTTTCTTTTCCAGCTGCGAAATTCGGTTGCTATTCCAACAAAGGACTGCAGTCTCTGAGTTTACCCCTAAATAAATAACCGTCTATTATACTCAATTCTGAGATAGTGTGGGATTTCTTTTAAGGGGCCTTTATCTGGCACCCCATGTGGATCCAAAATCCACACCAACTGAGTGGATCGGCTTAAAAGCCTAAATGGTCCACAGTCCAGAAAGTCTCCCACATCCACCTGCTTGACATGCTTTTACCTACTAAGCATCTTTATTTTTTTGTAAAACCCTCACCCAATGTGTGTGGTGACTTGACAATTTCCCCAGCATGTGAATGTCCACTACCCCTACTGCTGCGTTCCCTGCCGTGTGGTGACTGGCACAACTTCTGGTTTGTACTTCTGGCTCCTGTGATCTGGGCTTCTTGCTCCATGAATAAATTGATTTAATTGCTTTTAATTTGTCAAGCAAAGCATATTTCTCAGTATTTAACTAAAACCAATGTGGGGAAACCAAAAGCATTCGGGGCTATTCATGGCACCAGGTTGCACTTCAAGTCATGACTCTGCAACCATGACACCTGCTGGACGACAAAGATTATTACACAAAAAACAATGTACTGGATTTCAAAACAGGTAATTCATAAATAAATAAACTATATAAACTTGAAAGTTATATAATGGCAGACAACATTATCATTGAAACTTTAAGTAACTTTTTGCTAATACTATAGATTGTATTCTGCAAGGTTTATATTGTTATGGTCAGATATCCATTTATTGGATTTGAGAATCAGTTTTTTTCTTCATATTATATCCTTAAGAAAATGGTTTGATAACAGAACCAAGAATGAGGCACTATTAGAAATGATAGTCCTTACAGACTAATAATGAACAGCTAGCTGACAGGATTAATACCATTGAAAATCAAAAGTTACCTGAAAAAAATTAATACTATTAAATAGGGCAACATTAATTTGACAGACAAAATTGAATCCAGGTCAAAGGATACTGAGAAATTATCTGAAAGAATTCATACTTGAATTTGACAATCAAAAAGTGTTAAAAAGTTATGCTAGGTTAACAGATAGAGTATCTCTCCAGGATGGCAATCTGCACACTATCCAAATAATGTCCAAGGATGATGTGTTATCTTTAAAGAGGAAACTTCAGACCTTGGAGTCACATGTGCAGAATGTGGACCAGAGGCTAGGTGCCTCAATGAAATCACTAGAAATATATACAGGTCAGGAGATTCAGGCTTTACAAAAGACAGCAGTAAAAAGATTAGAAATGATTGAGGAAATTATTGGAACTGATAAGCAAGGAAAAAAGGTACAAGGAGAGTATTCAACATTGCCAGTAGCTGTTAGAGATGACCAGGGTTTTAGCCTCCCACCCTGTAATCTACTCTGACAAAGCATCAAGTTCTAAAGGCCCAAAAGGATCCAAAGAAGGTAGATGGATACCTATAGGAATGAATGATCTAAAAGAAATTAAGAAGGCAATTGTAACTGACGGGTTGCATTCCATATTTGTAAGGGAGATGGTAAAGACATGGACTTCTAGTATTAAAACAATGCCACACTACTGGCATCAGTTAGTTTCATCAGTCCTGAATGACTGGAATCAATTGATGTTTAAATGCTATTTCAGAGAAGAAACTAAAATTTTAGAACAACAGGAAAAAGCAAAAGGATTTGAGACTTCCCAAGATCAAATGGGCATACGCTGACCTACAGACTCAAGGTCTTTACAATGAACAAACTTCTTGGAAAACTCCTTGGAGGAGCCTCTCACAGGCCCCAAAGTCAAAAGTGGTCCAGTCATTTCCAGTCACTGTCTCACCAGAAAAATTTTAAAAATCTAGAGACTTCTGTTAAAAAAAAAAAACCTATACCATTCTAGATGATGGTATAAACATGTGGAATAAATCAAAAATTCCAATAGGAAATAGTAAATGTATATTCTAGCAGACTTCTATAAATGATCAAAGACCAAAGCTAAGAGTGTTTATAAATGGCATTGAAATTGTGGGTTTGATAGACATGGGTGTGGCATGAATATCATTACTCTAGAATCTTGGCATCCAAATTGGCCTCTTCAAAAGGCAGATGCTCAATTACAAAGAATTGGAAACATATCTCAAGTGAAACAAATCAAGAGATGAGTTGAATGCACAGGGCCAGAAGGACAGAGAGGAAAACTGAGGCCATATATGACTAATATTGCAGTGAATTTATGGGATCATAACATGCTGCAGCAATGGAATACCCAGATTAACATTCCCAAACTTATAATTCTGGGAAGGATATTATAAAGTACTATACACAATGGTCACCAGCCATTCAGACTGTACAAGAACACAAAACAACTAGCAAACCTTTAGAGGTACCATTAGGATAGGATAATTATTGAAACATATATTACATATTTTTACTTGATATGGTTTATGCTGGTTGTAATTCTAATTTTTATGCCCAATATTTGTTCTTATTGTATATAACTTTGTATTAGGCTTAGAACTTTCTTATTGAAACATAAGGGGGAGGTACTGTAGGAATTCATACCACCAGTAGTGTTTAAGTTACCTGCCCACTTGGGCATGGCCTCTTATACTATATAAGCTGATGTAAAACACACATCCAGCCTCTTTTCTGGGTTCAGGATTTGGTTGCTGTTACCCAATTAGTAGAGGATTGTGATCCGTGAGTCTATCCCTAAATAAATAACCCTCTATTATACTCAATTCTGGGCTAGTGTGGTATTTCTTTTTTTAGGTGTCATGTCTAGAAGACACTATCTCATAGCAGATGTCTTGATCAGCTGGCTTTAGAAGTCTTTCTTCCCCATCTTCCTCAATATTCTCAGAGTCTGATCTGAGTGGTTGCCTTGCAGATGTAGCATTTGGGACTGGGCACCATATGGTGACATAATCTACATTTTTATCAGTTACCTATCTATGTAATAGCTGACATGTCAATGTACATTGAATAAATATCATAAGGCCTTATCCCCAGATGAAGAGCTACAGGTAAAAAATAGCTGCAGAGAATGGAAGTCTCAGTTTTTTTCTAGAAACACTTGTATGTTATCTAATCACAAATGATTAGCCCTAAACACATGTACACAGGGGCAGCATTAAAAGGAGTAAGTAAAATATGTTTGTCCACACAAATGTATATGTGCACACACACACATGCATAATAGAAGAAGAGGTTATTGATTTGAGAGGAAGTGAGGGTCACAGAAGGAGTTGAAGGGGGGAGGGAGGAATAAAAATGATGCAAATATAATACCAATGCATGATATGTAAAAAACAAATTCAAGTAATTTAAAAATAGAGAGTAAGTGCCTTTAGAACTAAATACAGAAAATTATCTACAGATCATATTATTCTGTAAGTTTGACTAAGTAGAAAAAGCTCCAAATTCAATAAACCTTGAGAAAAATGTCATGAAGATGAGAATGTTTCGTAGCCTATATTGCTCATTAAAACACAACCCTAATCAATCACATAGGCCACAAGTTGTCATGTGATCTATAACTACCAAATGCAAGCTTATGATCCTTTCCACACATTTCAAAAGTACCCAGAGCTTTTCAGGCAGAAGTGGAGCACAGTATCCCGGATGTGGTGGAGAAGGAGTGTCTGGAGGGCTACAGGCACTACCTCCACCCCTCTTTTCACAAAGTGATACATTAGAAATACTGAACGGTTTACCTGGTACCAAATGTGTGGAGTGGGGCAGAAAGTGAAAGAAGATACAGTCTGGAATGAAGTTTGTAGATTATATGTTTTGGAATATGTTTCACCAAGAGCTCTGCCTCTGTCCGTTCTTTGCTTTTAATTATGCTTTCAGCCAGTCCTACCTGCTTTTTTGAATAACAAAAACAAAATAAAAGGAAATTCCAGAAACCTTTTCTGAAGATACTTGATTTTGAGTAAAGTTTATGACTCTATATGTTTCTACCATTCCAGAGATTGAAGGTACTAGTTTTTTTTTTTTTTTTCTAGGAAAAACTTGCAACAAGTGGGGAACTAATCTGTCCTCTGCAGAGACTTGCAGTAAAGACTGTGAGATTTCAAGATAGTTTGTTTTGCAAACTTCTGGTTGGTTTCCATGGAATAATGAATCTCTCATTAATGCAGCTGTGGAGAGAAACTATACAATTTGGTCCTTAGTTTCCAGGAGGAGGGAAGCTTACATGGCCTATTACAGATGCTGCAATCTTCAGGCCTTCAAAGGGGAGAGCACGACCTATGCTCCCTCAGGGAAACAGCCTGTTAATTGCATGCCGTATCATTGGATGTCTACCATCATGCCTTATAAAGAGAACTCAGGACTGTGTTTGTCTGCATCTTTTTTTTTTTCTTTTTTCTCTTTTTGGATTTTCGAGACAGGGTTTCTCCATAGCTTTTTTGGTTCCTGTCCTGAAACTAGCTCTTGTAGATCAAACTGGCCTCGAACTCACAGAGATTCGCCTGCCTCTGCCTCCCCAGTGCTAGGATTAAAGGCATGCGCCACCACCACCCAGCTGTTTGTCTGCATCTTTATCATGCTTTGTCCTGATCCATAAAAAATATTTCGACAGGATATTAGTTGTAAGACTAAACAGATAAAAGTTTGAGCCATAATTTCCCCTTCTAGTTTTTTTTTTTTTTATCAAGATTTGTATGCTTGTTTTTTTTTTCTTCTGTTTCACTACTGTGTTCTAGTGTCTGTTTTTCTGAGTTACTGTGGCCCTTAATGTCATCATTATAATTACTCTTAAAAAAACCTCTTCTTTCACAACATATTCAACTCTGGTTGGTTTTTGAACATGTAACAGTTCTTAGCAATCATGTTCTTGCAATTCTGCGAATGTAACTAAGCACTGACTCTGCCCTCACTGTTGTAACTACCACTTCCCCGAATTTCTCTACAGAATTTTATCTTTGAGCTGTTTAAGAGGTCTCCAGAATGTACTCCAAAGTGGCTGCGCTTGTTTAGAATTTCTTCGGCAGTGTGTGAGGGTTCCATTTGCACACATCGTCTTCTGTATTCCAGAACACGGCCATTCCTACTGGGGAGAGATGGGGGAGTTTTAATCTTTATTTCTTTCATGGTCACAATGTTGAATTTTACAAAAGTGTGTCCTAGCCCTTTGCAATTATTATTTTATAAAAATGTCTCTTTAGATCAATAGCCCATTCGAAAATATTGGCTTGTTTTCTTTGAATTTAGAGTTCTGGGTTCCTAGTTAGTCTAGTTAGTTACATATCCCCTACCTGATAAATGACTGACAACATTTTGTCACATTCTATGGGATGCTTCTTTACTCAAGTTAACAGTTTTCCTTGTTGTTCAGAGCTTTTTGGTTTTGCGAAATTCTAGCTGGTCTACAGAGGACTGCACTTTTCTGATGCGAGAGGAGTGGATGGGGGAGGGTTGGCTGCTGGGGAGACCTAGGAGGAGAAGGAACTGTGTTATAATTAATTAATTAAAAAAGAAAAATGATAGTTTTCTGCTCTGAGCTACCAAAGTCATATCGAGAAAAATCCTTACCTGTACCTAAATATTGAAGTATAACCCCAACTTTTTCTCTATTAGTTTCAATGTGCCAGGTTTTGTAGTGAGGTCTTTGCTCTGTTTACACGTGAATTTTCTATTTGCCTGTTCGTCTTAATCTTGAATATTTGTAAACAGACCTTTGTCCTATTTTCTGTAGTGTCCTATTTCTGTGTTCTGTGTGTTTGTCTAGCTTTTTGCTCTCCATCCCCACCACATTGTCAGCTGCTGTAATGAGCTCTTATCCAAGATAGTTCTTTGTCCATCTATACTTCTGCTTTGTTTAGAAATCTCCAAATGTCCTGAAGGCAGTGGTTTCAGGAAATGTGGTATTTTTCTATCTGTCCTGAATTTTGGACATTCAAGTCTGGTTGGTTGGGGAGAACAAATTTTCAGTTTTGTCTTCCTCATCATGTGACTGTGCAAAGCCTTGATCCATCTCTCAGTTACTTATTATTTGGTCCTCAGCATTTAAACTCTTTGGCTTTGCATCATTAATTGATCAGAAAGTGTGTTGAGGTAAAAGAACACCACAGTGTACTTTTCTACTTTCATAAATTAGCTAAAACTGATGTAATGCAGTGCCAGTAAGTACCACCCATCCAGCTTTAAGCTATAGAAGTACAAAGCCTTATGGTCCTGGAGGATGCTAATCTAAAGATCAAGTTGTCAGAAGGGGCCATTCTGTCTGAGAGCTTTCCACGGAGGATCTATTCTTGGCATCTCTCCTTCTACTGATTTATTGGTACTCTTGAATCCTCTTTGGTTTATAAAAGCAGCACAGTATCTGCTATTATTTGCATGTGGCTTTCTTCCTGTTGTTTTTATTCCAAATTTTCTTTACATGATACCAATTAGGTTGACTTAAGAACACAAACAAATTGGAATTTAATTAATTATATTGCAATAATACTATTTCCAAATAGGTCACATTTGATCCTTGACATATAAGTGAGGAAAATAGCATTCACCCTAGATTTCTTGAGAGCTCAAAATCTCTCTACTACTATCTTTGGGTTGCTCTCTAATGTCTTCAGGGAGATCATTTTCATTTTTTCCAATTCTTCTAATTGACCTCAGGAGTATATTGGTATGCCACTGATCTACTGAGTTTGTGAAGTAGAGTATCGGATTTAACCTGAAATTAATCATAGGAGTTATCATATGCATAGGCTGCTCTCTAAGAATATTATTGATGGATGTAGGGATATAATCGAAATTGTCTGTCCACACACCACATGGTAATACTTTCTTTGCCTTTCTACTCTGATTTACCTCAGATAGAGATTTGCATAGAAATGGTTTTGCATGTTGATCACAGAACAGGGAAGGAAGGTAATGAAAATCACACCTGACAGGATATCCAGGCATTTTTTTGTCCTTCATTCAATACATGAACTCGTAGGGGGGAAATGTACAAACAAAGCCTTAATGAAGTCTGGATGTTAAAGGTATGAAAGAGAGGGTGGGAAAACTTTCACCAGGCCCTCGTGTAGTTAAAGATTGTAAAGTGGTTTATTTATGATTACAAAGACAGCAATAAGCCGTGTCCGCCAGAGCAGAAAGAACAAAGCAAACAAAAGATTTCTAAACTCACCACAAAGTTTCATTTTACATTTTAAAACATAATTAACGTGGCTGCCTTGTGTAAGTAACATATGAGCTGGATCTGCCTCTTTACTTATTTTTATATTTCCCTTGATTATATCATTATGGATGATTGATATGTTGTTTTAGAATACAGTCAACATATACTGCTATAGGTTAATTTCATATACAGATTCATCTTTTGTGGAAATTGATCAAGACATTTTCAAGAAAGCAGCCCAATTCTGGAAACAGCTATGCTTCATGTACATTACATGTTTCCTCACTTCCAGTCTCCATGTACATATGCTTTACCTTTAAAAGACTTTGTGTCTACTTTATTATTTTCTGTTTCACAATGAACAAATCAAAGTTTTGAGGAGTTTATGTGGTAAGTTTGTAATCAGGAGTATTGAATTCAAAATTTACTATAATATCTTTGCTAAATGAGAACGTGGATATGTTTTTCCTTTCTGTTTCAAAGTAATTAATATTTGTCACAGAGGTCAAAAACTAAAATATATGTAACTCTCTTGATCAAGTACCTCTCACGTCAAATGACTAATGAGAGGTATTCTTATTAATAAGCAAATAGCTCCTTCTCTCTGAGATCAACTTTCTATGTAAATTTTCAAGTACATGTTCATCCTTATATATGTGAACTCACATAAATATATGCATATTTCTGTAGGTGTGAATATGCATATATACATTATGTACATATACATAATTGCTAAATTTTATTAAAATAGAAATATGATAAAAGGTTTAATTTGAGTAATAAACATTTTAAAAATAATTTTAATGTTGTATTGATCATTCTGTGAGTGTACATGCATGATATCATGAAAACATGCATATGTGGAGATCAGAGGCAATTTTATATAGTCGGTTCTCTCCTCCCATCATCACATGGTTCTGATGATCAAACTCAGGTTGCTAGGCTTACTGTACAAATATCTTTACTATGTGAGCAATCTCACTGACCCCCAAAGGTAAGGATTTTAAGGTTATCTAAATTATTAGAAATAAAAGCAAAGCTAATGAAGTTTTAGGGATTGCTAAACTCTAGAGGAAGGAGGTAGTTAGAAACATAGTTTAAGACTATTATATAATAGTAAGTAGTGTCCCATTTTATAGAAATTTATATGTTATTTTCACTAAAACATTGGTTATATTTGGTACACCATCAATAATGCATTTTTCTAAAGCTAAACGTTTTTTATTCAGTATTACTTTTATAAATTGGGTAAATCTTGAACTATTTTGTTTTTATTTTCCTTTGTTTCACAACTGAAAATGTACTGGAGACAAAGGTATTTAACATAATGAAATGTGGTATATTGAGTTATGATTGTTTTTATTGATTGATTTTATTGAGCTCTACATTTTTCTCTGCTCCCCTCCCTACCTCTCCCCTCCCTTTCAACCCTCGCTCAAGGTCCCCATGTTCCCAAATTGCTCAGGATATCTTGTCTTTTTCTACTTCCCACGTCTATGCATGTCTCTCTTAGGGTCCGCATTGTTGTCTATATTCTCTGGGATTGTAATTTGTGGGCTGGTTTTCTTTGCTTTATGTTTAAAAAACACTTATGAGTGAGTACATGTGATAATTGTCTTTCTGGATTTGGGTTACTTCACTCAAAATAATGTTTTCTATCTCCATCCATTTGCCTGAAAAATTCAAGATGTCATTATTTTTTTCTGCTGTGTAGTTCTCCATTGTGTAAAAGTACCACATTTTCCTTATCCATTCTTCAGTGCATGGGCATTTAGGTTGTTTTCAGGTTCTGGTTATGACAAACAATGTTGTTATAAACATAGTTGAGCACATGTCATTGTGGCACAACTGAGCATCCTTTGGATATATGTACCCAAAAGTGGTATTACTGGGTCTTTAGGAAGGTTGTTTCCTAATTTTCTGAGAAACTGCCGCACTGATATCCAAAGGGGTGGTACCAGATTGCATTCCCACCAGCAATGCAGGAATGTTCGCTTTACCCTACAACTTCTCCAGCATAAGTTATCATCAGTGTTTTTGATCTTGACCATTCTTACAGGTGTAAGATGGGAACTCAGAGTTGTTTTGATGAAGTTCCTGTGAACATGCTTTGAAATGAAGATCATCCAAGAGATAAAATCTCATTAGGATGAGAACCTCAAATAATTTCTCATCAGTAGTAACTATTTTACCAAGAAAAATTTTACTGAGAAACAACCAGAACATAGTTATATGCTCATTCATCATCAATATACCTTAGAGTCTTACGTGTGTTTGACTGTAAATATTGCTTCTAAGTACTTTCTTGTTCTCAATTGTTTGGAGAGGGAAAATCTAGGCATAGTGAAGCACCTTTAAAATTAATAACATTTTTATTGACTAGTAGACTAGTAATCAAGACTAGTAATTAGCTTCCCAGTTACTATCCTAAGGACTTCATTCCATCAATTCTATGTTCCAAATTTAGTTATACCTAATAACAATATCAGTGTAATAATAATAACAGGTTAGTGAAAGGATTTAGGTATTTAATTCAGTCATATGCTTAAAGAACTCTTTTCAAAACACTGATCAGAGCCATGTCTTGTGTTTTCTCCTTTAAGTGTCTGTGGCTCCTTAGTTCATTCATGTTTCTCTATTGATGAACTTAAATAAGGTTCTCGCTTACAGGATAATATATATATATATATATATAAATATATATGTTGAGGGTGTCCGTTATTTTGCTTAATATCAGTAGTCACACTATTTGTATATTACCTCTCAGAAAGCCCTTTATATTATTTAAATTTATATCAAAATCTTAAGTAACATATACCTGAAGTTCACATATCCTCTTGTAAAAAGTCTGTCCTTGTGAGTGCAGGATTGCTCTTCAATTAACTGCAAAAAAAAAAAAAATCACATCTTCCTTTGGTCATAGGAGGAAAAGGTAAAGAGTTAT
>NW_026067944.1:32863173-32920079 GCF_014885135.2 Alexandromys fortis
CAAAGAGCAATCAGGGTTCCCTGCCCTGTCGGAAGTCCAAGGACAACCCACCTCCATCCAGGTCTAGTAAGGTGAGCATCCAAACTGCCTAGGCTCCCACAAAGCCAGTATGTGCAGTAGGATCAAAAACCCATTGTCATTGTTCTTGAGGTCTCAGTAGTCCTCATTGTCCGCTAAGTTCAGCGAGTCCAGTTTAAGAGTTCTTATATATGGTTATAGCTACCAAATTTATCTGTATGATATTTTCATCTTTGGGCCAAAATATATTTGAACCCACTTTAAATTAACCATATATATCACATTCAGAATATGTCATATTTAGAAGTATATATATATATGAAATAACAGTTAAGGAAAAAAGAGGCAATGAGCTTGAAAGGCAGAGGGAGGAAGGGGTATTTGAAAGGGTTTGCATAGAGGAAAAGGAAAGAAATGTTATAATTAAACCACAATCTCAAAAATCAACAACAAATTTTAAGGTTTTTAAAAATTAGCCATTCATGAACATATGTACTACGCATGTGAGAACTATACATTTCAGTAGTATAGTAATTAACAAAAGTTTTCAGGTGTCTTAGCTACTTTGCTATTGCCTTGAAAAAACAGTATAGCCAAGGAAATTTAAAATCGAATGCATTTAATCTGGTGGATCAAGTTTCCAGGTAGGCACATGGCAGAAGCTAAGCATACATGATGACACTTGAGCTGATAGCTTACATCCTGATCTGTAAGTTGCGGGGGGGGGGGGGAGAGAAAGAGAAAGAATTAATTGAGGATGATTTAAAATTTGAAATCTCAAAGTTCACACCCAGAGATGTACCTCCTACAACATGCCATACCTCTAAACCTTCCTAAACACTAAGACCATCTGTACCTAGTATTCAAATATATGATCCTATGCAGGACATTTTTTTTTTTTGATTTTCGAGACAGGGTTTCTTCGTAGCTTTTGGTTCCTGTCCTGGAATTAGCTCTTGTAGACCAGGCTGGCCTCGAACTCACAGAGATCTGCCTGCCTCTGCCTCCCGAGTGCTGGGATTAAAGGCGTGCACCACCACTGCCCGGCTTATGCAGGACATTTTTATTCAAACCATTACACTAAGTCAAATCTTCTACCTCTATGAAAAATGTGATTTTTACCATGTGTGGTTTGTCCTCCACATATGACTTCTTGATTACATGTGGCTTGCTCTTGTGATTCGACACCATGTGATGTCTCTTAGCCTGAGAGTATAAATTGTCTGATACTGTGAATAAAATTGGCTATTACATGAGAAAAAAATAATGAACAACTGTACTGTTGGAAGACTATGATATGATGGTCAATATTTATGGCTGAGATTATGGGAGCTTTTTCCTTCCTTCCTTCCTTCCTTCCTTCCTTCCTTCCTTCCTTCCTTCNCTCCTTCGCTACTCAAGGATACTTTCTCTCTCACAGAGTGGAAGAAAAAAACAACAACTCTAAAATATACACTGTAACTTAAAGAAAAGATAATTGAGTTTATTAGAAAATATCTCATGATAATCATTGCATATTTACAAAGCAGTGGGTCCAATAATAAAAATAGAGAATGCATAGCCATTGGCTTCCCTGATCTTATAATAAAACCAAACATAGAAAATGAGTAAATACCCAGTCATATTGTGAATTCAAACAAGAGGAGCAAGAAAGTTAAAACAACTGACTATTCAGAAGATTGAGACTCAGGTGTGGGGAACTGGAAAGAAGCGAAGTCATGCTCAGGTGAGATCATTTTGGCAATGGGTTTTTGATCCTACTGTACCTATTGGTTTCGTAGGAGCCTAGGCAGTTTCGTGGATGCTCACCTTACTAGACCTGGATGGAGAATCCCATTTTATGGACTGTCTGATGGGCCTCTGTAATGATCTCACCTGAGTATAAAATTCTATTTATGAAAGTTTTAGGGTATTTTTACTCATATCTGTTATCTAAAAATATTACTGAGATATTTGATTCCATCATGAGTCTTATTTCTTTCTAATATCTTCTTTTCTCTAGATTGATGCTTTTAAGGGCAGCATTTTCCCTATGTATCTTGAAAAATTGCAGCAATATCTAAAAACAAAATGAAATAGAAACTGTTCTCTAATGATAGCATTGCAATCAAAAGCACAGACTAATTTTTTCATAATATATTTCCTCAATATGTCCTTTTGGAGTGCCTACTCAGCAGATGCATTGAACTCTAGATTATTCTACAAATATCCTTTCCTGTGTGTCACTATTAAAATGTATGTGTTTAATAAAAATCATATATCACAATTATTTAAACAATATTGTATTATTTTGTTGCTATATTTGAGCTTCGCAAAGCTCTCATTTCTCCCTGGTCGTTCTCTTATTTGAAAAACATACACTTTTTTTTACAGTTGAACATATTGTTTAGACTCACTGAGAACAGGAATTATGCCAAGCACATAAATTCTGCTTTTTCTGTTTCTACTACATGATTATTGGTTTTGCCTTTTAACCTATATTAGATAAGTTTCATAAATATCTGCTAATTCTGACTATGCCATATCCTTGAGGGTGAAGCACTGTGCAGTTAATTGAAGGTCTTTTTGAAAAGATGAGCTTCATGGCGAGGACTGACAACAGGTGGTAGTCTGGTACCATGATGCCGTTTGTAATTGGGAGACTTTAATTTTTACTAGGTTCTAGCCTAAGATGCTTCAACTTTTCAAGAAATAAGAATTACCTCCCACCTGTGTGGCTATAAATTTTGTTTCTGACTCTGGATCATGGGGGGTGGACAAAGAAGAAGAGTTACACTGGTAATTGTGCAGGCCTTCCTCAAGGTCTCTGTCTGAAATCCCATTCCTCAAGTGTCCTTCCCATTCATGTGCTCTCCAATCTGGGCACACTCTTCTCCATTAGTGCTTTTTATACTATACTATTGTGATTATCCTGAAGTTGGGTTAATGAGATAGGAGCATTTCACTGTTCCTTATAAAGACCTTATTTTTTTTAGATTATTTATTATGTATATAGTGTTCTTTGTACCAGATCTCATTAAAGATATATGCGAGTCATCATACAGGTGCTGGCAATTGAATACAGGACCTCCAGGAGAGCAGCTGGTGCTCTAAACCTCTGAGCTGTCTCTCCAGTACCCCTTCCAATGACTCTTTAAACAAACATATCATATGTAAGTGTATGGGCTTTTCTAATACAGGACATCTCAATTTCCAATGTGTAGCAAATGATTAGTGGCTTGATCTCATATCATGATATACCTAGATATGTTCTTTTTTTACCCTTCTTTTTTTAACTCTTCCAATTCTACATGTTGTCATAATGTTCATGGTTATAGGCACCATTAAATTTTATGAATGAAAGAGCTTAAAGTGTTGATTCTTTTTACTCATGTATGTTGTGTGTGTTTGTGGTGGTGCATTCCATAGAGAATTATAAGGGGGTGTAAGAGAAAGAAATAGTTATGGAGAAAGGAATGAACTTCTTTATTTGGTTAATTTCCACAATAAATTAGAGAGTTAGGTGTGATGGTTCATGCCTGTGAGTTTAGGATTTGGGTACGTGGTATAAGAACATTGAGATGAATTCAATGCCAACCTGGGCCAAACAGTTAGTTCTTGGCCTGCTGGGGCTACTGCGTGAGTCTTTGTGATAAGAAACAAAGAAGTAAATAATAATAAGAAAAAATAATTGAAGATCAGCTTCTTATTGGTCTTGAATAAGTCTGTTAGACAAAATCTCCATCAACAAAGGATTTGGTGAGGTAAAAGGGGAATCATTGTATGTTGATTTTCCTGTTACATGTCCATTTTGTATTAAGTATCCATTTTCTTTCTTTTACAAATACTTATGTCTTCCTCTAGACATGATAGACAAGAATTTATACCATGTCTGTGCAATATGTAGGCTTCTCATAAAAGTTGCATGGTGGACATAGTTCCTGTTGCAAGAAGAGTTAAAAACCATTGATTCCTTGGGTCATTGTCGGTGTTTTCAATCATATCAATCATTTAAGTATTTTAACCCAAACACCTCAATTTATGCTGCTTAATTTATACTTCTCATGTCATTTTTTCTAAAATGCCCCATGTACATAACCTCTGTTTCAAGAGATCCACATACCTTATTGGTTGAGAAGAGTTTTAAAATTCTTTAAGTGAACCATGTATGTATGTTCTTCATATATCACATTCTGCTAAATGACAATATTATTAAAAACTATTCTATTTGTAGTTAGACTTTTATGGAAATTTACTAATTTAATCATATAAAACATTTATAATATTATTTGGTAAATAGTTAATATTTTTTTACACTTGAATTTTTAAATTTTCCTAAGTTGAGAATTTTGCTGATTAGGTGTTTTTTTTTTTTTTTTTGTCAGTTTGATACAACTTACGTCTTCTAAAAAGAAAAAGCCTCAGTTGAGAAAATGCTTCAAACAGATTGATATGTATGGGGCGTTTTCTTGATTCATGTTCATATGGCTAGACAGGACTTCTGCGGGTGATGCTTACTAAGAAACTTGAAACCACAAATGAAAGTTTAAATGAGGGTGCAATATCATATTGTCAGTGTTGACACCACTACAAGAAGAATGTTAACTAATGATTCATAATCAAATAATGTTTTCTGAGGACGAGGAATGTACACTTGGAATCATGGAATAGAAAGAAAAATAAGAGAGAAAGAGGTTGAGGGAATGAGTGTTTGATGTGACTTATTAACTCAGAAAGTTTTTTCAATATATACAGGGACATTTATCAGCACAGCAAAAAGGGTATTGTGAACACATTGGTGCAGTTTAGGGAGGAAATGGTAAATTAGGTATTTTTTTTAAATAATACTATTTCATCCTTTTGCTCAGAGTTTCTACACAAGAACTTATTGTTCTAGCACTGATTGCTGCTCTGCACACTTGCATTCTGGGAATGTGTTTATTTGATCATATACTAATTGATGAAATAATGAGTTGAACCTCAAAAGATGAAAGTTTCTTAAAATTTTAATTGATAAACTGACAAAGATGTGGTCATATTCCACTAAGGCTCTCAGTAAACAAATGAGAGAGACCATGGGACCTTAAATAATTCTCTCTAGGAAGTCTTTTGTGGCTTTTACACAGAGACTGTTTCCTTATAATCAGAAACATCATCCAGATTCATATGAGGCAGGTTCTTTGGTTAAATATGTAGTTCATAGAAATGTTCATCAGCAAAACCGATTCTACCTTCTGCTACTCTCCTGATGAAAATTGACCCTGGAGGGAGAAAATAGGTACTGATTGCCTGTGAAAAAAAAATACAGTACTTCCAAATGTAAGGCCACAATGAGGAAATTATTTTCTAAAAATATAATTTATTCTGTCATGTCTTATAATCTAATATACCTCCTGGGTTTTACTGGTAGTTAAGTAGAGATTGGAGTATATGGGATATGTGATCAAATTATTCAGAGTGACAATATGCAGCCGAAATCTGTCTATAACATGAGTTTTCAAGTTAGTATTATTTCATATCTGCATATATACTTTTTAAATAACTACAGTTTAGTTTCTCTGTTTGACAAGGCAGTAACTAGAGGATTATCACAAATAATAGATGTACTAGTGTGTTTCACTATAGTAAATATTTTGATATCTTTGTATATTCTAAAACATCCTACTATAAGCTAAAAATAAATATAACAAAATGAAATAAAACAAACATGGGCTAAAAATACCATATTTTGTTATAAAGGCAGACTGCTTGTAAATGTTGTTTTAATAAAAACTAGCCAAGAAGTTGCTATGGGTTGAATGTGTCTCCCAGAGCTCATTGTTTAGAAAATTAATCACTAGTATTACAAGGCTAAGAAGATTAAGAGGTAACTAAGCTAAATAGATCAATTTTGTCATTGCAAGAGTGGGTTACATACACTTGGATGGGTTCCTAAAAAAGAATGAGTTTTCCTGCTTCCAGTTCTATTTTTTATCTTAATTCTCGCAATCTATTGTGTGATTGGGTACTCTTAATGGTACCCAATAATGGTATTTTACTATATGTTTTTTAAAAAGGCAAAACAAATGGTTATATTTAAAAGCTTTTACCTCAAAGAAATTATCAGTATTTGAGGAGATACATATATTCACTCTGATTTGATTATAGATCTTGTTAAATAATTCAAAAATAGCAAGATGTTCTATAAATTAGCATATATTATGGTACCTCAAATACAAGTGGATTCAGGAATAGTCATTCACATCTGCAATGTTAATATTCAGTAAATAAGGTAGGGAAGTTTCCATGAGTTCAAATCAAATTTACTCTATGTAGTGAATTCTAAACCAGCCTGGAATACCGAAATGCAAATAAATATAATTATTAAGAAACATTTCTAGCAAGATAGACTTAAGAGTAAGAAACTGCCTATAATAAATATGAATGTTTGGGATTCTCATGATTGCCTCATAGTTTCTATTTTTATTTCATTCATGACCTATTACACAGGCTGGAGGTATGCTTTACCATAGATTTCATGGCTCATTACCCATCCCTCGCACTGAGTTATTATACCATATGGCACAATGTTGTGAGTACTCCATTTATCTTGAACATGCTTTCATTTGGTATTTAGTAATTATTAGCAATACAGTTGATTTTTGCAGAAAGAGAAAGGCACTCTGAGTAATTTTGCTGTTCACAGGTAATTACATGAAGAGTGAGATTAAAATATAAATAATGATTCCATCGTTTTCCATTCTGAAAACATTCTCCAAACTAATGCCACAAAAGCAAACTGTTTCAATAATGTCTCTTGTTTAAAGAAGCAGTTCTTTCTTACCTGCTTGTCTCCTTATTTTATATCTAACACATCTTTTAGTTGATTTATTATTTTTTATATCCATGAAAATTCTAACAATTCCGCAAGTTTATCTCTCCAATATATTCTGCATCATTTTTATCTGTTTTCCTTTTCAATGGAGCCCAGGAACCTAAGCTTCACAGAGATAACTTTTACTCTATTTATAGAACTACTGGATCCCCAAATTCTTTTGTAATACTTACTAAATGAGAACTTCTCAAGTCTTTGTCATTTTCTACATGTCTCGCATGGATCTTTTATCATTTTCTGTGGAAATAAGCAACAACTTATTTTAAGCATGTATGATACTCTGAATAACTTTCTCTATCAAATTCTTGCAGTTTTATCAAATGGTGGTGACTTCAGTTAAAATACCAATTGACTCAAAAATGCACTTAGAGCTATAGACATATTACTTCAATGCATTTTCATGACAATCTGGTGAAACAGGTATCATTATCCACAATTTGCAGGTGAAGATATTGTGCCTTTGAGAAATCCAGACATGACATATATCAAGCGAATGAAACAGATAAAACTGAGCCAAATTTTGTTCAAGTCAAAACACATTTTTCTTACACAATACCATATTGTCTATTTTATTAGTAGATTAGTGGTCACAGTAACATCTGACTTTAAGAAATATTAGCTACTAAGAACAATAAGACCCCTATGAAAACATTCTCTTTTTTTCCAAAAAGAATACTTCCATATTATAGTATGCAGAATAGTAAAGTAAATGAAGTATAGTAAAATATAAACTAGATTCATTATCTTTCTTCCTAATACCATGACTGTTACCTGTGTTGCTGCCTTTACCATAACCTAAGCCTTGAACTCTGCTGTTGAAATGATAACAATAAACAATTAACATTCATACCTAGTCATGCTACATATTCTTTTTACAATGGAATAAGGATTTTACTGGAAGTTTTGCTCTTTAACATGTGATAAATTTGAAAATACTTTTCTCAATATCTAATTTCATTTTGTGTAACTAAATCATACAAACCCTACATGATATGGTTGCCTCCCTTACAGTCTGAATCTGTACTCTTCTGCTGTTGTTGATATCTTGTGCCACATCAGCTTCTGTTCTTTAAATTGATTAAATTCAAATTTCCCATTTTAGGTAATTAAGAACCGCATGTATATGAGGATTAAGAAAGAGGCCCACAGCTAGACAAAGTTCAAAGAGTGAGAGACCATGAGGAAGAGGAGAAGGAAAGATAGAGTCTCTTTTTACATTGGATTACCCTAGAGAATGTTTGATATACCCAGTGACATTTTATTGAAGGAAACTAATTTTCCCTTTTCCAGTAGGCAGCAATTAAATGCTAAGAGATTCTTGGCTATTTGTGGGACTTGGTAACAGTTTCCCTTTCCCAGTGCTGAGATTTTGTCTGGGTTGAACCTGTGCAACCACAGTCTATGCACCCATATGTACATCTGTCCTTATTTTTACAGGTGCTCTTTTCCACTGATTTGTGGGTGTATCAGAATGTTGCTAGGACTCATTTTACGACCCTGTTTCTTTAGCAGAATAATATTTTCATGTTTGCAAAATTAACCTGGTGCATCCTCCTTTCCTCACCAAATTGTATATTTTTATAGCTGAATTTATTTTCTGCATTTCTATATTTATTCTGGTCTTTCTTATTTCAACTAAAGTGATACATTGAGTGGATCTTATAGCACACATTCCATGTTTCTTCCTGCGCACAGCTTCAATCTCTTCCAAACTCTTGCCACTAACCACTTCCAGAAGCCCAAGAAACACATGATCGGTGCTGTCACAGAAATAGACCATTCTCAGTACCAATACCTTTGTATGAGTTTTGTTGTTGTTGTGATATAATTCTAACTATAACAAATTTGGTGTGGAAAACTTACCCTGGTTCGTGACTTAGGTGACATAGCCCACCATAGTGAAGAACACATAGACATAGCGGCAAGAACTACTCATGTTGGTGGTAGTGGGAGTGTGAGCAGCTAGTTACCTCACATTACAGGTCACGAAGTATAGAATCAGGCCAGAAACAGTCACAGGCTATAATCAAAAATGTCTTTTCCTATGTCTTTATATCTGGCAGCTAGGTATCATGTTTCAGTGGTTCAAGCTCTCTCGAAACAGTATTAGCACCAGTTAGCTACCAACACATATGCTTCTGAAGGACAGTCACATTCAAGCCATAACACTGTCTATCAGCTATAAGTCATCTATCACCTGTAGCTTAAAGTACTTACTTTATTATTTCAGTCATGATTCAACCCAAGTCTCTATAACTGATACATTTTTCCATGCTGAGCTAGTTTCTCAAATACTTTCTTTTGACAATAATTTTAATTAAGTAGCATATAAGATAAAGTTACTGTCATGGCATCTTCATACATAGGTATGAGAGCTTATCTTGTCATTTGGGGAATGACAACCTGAGTTTTCCTAGTTTTTAAAAGCCTACTCTGAATTTATTTCTAAAATACAGCTACATAGGTAAGTAGCTACATGTTGTTAAGAATGATTTCTTTGTTTTGTGGATATCAAAAGAAGAAGACATACCATATAAACACAAGGTTTAGAGTCTAAACCTAAACTTTTTGTTCATCATGTACATGTTACAGTTTTTAGAGGCTTACACTTTATAATAGTTTTTACGCTTGACAACCGATTAGTTATTTTGACTTTCCAATCTAAAATTTTAAAGTGGAATGTTGTAGATAACACAGAATATGTACTACATTTTTAAGGGTTTGTGGATCTACAATAAATATTTTTTTTTACTAATCAAAAAAATGGTATAGCTTTTTGTCCAAAATGATACTTAGCATGAATAAAATTTCAAAGATAAATAGTACTCATAAAAATTGCTCCAATGCTTACATATCTTAGAAATTCAATGTATATCTTAAGAATTAACATTTTTATAATATTGATTCTAATTGGTGGACTGTGCTCGAACCTTGGAGAATGGAGCCTAAAAATGAGGTGTACCAATGTTTCATAAATGGACAACTTTATTCAGAGAATCAGACAATTTATATTCTGAGAGCTAAGAATCATATTAGTAAAGTTTAAGAATAGTCTGTACAAGGCAACAAAATGTTTTGCCATAGAGATATATAAAAATAATATCCTGCTATAATAAGTAATTCGAAGCAAATGCTCTCCTATTCCCTTCATATTTCTCTTAGGAGGAACATGAGAACATGTTCCAAGGACAGTTTTGTGGTTTTTAAAGAAACTGAAGTCACAAGATTCTTGAATTGTATTCTTGAAGTTTTCTCACAAGCACTCAGAAATTTTCCTTATTCAACTTCATTTTTGAACCATGTTCTAATAAGTTATAGTGAAAAGACATCAACTATGAATGTAACATAAAAAATAATTCCCAAATTAGCTAATTATAAAATATAGGTAAAACTCATAGATGAGTTAAGTACAAATAATCAATAAGCTATTATGTATTACATAAGCACAATCTAATATGCTAATGATGAAAAGAACAAATGAGGTGTAAACAAAATAAAAGTGTCATATAGAAACAAAATAGATGAAATCCTAATAGCACATTCTATAAGCTAAAGTACATTTACAATAATCTGTTATGATTTGAGATATTATCTGCATGAGAAAATAAGTAACGTAAGTGCCTCTCTGCATCTCTAGACAACCAGTTGGTGTGGTCTACCATGGGAAAGGCCACTTCTCCCCTTTCCTATAACTTTTTGTGTGGGCATGTCCTACACAATCTCAGAACTATAGCATAACCAAGAAAAGGAATGGGGACAGAGAAGCCTGACACCTAGATGCTGTTTGTATCTGAAGTCATGTAGAAGTCATTTTCTCTAACTCATAACCTATCTGAATAAGTCTCATCTCTCTTTCTCTCTGTCTGTCTCTCCATGTCTCTGTCTCTCCTGCTCTCACTCTTGCTCTCTATACATTACATTGCAATAACTATTTCTGAAATAATATTTCTGGAGTAGTTTGCAAGTATATTCAGAGGCTACCATTGTGTCAGGTCATTTCCCGTATGGTGGGAATGGGCAATAAGATAATTAGAACATAGCTCTTAGTCCTCTTTAAAAAAATAAATGTTGGAGACAAATTATTCATAAAGTAAGAGGGCATGAACACAACAATGTTAGGATCAAAGATGTTCAATTGTACTTATTGTAGAAATATTTTTTTATGTCTGTGACACACTTCTAACCTTGGTCAATACTGAATATATTTAAGGATGGAAGTTAAAGTGAGTCCTCTGTAAAATAGATGCTAATTAATCTCCAAGCTACATTGTCAGACACATCCCTCTGATACCATCTGGACATGATCATATGTCCAAGAAAAAAGGAATTTATGGTCCGTGACATTTTAATTTCTTTTTATGTAATTATAGATATTTGCTTTATACCAATCTGTAGTCCTTTCTAAGACAGTTCTACTCCAATGAATTCCACATACTGTTAGCATATCAAAAGCTGCATTCCAGGGACGCCTGCAATATTTCACTAACTGCACTTTGGTCAGCCTTTTTTAGAGTCACTCTGCTGTCAGATCAGTCTTGTTAAAAAAGATGCTTTGAAAGATGCCGAATTTTAAATTGTTTTGGTGCACCCAGTAAAATACAAGTTTATTCAGCTGACATTACCAAACATTACATTTGGGTTATGGCAATGGCCCAGCTGTTAACAGGGCTCACTGCTCTTTCAACCTCTTTCAAGTTTGCTTCCAGCGCCTCCACTGAGCAGTTCCCAGATCCATGTACCTCTGGCTCCTGTGTATCTTACACTCTCTTCTGGAAAACACAGACATCAAAACTCTTTCCCTGCCCCTTTCTGACATGCATACTTGCAAATATAGTAAAATTTAAGAAGTACTTAAGGCTTAAATCTTTGCCTCTTTGATTATAGTAAATCCCAATATTGAACACCATCTAAGTCCTAAGAAAAATGAGATTTGAAATGAATCATGGGAGTTCTACAACCACTGAGAAATGGTATCAGTGCCTGCAAAGGGAGAAGATCATAGCTTTTATTTATGATCATTGCAATAATTACGTTTTTCTACAAGCTACATGGATTAAATTATGACACATTTGTATTCTGTAAAACTGCATATTCACACCTGCCCAATTGTGTATATATTACTCATACTTACATACTTATCTGTAAATACAGGTATGCTCAGCAAATGTTTCTTTGTAGATCTGCTCCATTAGCCTTGTAAGACTCTGACTATGATGTTATAAAATATCTAATTTCTTTCTTAGTAAGCAACATATAATCATGCCTTCCTTAAAACTCATTATGCTATTATTTTGAGATTTTTCTTTTTGAGAGAGACTCTTTCAAGGTAGGTCAAATGACCTGAAATTGATTTTGCCATACATAACCCAGGCTGGTCTCAAATTCATAATCCTACTTCCTGCTCTCTAATTACAAGTATATATGAGCATGATCGACTTTCTTGACATCTGTAGAACCCACTCCCCTGGAAAGAGAAAAGCTCAGTATATGCACTTACTTTATACATATATACAGTCTTTGCTAGGTCATAAGTTTTTGTACTTGTAAAATAAATAAAGTGGCAAATAAAATTATCACTAAATATTCAAGATGTATTTAGGAACAATAAAACACATACACCAAATTGATCAAAGTCTAGGCCATTCCTGAAATAAGCACATTTAACTCAGAGCTTTCAAAATATATGTTTTGAAAGTACATAATATCATCCATATTTTAAATCTTTTATTTATTCTCTAAGAATTTCATAAATACATACAATATACTTTGGTCATATCTACCCTATCTAGATTCCCTCACCATGCATCTCTCTTCAATTTCACATTATATGTCTCATGTTTTTCATAACCTACTGAAACAATGTGATGTTGCTCATGTGTACATGGATCGTGCACTGGAGCATGGGAACCTACTTAGAGCTGTGTCCATAAAAGCCAATGACTGATGACTTCCTATCAGTCATCACTACCAATAGCTCCTCAACCGGGGATCAATCTAATCCTTGCTAGAATTTTGGCTGCTCTGATCTTTTGCAGGAAATCTTAGATATTGAAAAAGAAAAATTTTACAATTCATAGAGAGGCATAAAGACTCTTGATGCTGAAGCTCTTCTGTCCACTCATGACAACATTGTTATAAATACCATTATTCCTTATTACACATTATACTATGTATAATGACTATTAAAAATAGCACATTGTTATCACAAAATAGACCCATTGATCAATGAAGTAGAACTGGGACATTAACTGCTGAGATTCTTTCAGTTTCATCACCTTTATATAGAAAATAAAATTTTAATAGTTTGTTCCTTGTGAAGATTAGATTTCAGAGACTACATAGAAACTAATGGTTGTCACATGCACAAGTGGCCAGAAAACATTTTCTTCTGTTTTTTCTTTAGTAACTTGGAAAAAAGTCATAAGGCATGAAAAAAAAGTTAATTTTATTTTATGTTTAAAGAAAAAAGATTAACCTATTTTGCTTAATATACAGACCTAGGAAGTTTAAAATGTCACTCTCTGCACAGACCAGTTAGGACAAACATTCAAATGATTCTCCAATAATTGAACAATAAGGGAAATTAAGTCTTTTTTAACTTTAAAACCAGGAGACAGAGGCAGTTAGATCTGTGAGTTTACATCCATGCTGGATTACAGAGAGAGTTCTAGGAAAGGCTTCAAAGCTACAGAGAAACCCTGTCTCAAAAACATACAAACAAACAAACAAACAAAAAATTACCCAATGTTACAGAAATCAGTCTTTATTAAAAAGAAAATAGATGAGTTTCAGTAGATAATTATGTTATTATACTCAAATTTATTACATACACCCTGAATATTAGGCTAAATTACATTTATTTTAGCATGGTCAATATTTAAAAGATATGTTCTGCATTACAAAAGGAATATTTCAACTTTAGCTTTCCAAAAGCCATAGGTTTTTTTTTTTTATTGAGAAAAGGAAAACAAAAATTTTCCGCCTCCTCCCAGCCTCCCATTTCCCTCCCCCTCCTCCCACCCTTCTCCCCCTCCCCCCACTCCTCTCTCCCTCTCCCCACTCCTCTCCCCCTCCCTCTCCAATCCAAAGAGCAATCAGGGTTCCCTGACCTGTGGAAAGTCCAAGGTCCTCCCCCCTCTGTCCATGTCTAGGAAGGTGAACATCCAAACTGGCTAGGCTCCCACCAAGCCGGAACATGAAGTAGGATCAAAACCCCGTGCCATTGTCCTTGGCTTCTCATCAGCCCTCATTGTTCGCCATGATCAGCGAGTCCGGTTTTATCCCATGCTTTTTCAGTCACAGTCCAGCTGGCCTTGGTGAGCTCCCAATAGATCAGCCCCACTGTCTCAGTGGATGGGTGCACCCCTTGTGGTACTGACATTCTTGCTCGTGTTCTCCCTCCATCTGCTCCTCATTGGGACCTTGGGAGCTCAGTCCAGTGCTCCAGTGTGGGTCTCTGTCTCTATCTCCATCCATCACCAGATGAAGGTTCTATGGTGATATGGAAGACATTCGTCAGTATTGCTATAGGATAGGGTCATTTCAGGTTCCCTATCCTCAGCTTCCCAAGGGACTAACTGGGGACATTGCCTTGGGCTCCTGGGAGCCACTCTAAGTTCAAGTCTCTTGCCAACCCGGTGGCTCCCTTAACTAAGATATGTGCTTCCCTGCTCCCCTATCCAACCTTCCTTTATCCCAATCTTCCTGTTTTTTTAAATGATTTTTATTGAGCTTTTCATTTTTCTCTGCTCCCCTCCCAGCCTCTCTCTACCCCTTCAATCCTCCCTCAAAGTCCCCATGTTCCTAAATTACTCAGGAGATCTTGTCTTTTTCTACTTGCTATGTAGATTAGATCTATGTATGTCTTTGTTAGGGTCCTCATTGTTGTCTAAATTCTCTGGGATTGTGATTTTTGAGCTGCTTTTCTTTGCTTTATGTTTAAAAACCACTTATGAATAAGTACATGTGATAATAACCCCGCATCAGACAGATGTCTGATCTCCAAAACATACAAATAACTCAAGAAATTGGTCATCAAAAGAACAAATAATCCAATAAAAATTGGAATACAGACCTAAACAGAGAACTCTCAACAGAGGAATCTAAAATGGCTGAAATACACTTAGGGAAATGTTTAACATCCTTAGAAATGTAAATCAAAACAATTCTCAGATTCCACCTTCCACCTGTAAGAATGGCCAAGATCTCGCATATTTTCTTTATCCATTCTTCCATTGAGGGCATCTAGGTTGTTTCCAGGTTCTGGCTATAACAAATAATACTGCTATGAACATAGTTGAACAAATATTTTTGGAGTATGATTGGGAATCTTTTGGGTATATTCCCAAGAGTGGCATTGCTGGATCCTGAGGTAAGGTTACTCCCAATTTTCTGAGAAACAGCCACACTGATTTCCAAGATGGTTTCACAAGTTTATATTCCCACTAGCAACGGATGAGTGTTCCTCTTACTCCACATCCTCTCCAGCATAGGTTATCATTGGCGTTTTTGATTTTAGCCATTCTGACAGGTGTAAGATGGGGCAGACTGAGAAGCCAATGATAATGGCACTGGGATTTGTCTCTACTGCATGTAATGGCTTTTTGGGATCCTATTCTATTTGGATGCATACTTTCCTAAGCCTGGATGGAGCAGGGAGGGCCATGGACTTCCCACAGGGCAGGATACCCTGCCCTCTCTTAGGACTGGAGCAGAGCGGGGAGCTGGAGGGTGGAGTGGGAGGAAAATGAGAGGAGGGGAGGAAGTGGGAATGTTGAATGGTATTTTTCATAACACAATAAAAAAATAAAACAAAAGAATGGCCAAGATCAAAACACTGATGATAACTTATGCTGGAGAGGTTGTGGGGTAAAGGGAACATTCCTGCATTGCCAGTTGGAATGCAAGCTGGTACAGCCCACTTTGGATGTCAGTGTGGCAATTTCTCAGAAAATTAGGAAACAACCTTTCTCAAGACCCAGTAATACTACTTTTGGGTATATATCCAAAGGATGTTCAACCATGCCACAAGGGCATGTGCTCAACTATGTTCATAGCAGCATTATTTATCATAGCTGGAACCTGAAAATAACCTAAATGCCCCTCAACCAAAGAATGGAAAAGGAAAATGTTGTACATTTACACAATGAAGTACTACACAGTAGGAAAAAAATAACAGCATCTTAAGTTTTGCAGGCAAATGGATGGAGCTAGAAAACATCATTTTGAGTGAGGTAACCCAGGCACAGAAATTTTGAGGAAGGCTTTTTTCAGAGATTTTTGGAGATGATAAATTTTAACCAGCTAGGGCACAAATAATTTATGCAGCAAACAAGTCTGGTCACTAAGTATCCTTATATACTTGAATCGGAGTATCATTTTTAGTCCTCATAGGAGAGTTTTGTTTTGTATTATATACTACCCTTCCGCGTCTTGAAGTTCTACTGTATTTTCTGAGTAGAGTAAGAGTGGTTCCCATTATGTACACAGAGCACAGAGTAACACACCATAATAGGTTTCTAAAGCCACTGGCAGTGTTAAATTCTGCATACACTCTACGTTTTCCTGAGTTATCCTAAGCAATGTTTAATTCAGTCACAAGAAGAGATCAAATACAATAACTAACAGTAATATAAGACAAGTTTAACCATAAACCAAAACAGAAGTTGTGTGAATATAGAGTCTCTGTCTTAAAGGAGTCAGGACAAATGATTTCTGGTCTGTGGCTGACCACAAAAATTAACTGTGCAAAGTGAAAGTGTGTACAGTGGCAGAGGGGGATGTCTGCTATATCGAATGATATTCACAGGAACTCTTATTTTTCATTTCTATAATCTACGATCTCAGTGTGCTCTGATGTAAGCAACACTACTAATTCTGATCACTGTAGGCAGTTCAAGCACACTTAAACTTGACCTCAGTAGGAATTAGTTATTTAATGCTCATAATTCTTGGGTAACTTATATACTTTGCTTTGTTTATTCTTGAGATTGTATGTATATTAAAATAATTTCCCCTCTGTAGCTCTAAAATGTTCCATATACCCCTCCCTAATCTCCTTTAAATTCATGGCTTTATTTTTTAATTATTATTGCATAGATATGAATAGTTTTAAACTCACAGAGAAATGCATGGATCCAATTCCAGTTCAAAAATCCACTTAGGTTGAGCAAGAACTGTGTCATGTAATAATAGTGAATCCAACTCCAATAATAGACTTAGATTTGCAAAGCCACATAATTAATACAAAGCACATATGGTCATTTTTTTGGAGGATACAAGTAAGTCATCTGAAATAGTGTAGATAGGATCTGATGTTAGGTGTGTCTATCAATGAAATGGCAATAGTACCTTGACAAGATTCTACTGGGCCTGGTTCTATACCTAGCTACAGCAGACTTTGTGTTCTTGGAGCTATGATACCAAACTGACAGTCTTTTCTTTCTTTTTAATTTTTGAATTTAAATATGATTACATCATTTCACCCCTCCCTCCCTCCATTCTCTCTTATATAGCTTCCTTGCCTCTCTCAAGTCTCCTGTTTCAGTTGTTATTACACACACACACACACACACACACACACACACACTCATACATAACCTGTTCAGTTTAGTGTTACTTGTATTCATATGAGTTTAGGGTTGACCACTTGGTTTTGGACATTTTAAAAATAAGATTTTAATTTTGTTCATTGAGACTATTATGTATGTATATATATAGCATAGCACTTCTGTTGTTGTTCTTCAGATCTATCTGATCCTATTTCCAAGACCTCCCAGAACCAACCTCAACTATTTTTTCTTCCTCTTCCCCTTCTTTCTTTCCCCTTCTTCCCCTTTCCTTTTCCCTTCCCCTTCCTTTTCCTTCTCCTCCTCCACTTCCTCCTTCTCTTTCCCTTTCCTCCTCCTCCTCCTCCTCCTCCTCCTCCTCCTCCTTCTTCTTCCTCCTCCTCTTCCCTTCTTATCTTCCCCCATCTTTTTTCTCCTCTTCACCCCTCATCCTTTCCTTCCTTCTCTTATTATTCTTCCTATTATTTTCATAACCACTAAGTCAAATTAGTGCTGCTTGCATGGTAGCAGTGTTGTGGGACCATCCACGGGAACATTAGCAACATTCCAGTAACCACACTCTAACTTTTCTACACCAGCCATCAACTGCAAGTTGCTTCTTAGCAATTGATAGGGCCCAAGGAGGCCTACCCTAACCCATTCTGAAATTTTGACAAGCTTGTTCTTATACTGGCAACCACAGCTGCTGTGAGTCATAAGGGCAATGGTCAAATCATCTCTAGAATATAACAGTTCACAACATTCTTCCTCTTCCTCTGGCTCTGACAATGTTTCTACCCTCTCTTCCATGATGTTCCCTGAGCCATGGGAATGGGGAGTACTGCATTCCACATGTTGATGTATACTCACAACCATTTATTATTAGTTCTTTGACCAGTTATAAGTATGCAAAATTGCTGCCCACCACAGAAAGTCTGAGATGAGCACAAGTCTATGAGTAGAAGAGCAAACACATAGAAAGCAGTTTGATATCATGATGACTTGGCACAACACAGAAGTAGAGTCCCTGCTACAGGTAATGACTCTCAAAACCACAGCCTTTTGACCAGATTTATAGTACCAACATAAACTTGAAGCAGGCCTTAAATCCCAAGCACAAAAAGTTTGGCTTAAGCCTATAGCAATGGATATAACCTACTTGCATAGTAGGTTGTACTGTAGCATTTAATAGTGGGTAAGACAATTTGTGCCCCCTACACACATAGTAAATGGCCTACACAGGACCCTCCAGCACTATGAATGCTGACCAATAGGGAGGACATTTAGTTAATGACACTGTTTTATACCAAAGAGTTTGAGGTCTACGTATATGAGCCTTTGTGTATTATTTGATCACCACCAATAGTACATATCTAGAATGAAAAACATGTGATTATGTTCAAACAATGATGTTTAAAGATATAACCAATAGAAGTTAGCATATGGTCAGACTTATTTTAACCACACATATTTATATTAAAATATATCTCTTACACTAACTTCAAAAAGTATCCCTGGAATGTACAAAAAGAAAAAGAATCTGCTTTGATGGCACACTGAAAAATATTGGCATGGACATGAATAAATTTTGGGAACACAAACAGCAAAGAATTATATTAGTGGTAGCCTCAGTTTTCTTTACAATTTATTATCACTTAAAAATCAATAAATGTTTACAATAATGATGGATGGAAAATTAAGTGAAACAGCATTAACTCAAAGACTGAAATTAAGAAAGCAAAAGACCAACATATATTATTAGATTAGGTACTGGCTCTTGTTACTTAGGAGTCTGCCAAATAGTTTGAGTGTTAGCCAAAGTTGCCTATTAGTTTTTAACAAGTTGAAACCTTGAAAGAAAGAGGGACATAAAAAAGCATGTGTATTGTACAAAAACAGAAAAGAAACAATTAATTTGGAACAGATAGCCAACATGTGACAAATCCAAGATTCTAGAAAATAAACATAAGTGGAGTAGTAGCTTCTAGACCTTATATTCTTGTCCCATTCCTAAGGCACAAAACTGATTTCATATCTTTTGTCGAGTACTTTAAATTTTCAGAATAAGTGAAAACTTTGCTTTCAAAGTCCAGGCATTAAATTTTCTTGTGGTTGTTAAATTAATGTACATACCAAAGTAATTTGTGTTTTTAAAAAAATCTACAGTTGGAGCTACAAATTGTCAACAGAATTTCAAAAGGATTGATTTTTCATGTTTAAAGAAAAGAACAAATTCCTGGACTCAAGTGATCTCTTGCCTTAGACTTCAAGTAGGTGAAAATACAGGTATCAGCCACACCAAGAAAAGCAGAGGCCCTACATAGGCTTCTTTTTATTTATTTCACTTGGGAGGACAATGAGATTTGAGTGAATCTGCCATAAAGGAGGTTCTTTAGAAATTTTTGAACAAAGCATAAATTTTGAAATTGTCAGAGATATTTTAATGTTCTATAATCCAATATTTTAGCTATGCTTACATATTTGAATTAACACAAGATTTTCTACCATAATTCATTCTCTCTCTCTCTCTCTATCTATCTATCTCTCTCTTTCTCAGAAGTACATAGCTTAATCTCTTTGACAAATTTAATCACAGATACAGTATCAAGGTCAAAGCTATGTTTAACTAATTAGAAAGACATTTTTTAAACAAAGTTTATCTGTGTAAAGTTGTGGCTGCACTAGAACTTGTTTTGAAGTATGTTTATTTTAAAAATTTAACTTTTATAGAATAATCATGAAAAATATAGAAGAAAGTAAAACAAAAAATAAGATACTCTCATATGTCACTTTCTTAAATTCTCTGGATATAATATAAATATTTTCAGAAAATGTGATTTTTACTTCAATTTATTTTAATAAATTAGTATATTGAAATGGAGTCATTTCATATCATCACAGTAAAGACAAAAATTTATTTAAGGTCAGATGTTTGCATGAATTTAATTTTGGTAAAAATAAATGCACAGCTTCTGGGTATTATCAAATATCACATTAAAATGTTTGAATAATTTAGAACGGATACAAGCATTATTTAATTACATATTACAATAAACACAATCATGCATGTAATACACACACACATAAATGTCTGTGTTTTTATTTGGAAGTGATAAATGTGCACATATCCGAATGGCTTATATTTTGAGATAGAGAAGATAACAACAGACTTTTGTAGATTATATAACAGTGTTAGAATACTTATGATGTAATACGAATATTGAAAATTCCACATAAAATTTTCATTAAAAAGTCAATTCATGGACAATTCATTACACCAGTATACTATCTATTCTGTACATAAGAAAGGTGATTGTTCTAATTTTAAGGAGAGAATGTTAGAGAGAACATGAGAAACAGAACTGGAAACTGGACGAATATTTAAAACAAGACATGATCGTGACCATACTGCAATCCTGACTCAAGTTATATCTAACTACTCGAAGTTCCAATAAAGACAGATTGATTCTATTACAGCTTGGTTTAATGTTTCTCAAACTGGAAGGTGAGACAGGTGAGGTCTCTAGGCCACCACTAGTGAGCAAATATCAGCAGCATCAGAATGTGAAGTCTAGTGGGAGGAAGATGGGATAACAGGACAACTTGGTACAGAGAATGCTATGAGCCAAGCCCCTGCTCTTCTTCTGTTTATCCCCAGGTACCATGTTCTAAACAGTTTTCTGTACTAATGCTTCCTACATAGCTCCTCCATGCTACAGATAAAATGCAAGTAA
This sequence comes from Alexandromys fortis, assembly GCF_014885135.2. Taxonomy (NCBI): domain Eukaryota; kingdom Metazoa; phylum Chordata; class Mammalia; order Rodentia; family Cricetidae; genus Alexandromys; species Alexandromys fortis. The sequence goes on from NW_026067944.1 coordinate 32,884,326, forward strand.
GGGCAATCATCTACTCTTTAAGATTAACACAAATACAATCCCACCTCCTGATTGCTGAGATAAATGTGGAGTTGTCTGGAGTTATCTATAATTAATAATTAGCGAGAGGTAAATATTTTAGTACAGCTGGTTTTATTTTTAAAAGACATAAACTAAAAATTCGGTAATGATTTAGTGAAATTGCCCACTTATCAGCAGATTCCAGCTGCCATTCAAACCTTTTGGAACTAAATGATATTAAGACAAAATAAAAAAAAAAAGGTCAAAAATTTAATTTGCTGCCTTAATGTGAATTATGTTTTTCATTTTCTGAGAGAAAATGGAGAATAAAAATAAAACATTTTGAGACCCAGTTTAAAGCATATATTAAAATATCAACTGCTCTGTTAACATTTTATTTATTTCACTGTATGCTAAATATGCTAAACATAAAAATGTTATATACTGACAATATATTTTAGCTATAAAATAATGATCACAGCTCACTGCACAGGTATTTTGTGAGTTCCATGAAGGGCAAGTCAAATTAGATTCAGCAAAAACTAAAGGAACTTTATACATTTCAATAGAAGGAATCTCCTCTATAGGTTAACTTAATAATTTTACAGTTAATAACAACATCACCATAAGTAAAGTCATTGGAGAGTATATTCGATAGAACCCTAGAACTTAGTCACTTGCTCTTTCAGGATCTGTGGATCATCCATGCGAGATGATTGTCATGATCATATCTCCATGAGAAAATTCTACTCTTATACAAGTGTCATAGAAAACTCACTGCTATGAAATGCATTAATTCTATCCTTTCCTCTTGATTATATGTCATTTTTGTACGTAAGGTACTTTAGTCATGTGACCATCTTGCTTTCCTGCTGTAACTCTCCTTTCTAACATTTTTTACATCCTTTTTAATTTTGTGACCCAGTAAGTTAAATAAGGGCTACATAAGCATGAGTGGGAGGTTATTTAGGAATGCATGAAACCCAGTCACATAACCTTTGATCTACAGTTTGCCCTGACTACAAGATGTGCTGGGGTTAAGGTAATGCACAAATTAAGAGAGTGGTCAACTAATGACTGGTTCAGCTTGAGACCTATAGTATGAGAGGGAACCCACCTATGACACTGTCTGAACATGCAGGACTCAGGGGCTAGAAAGCCTAGAGACCTAAGATTGAACTACATACGACTGGCAATAAAAAAAAAAAGTCAATAAAATCATTCCTAATGATATTCTGCTATACTCATAGATGGTTGCCTAGCTCAATGGTCATCAGTGAGGATACACAGCAACTGATGGAAATAAATGCAAAGACCCACAGCAAAACATTAGGCAGCTAGGACCTCAAGAACTATATTGAATAGATATGGAGAGAGTGGACAGCCTTGTCTTGTTTCTGATTTCTGTGGGATTGCTAGGAGTTTCTCTCCATTTCATTTAATATTGGCTGTTGGCTTGCTGTATATTGCCTTGATTATGTTTAAGTATGTTACTTGTATCCCTGCTCTCTCCAAGACTTTTATTATGAAGGGATGTTGCATTTTTTGAAAGGTTTTTCAGCATCTAATGAGCTGAAAGATACTTAAGGAAATGTTCAACATCCTTAGTCATCAAAGAAATTCAAATTAAAACATCTCTGAGATTCCATCTTATACCTGTAAGAATGGCCAAGATCAAAAACACTGATGACAACTTATGCTGGGGAGGTTGTGGGGTAAAGGGAAGACTCCTGCATTGCTGGTGGGAATGCAAACTGGGAAGGCCCCTTTGAATGTCAGTATGGCAATTTCTTAGAAAATTAGGAAACAACCTTCCTCAAGACCCAGCAATACCCATTTTGGGTATATAGCCAAATGATGCTCAATCGTGCCACAAGGACATGTGATCAACTATGCCCATAGCAGCATTGTTTGTCATAGTCAGAAGCTGGAAACAGCCTAACTGCCCTTTGACTGAAGAATGGATAAGAAAAATGTGGTACATTTACATAGCAGAAAAAAAAAATAACAACACCTTGAATCTTGCAGGCAAATGGATGGAGATAGAAAACATCATTTTGAATGAAGTAACCCAGACCCAGAAAGACAATTATCACATGCACTCACTCAAAAGTGTTTTGTAAACATAAAGCAAAGAAAACCACCTACAAATCACAATCCCAGAGAACCTAGACAACAACAAGGACCCCAAGAGAGACATACATGGATCTAATGTACATGGGTAGGAGAAAAAGAAAAGATCTCCTAAGTAAATTGGGAGCATGGGGACCTTAAGAGAGTGTTCAAGGGGAGGGAAGACGTAGGGAAGGGAACAGAGAAAAAATATAGAGCTCAATAAAAATCAATAAGAAAAAAAGGTTAAGCAGAGCTCTGGGAATACTGTGAAAGATGAAGAGAAAGGATTGTGGGAGACAGAGGGGTCAAGGACGCCTCAAGAAAAATCACAAAATCAGCTAAACTGGGCTTCTAGGGGTACACAGAGACTGACTGCAAAACCAGAGAGCTTACACATAGGCCCTCTGCATATGTGACAGTTGTGTTGTTTGATCTTTTTGTAGGACTCCACCTCTGACTCTGTTGCCTGCTTTTGGGACCCTTTCCTCCTACTGGGATGCCTCATCCAGCTTTAAAAAGAGAAGAGGTGCCTATTCATACTTTAACTTGATATCCTATTGCTGGCTGATATACTTGGGAGTTCTGACCTTTTCTGAAGAGAAAGGAGGATTGAATGATGAGGGAATAGTGGATGTTGGGGGAAAAGATTGGGAGGAAAGAGGGGAGTAAGGGAAAACCATGATCGGGCCGGAAAAATAGATTAATTGATTTAATGAAAGGAGAAAATATTGAGTTCTACACCTTAAATATATACTTTTTATAATTGACAAAATCAAATAATAAAAACAAATTTTAAAAAAATATAGAGAATAGAAACAGTTATCTTCATCATGTTGTTCTAAAAGATGAAACAGAAGCTTAGCAATCATTTTCTCTTCTGACAAGTAATGATATGCTGCATAAATGCATGGTATAAAATCATCTTCAACAAAAGCTTATGCTATATTCAGTAAGTCTTATCTAAAAGCAAAAAGAAAAAGCAACAAATAAATAAAAAACTTCTAGAAGCAGGAGACAGTCTTTTCCAGAAAAGATGAAACAAAACAAACAAACAAAAAAACCCATCAACTTATTTTCCAGTGCTAATGATCAACCCTAAACCACTCACACAAGTAACATTATGCAGAATAAGCAGGTTATGTTTAGGAATATATATGCATACATATATAGGAATTTATATTATATTTAGAAATATATACACATTAAAAATATGGCATGCACACATGTATATGCAAGTCCTATATGTGCATGCAATGTATCTGTAGCTAATGAAACAAGATATGATGAATTTGAAGGAGAAAGGGGAGGAGTATATGGGAGGTTTTGAGGAAAGAAAGGAAATGGAGAATTATATTTATACTATAATCTCAAAACTTTTTAAATAAAATGTTTAAAAGAAATCACTAGTCTTGATACACCTAGNTCTATATACATACATATATACATATATATACCATGGTATGTGTATATATATATACCATGATCTGCTTCGTATAATAGAAGCCCTTGTTTTGTCTGGGGAGCCAAACTGATTATATTTATATGTATATACAATTTTATATAGCTATATATTTGCATATATATCATTTAATTTTGTTATATTTAATTGATTCTTATTGATGTGATAAAACACCATGAGCAAGGTAAATTATAAAAGAAAGCTTTTAATATGGGGCTCATGACCCAGATGTTTGGAGTGTATGACCATCATGGTGGAGATCATGGCTTGAGGCCATGTCTCTGGAGCAGCAGCTAAGAGTTGACATCTTGAGACACAACCAGCAAATAGAGAGAACCATCTGGGAATACCATCAGTTTTGTGAAACCTCAAAACCCAACCTCAGTGACACACTTCATCCAGCATGGCCATACTTACTGATTCTTCCTAAACAATTGCATAAACTGGTACCAAATAGTAAACATGTGGGTCTATTGGGGGCAAATTCTCATTAAAATCACTACATAGATACACATACACACACACACACACACACACACACACACACACACACACACACACCTTCTTCCCAAGAAAAGGAGAGAATCTAATGATGAGTCTAATCATTCTGTGGCAGGGGTGGTGGATGGAGGGTGAGGGTGGGGTGGGTCATTCTAGTGTTTAAAATGGGAAACTGTGAACTGTAAAAGGCCTTGTCCTTGTTTCCTGAAAGATCCCTCAGTGTAATCATTTTGACTGCTGCAGATGAATCATTATAAGATTCCACAACATGATTGCTGCTCAAGAGGCCCTGGAGACTCTGTGGAGTCTGACATCTTTCTAATTTGCTTTCTTTTCAAAGTATATATTATAATCTTTTCTTCAAATATCTGTGCAAAGCAATTATGTGGTCTCGAGAAATGTGTTCATGTACTCTCAGAGGACTCCATAAAATATCTCTTCCTCATTCCATAATCTACTTATTTTAAAGCACAGTTATAATTCTGCTTCGAATGACCCATATTTTTTAACATGTAAAAAGAGCCTAGCTTACCAATGATTAAGTACAAACTTACAGAATCAACATTATCTACCTTATTGCACCGTTGTGATTTCAGAATATTGTATGTTTATCTGCAGCATTATTGAAAATGTTGATTCAAAACTTTACTTATTTCCATTGGCTCATATTTCTAATACCTTGGGGAATAATTTTTAACATAAACTCCAGATTGCTCAATGATTAATTATAGTCATCCTAAGAGACTATACTTCAGAGTGTGAAAGGTTCAACCTTACATCAAATGACGGTAAAATGGAAGTGATAAATAGGGAATGTTAAATATCCCTTTGGTGAGCAGTAGTTTGGAGAGCACAGTTGTTTGCTTGCCCCAAATAAAATGAGGTTGGGACATAGTAAAAACGAAACATTCCAAGTCAAATAAAATGACTTGAACTTTTGAAGGAATATCTAATGCAGAATCTGCTTAAAGATTTCCATATTAGAAAGGCTGGAGTTACGGTCATTTCCAGAGCAGGAAGGCTGGAATCAAGGTCATTCCTAGAGCAGGAAGCCTGAAATCAAGGTCATTTCCAGAGCAGGAAGGCTGGAATCAAGGTCATTCCTAGAGCAGGAAGCCTGAAATCAAGGTCATTTCTAGAGCAGGAAGACTGGAATCAAGGTCATTTCTAGAGCAGGAAGGCTGGGGGCAAGGTCATTTCTAGAGCAGGAAGGCTGGGGGCAAGGTTATTTCTAGAGCAGGAAGGCTGGGGGCAAGGTAAATAGTAGAGCAGGGTGACTTTCACTTTAGACACAAGAACATTGCCCCACACTTTCTCTCTTCAATTACTTTTCAACTTTCATGAAAACTAACAATTTTAATGGCTTTATAATCTTTAAGGTTTCAAGACTTTTTTTTTTTAAAGGAAACCATCTCTAATGATTTTATTCAGACAAAATTCTTCGATGCATTTTTACAGATAACAGGCAGGAGTACTGTGCTCAATTTTGTGTATCTCATGGTATTATGTGCATAAGTGATTCTACTATCAATGTTTTTATTGTGTGCAGTGATAGGCTTCACTGTGGTATTTCCATTATAAGCTTACTGTACATTGACCATTTTCATCTCCCTTTCCCCCTAGTGTTCCATCACTCTTTCCAGACTCATTCTACTGTCAGGTTGATTTTCATTATTGTTGCTTCAACATATGAAGGAGAAGAGATGAAAATTGACTTCCTATGTCTGGTTTATTTTCCTTAATGTGATATCCAAATTTTCTTGTTCATTCATATGGCACAATTTCACTTTCCTCTATGTCTGGACAATCCAATATTTTGTGTATCTATGATCTTTTCCTTATACAGTTAATCTGAATACAAAGACTTAAGTTCATCCTGTATTACTGTGAATAATGCTAAAATAAAATAGACATTTGCTTGTAGGCTCATTTCATTTGTAATGTATATAATATGTGTGTGTATGTGTGTGTGTGACTGAATGAAAGTGTCTCTACACTTAATTTACAAAAGAACATTTATAATGATTTCTACAGTGACTGCACCAGTTCACACTCTCACCAACAATGTACAGTGTTCTTTTTCTTCTGTATCATCACCAGCAATTGTTACTGTTTATTTTTAATCCTTTTTAAATGTGAGCTAGTCTAACTTGGGTGAGTTGTGATTTTGGTTTACACTTTCCTAGTAGCTAGTTAGATTTAACATTGTTCCTTATATGGACTGGTTTTCTATTCTTCTGAAAATTGTCTTGATACTGTGTCCACATTTTATTGAGTTACATCTTTTTAATATTTGGAGTCCTTTGTGGTTCTGATTTTCAGTTGTTTTGAGAATAGGTCTTTATAAACATTTATTTATTTAGTATATATGTATCTAATATGTGTTTATAGATATACCAAGAGACATGTGTGGAGGTCAGAGGACAATTTGTTAAAAAAAAAAACATTTATTTCCTTCCACCATATGGGTTCTATGTAATGACTTTGATGGCAACTGCCTCTACCTGCTGAGAACACTCACTAACCCATGAGACAGGGTCTTGGTGTACAGGGTAAATAGGTGGTATCCACTATGTAGTCAGTGTTGGCCATGAAGTCATAAAACCCCTGCTGTGTCAGCCTCGTAAAAAGAAGCATTACAAGAATCCAACTACACATAGCTTGGGTTTTTAGTTTTATATGTCCTGGATATTAACCTATTGGATGAACAGCTGAAAGATGTATTTTCTCACTTGATAGACAACCATTGTGGTGCTCCCTGTGTAATTTGTGCTATAAATGCTTCTTACCTAATCTAATCCCATTTATCAGTGCTTCCACTTAGCCTGCTTCTTGAGTCCTATTTACACTTCTGTCTATCACCTATACCAATACTTGGACATGCTTCCCTGTGTTTTTTTATCTAGTATTGCAGTTTCAGGTTCTATACTAAAGTCCGTTTTGGTTGATTTTTGTGCAGAGCAGCAAGAGACAGCATCAAGTTTCAAGCTTTTTATGTGGACATGTGATTTCTTCAGAACTCTTTGTTAAAGAAAGTGCCTTTTCTCCAATATCTGTTCATTGCACATTTGTCAATACTTAGTTGGTTTTCTGCTATGTTCCCTTAGTCCCTGTGTGTCTTTCTATGCTGACACAGTATATCAACTTAAAAAAAATTTAAGACTAGTTTTGTGACACAAATATATGATCTGTTTTAGATAAAGTTCCAAGATCTGATGGGTAAAACATACAGCTTTTCCATAAAATGTCCTACAAATGTCTGTTAAGTCCACTTTCCCTGCCATAGAGCTTAATTAATTCTGATGCATGTGTATATTGTTATTGTTTTTTTTTTCATTTGAGGTGGAATAATGTTCTTGTACACTGTAAAGATTTGTTACTCATAATGGTTTAATAAAATCTTGATTGGCCTATAGTCAGGCAGGAAGTACAGGTAGTACAACCAGATGAGGGGAATTCTGGGAAGTGGAAGGCAGAGACGCAGTCACCAGCCATACACAGAGGAAGCAAAATGAGAATGCCTTACTGATAATAGTTACCAAACCATGTGGCTAAACATAGACATGAATTATGGGTTAATTTAAGTTATAAGAGCTAGCTAGTTATTAACAATCCTTAGCTAATAGGCCAAACAGTTGTTGTTTTATTTTGTTTTAACATCTGGATAATAAATACATTTTTTGGAAATTGAATTTTGAAAGTACTCACTATAAGTATATTGGAACTTATCTCTACCCTATTTTCGACTAAAAAATAAAAATTTTATGAAATTTTTTATGATATTAGATTACACAACATAAGTGCATGTAGATTTGTAATTTTTATTTATACAATATTCTGCCTGCATGTATGGCTAAGGGCTAGAAGAAGGTATCAGATCTCACTGTAGATAGTTGAGAGCCTCCATGTGTTTGCTGGGAATTGAAGTAAGGACGTCTGGAAGAGCAAAGAGACAGTGTTCTTAACCTCTCCAGTCTCAGATTTGCAATCATTTTATTTTCTTCTAGAATTGATCTCTTTATCATTACATAGTTATTTTGCATTATCACAATGATCTGTTTTATATTCCTCTTACTGTTTTTATCTTAAAGTCAATTTTGTCAAGTAAAACTTTTGTTATTTCTACTTATTTTCATTTTTAATTTGCTTGAAAAATATATTTTTTATTCTTTTAGACTAGTGTCTCTGTGTTTGTGTTTATGAGTAAGTTTCATGTAGGCAGGAATGTGTTGGAGCTTTTCTTTTAAGTAATTTATCAAGCTTGTATTTTTAAACTGCAGAATTAAGAAATTTTATATCAAGACTCCTGAAATTATAAATTTTTGCCTACTACTTCATGGGTTGTATCTCTCTCTTTTATAGGATGCTTTGCCATCAGTGTTATCTCCTAGTAGCTCCACTAGCAACAGCGTTGTATACATGGGAACATTGTTCTGGTCAGAAAACTCTCTTCCTGACATTTTCAGTTGAAATTCATGATATTGGTTGAGTAGGTATGGACTGTGTGGTTCAAGTAAAGCAAAATTTCTCAGCTAATGTACTTACAGAGTGAAGAAGACTGTTATGGTACTAGGCAAAGTTTCTTTTCAGATCTTCTCAAACCATACACTCCATGATTTCATTGATACCTTGGGACCAGGAAGCAGTGGTAAAGACCACCCAGGATACCTGCCTTTGGGAAGAGTGGACTTATGATTTCTTCCAAGTATTGTTATTGACAAGTGTCTGCACGTGGAAGATGCTGAGAATGGAATACCAGAAGTCATGCAATTTTTATAGTTTTGATACCTATAAAACTACATACAACTGTCCCTGATCCTAGTTTCAGAAAGCCAACACTATTTCCTGGGGGTAGCACTATGTTTATTTTCTATAACAAACTTTAAATTTAGTGCAGTATTTTTAATAGTTTAGCAGAAACACTATTATGGACCAAGTTTGGTTTGTAAGGCATTAGCACCCATTGAGCTAATGCAATAATATTCCTGTTTAGTCACACAGACAAGAATTCTAAACATTTTCACACCACCATTCAACTCCAAATGCAAAGAACAGGTTGCCTCTCAAATGGCACCCGACACTAGCATCTTGGGAATTTTTTAGAAGATTAACAAGGTTCCTTTACCAAAAGTAGAATCCGTAGAAAAGAGCCTACATGGATAACAACAATTTCCAATACATATGATTACCAGGATATGGACTGCAAGCATTTTTTTGAAACTCTGTCTTTTCTCTTTCCCATGTGGATGGCAGCTGACACCTTTCCAGGCTGTGGAACATGAAAAATGGATATTAGGATATTCCATTTGTTTTCTCATGCTACGATGACAATCTCTGGACTTGATCGGATTTCTACTTTTTTTTTTCTCAGTGTTATTGCTCAGATCACTCAGCAAAGTATGCTTCCATATGTTTGTGTGTTGCGTTGGCTCTTCTGTGTGGAGGGACAGATAAGTGCTGAACACATCTCTATTCAACTATTTTGCTGACCTCAGTGTTTCAATAGTAAATATATAAAAATCATAGAAAATGGAAGAGAAAGAAATCAAAGTTAATAAATCACAGAAACTCAGTTACTATTAGTGTAGCCCTGTATATTTTTTCTATTTCAAACTTGTATCTAAATGAGAGAGAAAAATCAAGTTTTTTGAACCTCAATAGACAATATGAAAAATACGAGCTTAGCAGTGTGTTGACCCATTTATATTTCACTGTTGCTGTTCCATTTAAAGAAAATAAAGTACTGCCTCAATTTTATATGGCTGTGATTGAGTTCTAAAGATAATACTGTATGAATATGAAATTTATTTTCTAAAATAAATGGATAGTTTATTGTTGGTCATTCTGGAATAATTGTGACAATATTCTCTCTTCTTCAGAGTTGATAGAGAAAAGAAATGAGAAACGGAATTCAGGAAAGGACAGGGAACATTTTCATGTCTTTGAATGGTGTATTTGATAATGTGCTGATTTGAAACTCACAAGTACAGGGATTATAAAAATTATTACAGATTTAAATTCATTTAAATTCATAACTTTGAACTACTTAAATATTATTCAAAATCTGTATATTTGGAGCATTTCTATAAAATAGTGTATTTGACACTTGTTCCTTTTTTCTGTTTGTCCTTCCAAAGTGCTATTGTGACAGATGTATTATGGAATCTATAATGGTTTCAATATGCTTCATAAGGAAGAAAACACAAAGAACTATTGAGAAATTGGGGTATATGGGTATTTGTACACATTCTTATACATTATTAAATATAGGTATTAGATATTTGCTACACATAACACCGTTATTTAAGAAAATAAGTACTAATGATAGAAATTTAGTAAATACCTTATTTTTTCCTATAAAATAAATATTCAGTTTGCTCAGAAAATGGTAGACATACATAATGTTTGTAATGTTTAAATTCAATAAATTTTATATTTATCAAATAAATGTACCAGAAAGGTATACTTTTATTAATTAGTTCTTTTAAACTTTAAGGCAATTGATCATTGTTGCACCCTATAAGTATTTTAGGGCATTCAAATTATGGTACAACATGACAAGTCATCATATAACTCAGAAAAATAAATGCAATGTTTTATCTGATAAAGCATTTTATTGCAGAATTACAGTATGATGCACCTTACAGCATTTATAATGTGAAATCATAGCACTCAGTATAAGATGAATGTCTTTGGGAGTCAATCAGGTAATGAAGGATATAACACAATGTAGGATTAATGTATTTGTAATAGAGATAGAGATATAATGCCCCCATTCTCCCTATCTGTCTCCTTCTCTCTCTGCCATCTCTCCAATCTAGGACAAAGATAGCTGAGCTATTTACAAATGATAAACAACATCCTCAGCAGACACAGGATCTGACAGTGCTTTGAATTTTCACTCTCCAGAATCAAGAACTGTGAAGCATGAATGTGTGTAATTTAAGCCTCCTAGTCTACAATAAGCTGGTATAAAAGCACAAAAGCTTCCAGCACCAAGATAGAATATGTCATGTCATACTCACTAAAAAGAACATCCGGAGGCTAAGAGGGGAGAATTTTTATGCACATATACTGACTGTCATAGTTATGGTTTTTTATTCTATGATAAAATACTACGACCAAAGCAACTCATGGAGGAAGGGGACTATTTCAGCTTAGAGTTGTAGTCCATTATGAAGAGAAGTTAGAACAGGAGCTCAAGCAGGGCAGAAAACTGGAAGCAAGAAAAGAAACAGAAAGCTGGGTGGTGGTAGCACACGCCTTTGGTCCCAGCACTCAGGAGGCAGAGGCGGGCAGATCTCTGTCTCTCCCAGACGAGGCCAGCCTGGTCTGGGAGGGCTAGTTACAGGACAGGAACCAAAAGAGCTGCAGAGAAACCCTGTCTCAAAAATCAAAAAAAAAAAAAAAAANTTCAGTCTGTTTTCTTTCTTTATTAACAATATTTTTATTATTTTTATTGAGCTATACATTTTTTCTCTGCTCCCCTTTCTTCCCTTGCCCCTTCTTCCCTCTTCTGTGACCCCAACACTCCCAATTTACTCAGGAGATCTTGTCTTTTTCTCTTTCCTAGTTAGATCCATGCATGTCTTGTTTAAGGTCCTTTTTGTTGTCTAGTTCCTCTGGGGTTGTGGATTGTAGGCTGGGTTTTCTTTGCTTCATTTCTACAAGTTACTTATGAATGGTTACGTATTATGTTTGTATTTCTGGGTTTGGGTTACTTCACTCAATATGTTTTTTTTTTTTTTTCTAAATCCATCCATTTGTCTGCAAATTTCAAGATGTCATTATTTTTAACCACTGAGTACTAATCCATTGTGTAAATGTACCACATTTTCTTTATCTAGTCTTCAGTTGAGGAGCATCTAGGTTGTTTCCAGTTTCTGGCTATTACAAATAATGCTGCTATGAACATAGTTGAGCACACATTCTTGTGGTATGAATGAGCTTCCTTTGGGTATACAGTCTGCTTTCTTATAGCACCCAGGACCAGCAGTCCAAGGCTGACACCACCAACCATGGACATCAATTATGAATTAAGAAAAAAATAAGTATAGATTTATCTACAGACCAAACTTATGGAGATGTTTTTCTTTTTTATTAAAACTAGAATGTTTAATATAATCCATATACTTTTTTCTGTCATGTGTATACAAACATGAATATAAAATAATTATAATTAATATCAATAATAATCATAACAATAAATTTAGAAAAATAAAATGTTTGGGGAGGCTTCTAGTTAGTTTCCTGACAACCCTGACTTGAAATAATCACACAGAAATATGTATTAATTGCAATATGGTTTGGCCAATAGCTTGAGCTTATTTCTGGCTAACATTTTTTATCTTAAATTAACCCATTTCTATTAATCTGTGCACGAGTTTATGGCCTACCAGCAAAGTTTCAGTGGGCTCCAGTGGAGGCGTCTGTCTCCTCTGTTGACTACATGGCTTCTCACTGACTCTACCTACTCTTTCTATATATCTTTTCCAGCCTGGCTATATTCTGTTAAACCACTGGCAGAAAGCAGTTTCTTTTTAAACCAATGGCAATCAAAAATATTCATAACCTAGAAAGGGGAACCCTACACCAATAAAACAAACCAGTATTGGACAAATCAAACAAACAACAGGAAAAAAAAGGCAAATAGTTTAAGAAATGTAAGTTGTGGAGACACAAACATTTGCCTTAAGAGTAATTTGTATATCCAGTAAGACTCTGCACAAACAATATTTTCATTTGCAAGAGGTTATCAATTGGAGATAACTTCTGGGTTAGGGATATGGGTTAATGTCTCCTTCCCCAGTCAATTCTGGGACTCCATATGGTGAATACCAGTGAAAGCCCTGTGCGTGCTGCCACAGTCCCTGTGAGTTCATATGTGCAATACCCTGCTGTGATTAGAAGGCTTTGTTTCCTTACTGTCTTCCAACCCCTCTGGCTCTTACTCTTTCCACTTTCTTTTCTGCGAAGATCCCTGGGCCTTAGATGAGGAAACTGATGGAGACATTTCATTTGAGTCTGAAGATTCCAAGATCTCTCACTGTCTGTACAGTATCTAGCTGTGGATTTCTATATTTATTCCCACCACTACAGGAGGAAGTATCTTTGATGGTGGCTGAGTAAAACACTGATCTATGAGTAAACAGAATGTCATAAGGAGTCATTTTCTGGCTTGGTCCCTTTAGCAGAAGAGTAGTATTTGGTTTTCTCCTAGGTCTCTGGCCTATCTAGTGTTGGGTTCTCAACCACACAAGCATTGTTGGGGATGGGTTCCACCTGAAGGAGTTTACTTTAAACCCTATCAGATAGTAATTGTTTAGTCCCATAAACTTTATTTTACTATTACATTAGTGTATTTTGCAAACATGTCACCATTGTAGATAGAAGGGTTTGCACTTATGGTGATGTTTATCCTTTTTTTGGTAGTATGCAGAGCACTTTCCAGTAACACAAACCCTAATATATATAGGATATAGGTATATATATATATATATATATATATATATATATATATATATGATATAGGTAGGTATCATCCCAACTTTTTCACATTCACTGAGTTGTATAGGTATTGTCTTCAGCAATAGGGCATACTATCAATTTCTAGAGTGCCACCAATAACTTTGACTATAGCCTAGGTTTTTTGGGAGGTTTCCCTGGGGTCCCTTTGCCCAGCAACTCAATTAAGTGTACCCATTCCTAGAACTAGATACTTCATTTGGTGACAAGAGATGCCCATGGGGGCAACATCTCCCCCATGGTTATTTGGTGATTCCTTTTAGATCACTTGTATGTGTATATTTTTTTTTCAAATGCTTCTACTGTGTTAGGTTTTTCATGCAAGTCCCCAAATGGTCCTTAGTTTTAGATGACCATCCCTCATACTCCTCTTCACCTCCACCCTCATTTGAGACTCTCACCAAGGTCCCATCCACCCATAATTTTCTATTCTATTTGCCCTTCCAAGGTGATCTAACCCTAACCCCTAGTCCCTCACTCTATACCTAACCTCTGTGTTTCTGTAGTTGTAGCCCACTTTATGTAGACTTAACAGCTAATTGGGGAGGATCAAAATGGTTTGTACACATGTCTCTTGTGCATCCTGTTGAAGAGCTTCAGAGCAAAAGACCTAACCATTTAATGAGTCACACATTCATTAATTAATATGGTACAAAAGCTTGAGCGGGGAGAAGAAATGTGAGAATAGTTTCCTTTAAAAAGTTGCTGTCATGTCTGTTCATCTGTAACTGATACGTTATGCATATTTTTTCATGAAAAATCTGAACAATGGCTCAGTCACTGACTTATGATGGGCACAATAATATCTTCTTTTCCTAAAATATGAGCATCACAGAATCAAGGAAGGCTGGCCTTTATGTCTCCTGAACAAGCCTAAGCCAACATGGGAAAGTCCCATAACACAATTTTACTTATTAACAGGTTATGTTTGAGAAAGAACTTGGGAGGCCTGACAGTGTTTTACTCACTCTGAAACAATTTATTATTTCACCACGTCAATAGAACTCATAACTTTAAGATTCACTGAAATATTTAATTCATACTTTGATACCTAGGAAAGATGAAAACATTTGAAATACCATATGTTCTTTTCAACAACTTGATATCACAGAATAATTATAGCTCACTACTATGAGATGACGTTGGATAGTATGTCTCCATTTTCTCCCTGCCAAGTAATCTATGACCTGAAATACAGTGTATAAATCAGACTTAAAGATGAAACTGTTTACCGACAAGAGTATTTATCCAGCAGAATGACAATAGCTAAGAATTTTTAAAATAAAATATTCAAATAACAAAACAAACAAGCAAAAGCAAAAAACCTGAAATTAAGATTGGCATCTGCCAGATTTTTTCTTTGTTTGTCCCATTGATTTACACTGACTTTTTTTTTTCTGACTTTGTTTTTGAAACAAAATAAAATATTTCTGCATAGGAAATTGCTGTAGCTTGAGAACAGTTAGGAGGATATTACCTGTAAATTCCTGTTGGTCATTGCCAAGGAATGAAGCTCCCCCCAGAGATATGACAGACTGGAATCCTTGCAAAATCAAGGCGCTTTAGATCTCTCCTAGTTTTATCTACCAAGTACTGTCCTGTGGAATTTAAAGACATCATTGTATTCTAGAAAATGTGTCTATGCAGTAGATGGAGCTACTGAGGTGTGTAGTAAAATGGATTGACCCTGAGTGTTCCCATGGACTTGTTTACCCATTATCTTAGTTTCCTATTATTTCTGAAAGATATCAGGAAACAAAAAGGAGCAATGAAAAATGAATGAACGTCATTTGTCCAAAAAGGTCCCCACTGTGACTGTAGCCAACTTACACTTATTAACAAACCAAAAAACAAAGGTTAAAACATATAGAAATGTAGTTACGAGTCAGTTTAAAGTATCCCTTTCAAGAGGGGCAGAAGCTACCTTCTGGTAGCCTACAAGCTGGTTGTATCCATTTTCTGTTACAAACACAGGGTTTTTATTGTTTCTGTTCAAGCCTGAGCTAAAATGAATAAACATTTTGAGTAGAGATTTCTGAAAGAGGAAAGCAACTCTGGGGGGCTTTATGACATGGTGAAATTCCTACTCATCCTATCCTGGCAGAGTTGTTTGTAGATCTCTTCCTTTATAGTAAGCTGCAAATTTGGACTTCTGCATGCCTATTAGCAGGCCATTGTCATGGTTCTAAAAAATGAATTATAGCATTGAAAGATCGACATGTACTAATTGCTTAATAAATACCAGCTAAAATTTTGCATATAATGATACATGTTTACTATGCTAACAATTTTGTTAGTGTGCTTGACACCTACTTTGTATATGTGCTCATTTCTTCTTCTTCCATTAGCATCTCTCTCTCTCTCTCTTTTTTTTTTTTTTTTTTTTTTGAGGGATCTGCTCCTTTTCTCATTTCAACCTTGACACTTCAATGGTTTCTGTCAATCAGGCTACTCCATCTACTTGAATTTTTATGTAGATACCCAGGCAAGCTAACATAGACAAAGCTCCTCTTTGTAATGTTTTTAACTAAATCTAAGAGACAAAAACAATACAACAACAAAAATCTTTTCATTGT
This sequence comes from Alexandromys fortis, assembly GCF_014885135.2. Taxonomy (NCBI): domain Eukaryota; kingdom Metazoa; phylum Chordata; class Mammalia; order Rodentia; family Cricetidae; genus Alexandromys; species Alexandromys fortis. The sequence goes on from NW_026067944.1 coordinate 32,900,502, forward strand.
AGTGAAATCTTCATGAAGAAAAAAATCATCTAGAAGAAAAAAGGTTAAAAAGTGAAGGGGGAAACTGGGAGCCTTGAAGTTTATCATTTGGGGCTTTCAAATTCAACTTTATTTTCAGCATTCAACACTGTGTACCAATTGCTAAGGAAGATTTTTCTGAGTTCTCAGTCATTTGCAACCAAATGATGCCTACTGTGACATAGTAAAATGGAATTGAGTTCTTTAATATAGGATCTTACTACCACCGTATAACTAGATCTACCTGTACTACTTTTCAATTTGGGCTCACTAAAAACAAACATCAGCAACAACAAAACACATCCTTATTGCACAACAGAATATATATGCTCCAGGTCTTTGGCATGGAATTGCTAGGTATGGTTGTAACATTTAGAGCTGTCCAGGAAGACCAGTGGGTATGAGTTAGAGGCTCTGCATAGCACCCTTGCATACCATAGCTGAAAGGATTTTACTCTGAGAGGATATTATCTTGTTGCTATAAAGAGTTAATCTGCAGCGCCCAAATAGCCATTAAACATATAACACTTTAGTCAAGTTTCAACCAAATGGAATAGGCAAAGAAAAGTGAAATTCTAAATATAGTTGACCTAACTCACATTCCATCTAAAGAAATACAACTTTCACACATACCCCAAAATATGTTGACATACCTGCAATTTCTTTTCACACATATCTGAGCAACTATTTTCTTGATGTTCTGCCTGCTTCAGAACGTAGCTGTAATAAATTTCCCTAGAGAAGGTTAGAAATGTAAGCCTGAACCTAAGATCACTAAATCCAATTTGAAACTGAAGGGAAATGCTGAAACAGGAAACAAAAGATAGTAACGTCCTGAATTTTTGTACAAACCCAGTTTTATTTTCTCTCAATGTTAAAGACATAAAATCAAGCCAAAGTTCTAACCCACGGCTAAGAAAACATTCTTAGCTAATTGAGTGTGACTGATTGAGCTAATCACAATGGAAAGAAGGCTGGAATTAAGGACCATCTAGACCTGAATGAGGCTTCATTGTTACTGACTGTCCTTTCTTTCTGGTTTTGCCTACTTTGGACTACTATTCATATTTAAAATGACCGTACATTATATTTTAATGAAATATTTTATTATCTTTACAAGAGTATAGAACAATAGAAATATAATTATACACATGTATACTTATTACTGTTACATGCCTCAAATATAAATAATTCTTAAAACCAGCTTCAGACTATAAAATTTGAAATAATTTGTTGTATTAATTTTTAATTGATTTTATTGGCTCTTACCTCCCCTTCAGTCCTCTCTCATGATACCCATGCTCCCAATTTAGTCAGGAGATCGTGTCTTTTACTACTTCCCATGTAGGTTAGATCCATGTATGTATTTCTTAGGATCCTCATTGTGTCTAGGATTGTGATTTGTGGACTGGTTTTCTTTGTTTTCTGTTTAAAAACCATTTATGAGTGAGTACATACGATAATGGTCTTTCTGGGTCAGAGTTACCTCACTCAATATGATGTTATCTAGTTCCATCCATTTGTCTGCTAATTTCAAGATGTCATTAATTTTTCTACTGTGTAGTACTACATTCTGTAAATATACCATATTTTTCTTATTAATTCTTTGGTTGAGGGGTATTTAGATTGTTTCCTGGTCCTGACTATGACAGACAATGCTGCTATGAACATAGTTGAGCAATGTCCTTGTGGCACAATTGAGCATCCTTTGGATATATACCCAAAAGTGATATTGCTGGGTCTTGAAAAAGGTTGTTTCCTAATTTTCTGAGAAATAACCATACTGATGTCCAAAGGGGCTATACGAGCTTGCACTCCCACCAGCAATGCAGGAATGTTGCCTTTACCCCACAACCTCTCCAGCATAAGTTGTCATCAGTGTTTTTGATCTTGGCCATTCTTACAGATGTAAGGCGGAATCTCAGAGTTATTTTATTTAAAATTCTCTGATGACTAAGGGTGTTGAGCATTTCCTTAAGGGTCTTTCAGCAATTGTAGATTCCTCTATTGAGAGTTCTCTGTTTAGGTCAGTACTCCATTTTTTATTGGATTATTTGTTCCCTTGATGACCAAATTCTTGAGTTATTTCTACATTTTAAAGATTATTCCTCTGTCTGATGTTCAGTTGGTGAAGATATTTTCCCATTTTGTAGATTGTAATTTTGTCTTGGAGATCAGACTTCTGTCTGATGTGCATGCAGTTAGGGAAGATTTTTTTTCCCATTCTCTAACCTGTCGTTTTGTCTTGTTGTCCATGTCCTTTGCTTTACAGAAGCTTTTCAGTTTTATGAGGTCCCATTTATTAATTATTTCTCTCAGTATCAGTCAGGGTTATATTTATGAAGTAGTCTCCTGTGCCAATGCTTTCAAGAATTCTTTCTACTTTCTCTACTATGAGGTTCAGTGTGGTTGGCTTTATGTTGAGGTCTTTGATCCACTTGGACTTGAGTTTTGTACATGGTAATAGATATATAGGGTCTATTTTCATCTTCTACATTTTGATATTCTGTTATTCCAGCACCATTTGTTAAATATGCTTTCTTTTTTTCCATTTGATATTTTTTGCTTCTTTGTCAAAAATTAGGTATTTGAAGGTGTGCGAATTAATGTCCGGGTCTTCAATTCGGTTCCATTGGTCCTCTGGTCTGTTTTTATGCCATTACTATGCTGTTTTCAGTACTGGATATTTTGTCTTAAGCTTTTGTTAGATTTAATGTTTTCTTTGACTGATGAGTCTATTTTATCTATTGTATCTTCAGTGCTTGAGATTTTCTCTTCCATCTTTTATATTCTGCTGTTTATACTCACATTTGTGGTTTCTGATCATTTTCTCATAATTTCTATTTCTATAATTTTCTTTGCTTGTGTTTTGTTGATTTCTCTATTTCAGTTTTCAAGTCTTGAATAGTTTCTTTCATATGTTTCATTGCCTTTTTTGTTTTCTTTAAGGCATGTGTTGATGTCTTCCAATTTTTTGTTTGTCTTTTTCTCCATTTTTTTGAAGAAACTTCTTATTTCCTCTTTAAGGGTCTAAAACATTCTCCTGAAATTATTTTTTAGGTCATTTTCTTCTGCTTCATCTATATTTGGTTGTTCAAATCTTCTTGTTATAGAGTAACTAGATTTTACTGGTGTCATGTTGCTCTTTATGGTGTTGCATGTGTTCTTACCTTGTCTTCCCATCTTGTCCTCTAATTGGTGTAATTGGGGCTGCATGTGACTCTGGTGATCAATCTTCCAAGTGCCAGTAGATCCAAGACTCAGATGATTTCTTCTCCTGGTGTAGTCAGTTCCATGTTTACAGTCACTCAGTGCTCCCAGGGTTTGCTCTGCTACTATGGATTCACTGCCTCAGGCCTTCTCTGGCCTAGGTTGTTGGCTCAGAGATCTGTATCTGTAAATGTCCCTGGTCTGGATCCACTCCTGTGGAGGTCCCTGGCTTAGGGTTGGGGTTGGTCCAACAAAGTTCTCTGTCTCTGATCTACATCCTTAGAGGTACCAGATTCGGGTGCTCCCAAACCCACAGTGGTTCTGGCTCAGGCCTACTTTCTTATAGGTCCCAGACTCATGCCTGTGATGTGGGAGTGATTTCTTACTAATAAAGAAACTGCCTAGGCCCATTTGATAGGCCAACCCTTAGGTAGGCGGAGAATACAGAACAGGATGCTGGGAGAAAGAAGCTGAATCAGGGAGTCGCCATGATTCTCCCACTCCAGACAGACGCAGGTTAAGATCTTTCCTGGTAAGCCAGCTCGTGGGCTACACAGATTATTAGAAATGGGTTAGATTCATATGTAAGAGCTATCCAGTAAGAGGCTACAGATAACAGGCCAGGCAGTGTTTAAAATAATACAGTTTGCATGTAATTATTTCGGCGGGCGGCCGGGTGCCGGGGACACAGCCCCACCATTCCTACCTCTACATGCCTGTATCAGCAGAGGTCTCTAGTCCTGCCTACTTCCTTGAAGGTCCCAGACTGATACCTGGACCCTAAGAGGCCCTGCTTCAGGTCTACTCTCCTGAAGGTCCTAGATTCATGCCCAGATCTACAGAGGTATCTAGTTCCTGCCTACACTATCATAGGTCCCAGACTCATCCCTGAACCCACAGAGGTCTCTGGCTCGTGCCCACTCCCTCAGGGGTTGCTCCCCTGTACCTGTGGAGTTTTTTGCTGTCTCATTTCTGCTCTGGTCTAGGTCATAGGCTTAGTCCTGTTTCTGTAAATGTCCCTGATCTGGATCCATTCTCACAGGGCTCACCATCCCAGGCTACTCCAGGCCAGTTTGCTGGCTCAGTCCTGCTCCTGTGAAATTTGTTTCCTGAGACCCGCTCCAGTGTAGGTTACTGGCTCCGTATTGTTCCTGTGGGATTTGTTGTTCCAGGTCCACTCCAGTTCATGTTGCTTGCTCAGTCCTGCTCCTTTGAGTTTGCTGCCTAAGGCTTTCTCTGGCCTAGGCCACTACCTCAGTCCTTCTTCTGTGGAATTTGCTGCCTCAGGCCTGCTCTGGACTAGGTCACTAGCTCAGTCTGTTGTATTAATTTCTAACAAGCAACTCTCAGTATGTTAAAAATTATTAATTAAAGATAAAAAGTGATTAACTAAGCAAATACCTATATACTGCTTGTAATTTGGCCACTCATTAATCTTTGCTAGTTACAGCAGAGTAAATTATATTTATGCTTCCATAGATGTCTCTCATCTGCCATCAGCCTAAAAATTTTTCACTAAAATACCATTTTATAAAATTATTGCTAAATCATGGGTTTTAAACTATAATCTTTCCTATTATGCATTTTCTAAATTAACAGTTTACAGAAAAATTATAGCCATTCCTTTTGTATTCTACAAAAGTATCTACCTAATAATGCTACAATTGGTGTCATTCTTGGAGGAAGGGAGCTGGGTCTTATCTGGAAGCTCCCCCCCTACAGACTACTTTTGATAGTACTAGAAGGTACTATGAAGCTACTAAGGGAAAAAAATCAATAATGTAAACTTTGATGTCCACAAACAACAATGATTAGCATGGCAAGAGATACCCAAATGTGTGAATAGTGGCACTTATATCACAGAGATAACAATTATCTATTTGGACCTCAGGCTTGGTCAGTAGAAAGTAATTCATGTCCAATACTGAAAAACTAGCCAACTACATGTGGCAGTTAGGACATAGAAGCTGTCCCCAAACAGTATAATTCCTTACATGTTTATTTCACTGGTTGCAGTAAATATCTGTGTAAGTTTATAATGAGTGAAAATGGCCTACAGTTTACTGGTTTGGTTATAATAAGAGCCATGCAAGACACTAATGAACGAGAAGGCTGAATTTAACCAATATCCTTGTGTTGATTCTACCAGGTTGTTGACTCAAATTTGTCTTGGGCCATGTGAAAAAAATACAGTTTTCAATCATCATTTTGTATTTCCCAGACAGACAATTGTGCAAGAACATTTTACATTATTTGTGTAACTTAAGCTTTAATCTTTGTAGGAAGTTGGCATCATTACTATACTCACTATATTAAAAAAGGAATGAAGATTCTTAAATTTTAAGTATGTAATTAAGAGTCATTGAAATTGAAATTGTAAATTGTAAGTTTCTATTATTACTTGAGCCTGTTTTATTGCAGAATCTGAGCCTTTAACCATTGCACTATATGGCATATTTTGAAAGTCACATGTTCACAACAGAGATGTTGAACTGTTAAGCTGTAAAGCCATGCATTTATGTTTGTATACATATATCTGTATATACATATAATGCCAGAGATGGATGTATACATCTATCAACTGGACACAGAATCCAATTCTCAGCCGTCTCTAGAGTTAACTTGCTCTAGGTTGTTTGATTACTCTATTTTTATAGTGGTGGATTAGTCTCACTAATTTTCCATTACGTGCTTCAGTGACATCCCACTGCAGTAGCCCTCTGATAACACCACTGTGGCTGCAGGAGATACATGCAAGACTAGCGATGTGCAGTAGCCTTCTGGAAGGTGACTGAAGCAATTCCCAATGAAAGACACATGATGGTTCCATTTAATCTTGTCACTCCAAATAGACAAGCCTATAGACAAAACAGGTTTGCATTGTGCAAGACTTGAATTGAGAATAACTGGTTCCTCCTGCTCAACTATATTTCCAGCAACTTTGATAATATGTTTAAGAGTTGTTTGGTACTACAACAGAGCATGCAGACTTCTGTGAGTCACATCCAAAACACAGACACCAGAAAGAATGAGAAATAATTACACATTATCTGTTTTAAAAATATTATGTTAGATTATGGTACCATTGTAGCAATATGATATTAGAACATGTATGTATATACATTTATATTATTTTATAAACATATGTTCAAGTTTTTGTCATTTTTTACCTCTAAAATCATATTGACTTTGATGTATTTGAGCTGAAAACATGTCTATTTACTTTTTAAATTACTTTTTAAGAAATATAATTATATTATTCTCTCATACTTTCCCTCAAAGCTCCCATATATCTCTCCTTGCTCCCTCTCAAAGTCAAGTCTCTTCTTCCATTAGTTTTTGCTGCACATGTAATAATATGTATATATGCATTTTGAATACACAAATACTTCCAAGATACTCAGTCTAGATAATGTTATTTATATGATTACTAACTTTTAATAAACTGGTTTAAGAATATCATCCCTGAACTTCTGTTGGGTTTTGTTGTTGTTACTTTTTCAATACAGGGATTCTCTGTGTAGCCCTGGCTATAGTACAGCTCCCTCTGTAGACCAGGCTGGTATGGAACTAAGAGACCCACATTCCTCTGGACCCTGTGTGCTGAGATTAAAGGCATGTGGCACTATTGCCTGGGTTTCTGATGTGAACAATAGAGTCTGTCTTTGCTAGTGTTACACCTAGTTAACTGTGATATTCTGATACAAATTATTTTGAAAACTTCAATATTTTTTACTTCTTTATTATTAATACCCATAACAGAATCATTAAAAAACTATAATAAAGGAGAAAAAGTAGTATTAGACCCATCCGTATTCATCAAGTTTATATAGAGTTACAAAACTTATACAATGAATCTCTCCATTTATATAAGAAATGGAATTTATGAGAATGACATCGGGGCTGTAGTTCCACTAATCTAATGATTGCCTATGAAGAGAAGGTCCAAGAATCCAGTAGTTGTTCAGTTCATGAGGTTGTATGTCTCAATTGGTTTCCAGTACATACCAGACCCTCAAAACACTAGTCTACAATTTCAATGAAAAAATGAACTTGCTAGAAAGCAATAGCAAGCAAGCAAAGAGCCAAAACTTCCTTTTTCCATGTCCTTATGTAGGCTTCCGACAGAAAGAGTGAGTCAGATTAGAGGTGGGCTTTCCTAGCTCAGTCTGTGTTAAATGTGTGTCTTCCCACCCCAGGTCTGGGCCACTATCTGAGGCCATGTTGATGCCCGAGAGTCACACTGCTGCTGGAGCCATACTGATTTGAGTGGCCTGTGTAGCCATCCAGACATGGCCATGATGACCTCTGGGTCCAAGCTGTGTTAGAACACCATGTCTGGTTTGTGGTTCTACCACAGCCAGGGTCTGCGTTGATGTCTGTGCCCTGTGTTACATACTACCTGGTACCATGGAATAGGTGGCGTTGGTAGCCTGGGTACCAGAGAACTGGTTCTGCCCCTTGACAACTGCTTCAAAGGAATAGGTGTTCCCCCTCTCAGAAAAACTGGCTTCAGTGGCATGGGTGCAAGAAGGCCTGCCCCAGATTTTAATGGCTCTGGGACAACTGTACCCCAGCCTTCACAGGTTGCTTTAATGGGAGAGCAACCAACCTCAAACCAGGGAGAGGTGGCCCCACCCTTCACCATGGTCACAGGATGGAACTGGTTTTGACCCTCTCCTGACCAAACTTAGACCCACATCCAAGGCTTAGAATTCATCCAACCCAATATTAATACCATCTATTGATGTGGGATTTCCCTCTAAATACTGTGATTATTATGAATAAAGAACTGCTTTCCGCCTATAACAGAGCAGGGTGGGACAGAACAGAACTAGGTGGAAAGAATTAGACTGAATGCTGGGAAAAAGAAGGGTGGAGTCAGAGAAATGACATGGAGCTGCCACCAGATTCAAACAGACCTAAAATTTTCTGGTAAACCATGACCTTGTGATTATGCATAGATTAGTAGAAATGGATTAAATTAATATGTAAGACTTAGCCAATAAGAAGCTAGAGCTAATGGGCCAAGTGGTGATTTAATTAAAAAAGTTTCTGTCATTATTTTTTGTCTAAGCTAGTTGGGTGGCCAGGTACAAACAAGCAGCTCCTTGAAACAATCTATGAAATGCTGGAGCATATGATGGGATGAGTCCTGTGGAACCATAGTCACAGGATCATCATAACTAAGGGTAACAGCAGGGCATCTGAAAGGAGTTTCATAGAGAGTCATGTGTTGATGGTGTACTGGAACCAAGGGCCTTGAACCAGATGAACCAGATCAAAGACTCATCAGAGTGAGCTTTTGCAAGTAAAACTGTTTAATCGAAACGGTATACTGAGTGATACACCACAGATCCAAGGGCACTATGACAAATGAATATGTCATTGAGAGGTGAAAGAGATAGAGGAGAAGTGCTTTTCTCTTATAGAATAATCATTTTGTGCCCTGTGAAGATGTGTTTGTGCCAAGGCACCATCTGATTGGTTTAATAAAAAGCTGACTAGCTAATAGCTAGGCAGGGAGAGGTTAGGCAGGAGAACCAAACTAAGAGGACACTGGGAAGAAGGACAATGTCATAAGAAGCCACTATCCAGATGCCGAGGACCTAGGATGTGAAGAAAATGCAGTGACAAGACATGAGCCACATGACAACATAGAGATTGATAGATATTGGTTAATTTAAGATGTAAGAGCTAGTTAGCAATTAGTCTAAGCTAGTGGCTGAGCATTTATAATTAATAAGAAATATATGAGTGGTTATTTGTGAACTGACTGGTGAAATGCTGACTGATGGCATAGAAAAGTCTGCCTACATTTTTCTTTTGTCTATTTTTTTTTTAAATTTTCTCTTTTTGGGGCTGTAAGGGTGAAGACAAATAAGGAAGAACTGGGAAATTTGTGAAATTTTGGTGCCTGATAGCATGATGTGAAATTCACAAAGATTCAACTAAAAAATATGTCTTCCCACCTCAAAATCCAAAATTTAATGTCTCTTTTTATCTCATAGCTCTGGATTAATGCTGAATCTTCCTACTTCAATTTAATCAAAATTTCCTCATGGGTATGTAATTGTATTTTGGGGTTTTAGCTAATTCTAGATGTAGTAAAGTTTATAAATAAGAATAGGCATCACATCATATAAAAGAGAAAAGCAACCCAAAAATTACATGTCATTTTCCCCTTCTTTCTCTTCTCCCAAAGCTCCACAGGGTACTGGCTATGACATGGGCTTCATGGCAATTTCAATGTTAAAAGAGCCTTTTATTATACATATTTTAAAGTAAGAACAGGAAATTTTGGTGAATGATGTGGGATTCCCCTTCATATGCTGTGAATACCATTGGTTAATAAAAAAGCTATCTTGGGCCGGACAGAGCAGAATAGAGGTAGGCGGGGAAAGCTAAACTAAATGCTGGGAAAAAGAAGGCATAGTGAGAGAGAAGCCATGTAGCTCCACCAGAGACCGACATCAGACAAAACCTTGCCAATAAGCCACAGCCACATGGTTATATACAGATTAATAGAAATGGGTTAAATTAAGATGCAAGGGCTAGCCAATAAGAAGCTAGAGCTAATAGGTCAAGCAGTGACTTAATTAATTAATACAGTTTATGTGTGGTTATTTCAGGGCTGAGGATCCTAGAACAAACAAGCAGCCTCTTACAACAGATAAAATACATTTTATAGAAATTTCTTCATTCAAGATCTCTTCTGACATATACCACATAAATGCATATAGATCTACAGGGATTCCAGTCATACTGTGCTTAGTTTGAAATGCTTCATGCTGTTAAGGACCTAGTCAAAAAATCTCAAAGAATCCACACAATCATGAACAGATTATATAAATTTCTTGTTGAGAATTTAGTTTTATATTTTTTGGGGGTGTTTTCGATGGTGACCATTTGAGATACATGAAGTTCATAGCATTGTGACTAATCAAAACCTGTGCAACTTAGGAGTCATTGCTCTTATGATTTATTCATATATATATGCAAATGTATACAAGCATGTGTCAATGTCCTATGTTCATGGCTATCTAAATCAAGTATGATACCTCCTCCAAACTCCAATGACCATGAAGGTATGATTCCTATACACTAAGAATCACACCATTTCCAAGTTGGAAATAAAGTAGTCAACCAGAGACCTAACCTGTTTTCACTTTATACTTTTAATTCTGTGTCTGTTTTTGGTGGACAGGATTATGTTAACTTGACACCAACTAGAGACATCCAAAAGGAGGAAAGCTGTATTGAGAAAATCCCCCCCCTTTTTTTTTTCAAGACAGGGTTTCTCTGTGTTGCTTTGGAGCCAGTCCTGGAACTAGCTCTCTAGACCAGGCTGGCCTCGAACTCACAGAGATCCATCTGCCTCTGCTTCCCGAGTGCTGAGAATAAAGACATGTGCCACCACTGCCTGGCAGAGAAAATGCCTCTTTAAGGCCAGTTTTAAGGCATTGCTGCAGTTAATTATTGATGTTAATGAATGATTGTGAGTGCTGCCATCCATGGACCAGTGTCCTGGGTTTTGTGGGAAAGCAGGCTGAGCAAGCCATGAAGAAAAAACTAGCAGGCAGTATCCCTCCATGGACTCTGCATCAGCTCCTGCCTCCAGGTTCCTGCTCTGTCTGAGTTCTTGCCCTGATTTCACGTAGTGATAGAGTATTACCTAGAATTGTAAGATGAAATAAACACTTTCCTTTTCAAGTTGCTTTAGTCATGAGTTTTTATCACAGTAATAGGAATCCTAACTAGGACACTGTTCATTGCCATTCTTTTTCTTAATTCTATTTAGGAAAAAAAAATATTCCATGTTTTGAAAATAAACTTTAACACATGTTTTAAATCTTGGTTTTCTGTTCAGGAACAACAAATCCTGGTAGTGCCTAATTTTCAAACAATGGTGTAAACCAAGACTGCACGTCCACTTCCTGATGCCCAAACCAGAATAATCAAACAGAAATTATATTAATTACAACACTGTTTAACCTATTCACTCAGGTTTCCTATTAACTAACTATTAAATCTTAAATTAATACATTTCTATTCACCACAAGGCTCTGGCCTACTGGAAGGTTATAGCAGCATCGTTCTCATTTGGCAGCTACATGGTGTCTCCCTGAATCCACTCTATGTATGTCTCTATGTATGTCTGTTCAGATTTCCAACATGAGTTTATTCCGCTATGCCATAGGCCAAAACAGCTTATTTATTAACCAATGGTAATAATACTAGTCATATTTTGGACATGAGTTAATTCTACCTTATATGCCATTTCAAGGTCTTCTTGGAGGAAATAATATAAATTACTGATAGTCATTTAGAAACCTTTAATTAGATCAGTGTGGAAACCTGAGTGTTTGGCAAACCCTGATTTGCAGAAACACAATTCTTTTCCACATTTAATTTCCACATGTGGGCCACACATTTGTTATAGAATTCACTGTGACTACACTACAGATTGTGGGTAATGATCCACTCACAATTTGACAGCAAAATGAATCAGAACAGAGGATTTTCTTACATTTTGAATTTCAGAAGTGTTTCTCTAGCAAGAAAAATCAAGTAAATATTTGCCAGACTTAATCCAGAATTTGCAAACTGAGCTTCACTAAATTTACCATCAAATGTGGATCACCCAACACATACTAATTAACCTCCAAGGGAATGTTGTACTTGATATTGTGGGGAATGCAACTATATTTAAAGTGTAGACAATGCATTTAAAAATTGAAAACGGGAAAAGCAAACAAAAGAGTAAAAATAACTTCAGGTGTGCACAGTATTATTCAAAATCTTATGTGTTTTCTATTACAACTATTTATTTTGGAGGAACCCTTATGCCATGAGAGTCAGTTCCCTCCTTTCATCATAAAATCCCCAAGATCAGACTCAGGTCTTCCGTTGTGGCAGCAAGCAGCGTTGCCCCACTGAGCCATCTTGTGGGTTAATGATGCTAGTTTTAAAGTAAGGGTTATAGACCTCAATAGGACAGACATTTCACTGAGCTGGTGTTATCAAAAGAATCTTCTAGGAAAACTTAACATTTGAGATGCCTTACATAAGTAATAGGAAAAATATGCATTACATACATAGTTTAAGAAAAATAAGCAATGGTGCAGACAGAAAATGCAAATTGATTAAATTTTCAGATTTTCATGAAGCCAGGCAGTGATGGTACGCACCTTTAATCACAACACTCAGGCAGATCTCTGAGTTCAAGGCCAGCCTGGTCTACATAGTAAGTTCCAGAAAGCCATGGCTACACAGACAAACCAAATCTTGAAAAACGAAAAAATAAATGAAATCATGAAAGTCACAGGTAAATGAATGGAACTACAAAAGATCATCCTGAATGAGAAAATTCAGACTCGAAAAGACTAATATGATCAGCGCTTTGCTCAGCCATCATCTAAAAGGAGTGTCCATCTGCAGCAGATGGCAACAAATACAGACAGCCACAGCCAAACAATATGCAGATTGAGAGACCTTGGAACATTCAGCCCTAACAGGATGTCTTCACCAAATCCCTCTCTGTCAAGGATGAGGGAACACTGCAGAAGGGAGGCAGAGTATAAGTCAGAGGGGATGAAAGACACCAAGGATTCAAAACCTAAACACAACAACACAACCAAAGCATATATGAACTCAAAGAGCCTGAGGCACCATGCACAGAGGCTGCAAGGGTCTGCACCAGATGGGGTCCAAGCGATGGACAGATGTCCCCATCACATCTCACTGGGAAAACAAACTGCTCCTAAGGGTAGGCCAAATGACCTTCAGTAGAGGCCAACAGAAAGTGAATTCAGTGGCATATTTGAAGACTCCTTGTCTCATCGTGTCCTCTCAATGTCTTTTATTATTGTTTTTTATTTAGTATTTTTAAATATACAAATTTAGCTTATATAATATGGCTCCCAGTTTTGTGTTTTTATGGGACTCCTGAATATGTGAAAAAGCGGGTCTCCATATCTATTTCTAATTCTTGTGCCTTTTCTTTGTTTTTTTTTTCTTCTATTTGTTTATTTTGTTCTATCCCAATTTGTTTGTTTTTATTTTGTCTTATTATGCTTTATTATATTTTTATTAAATAAATATTAATAAAATATAAAAAAATTTCAGATCTCAATGTACAGTGGATTCATAGGAAGAAATGGGAGATCCCTGGTCTGTTCTGTACAGGACCCTCTCTGCCATCAACTAAAGGTACAGATTAAGTTTTCTGCTCTTCCAGAAAATGTTCTGAGAGTCCCAAGTTCAGTGGAGAGAACCACTAACATATAATAAAGCAAATAATGTAAAATGTATTTATTAGTCAGCAATATTTGTTGTAGTTTAAATCTAAAATGTTCCCTTTAAAATGAATTTCTTAAAGGCTTTGCCTTCAGGAGATAGTATTTTGAGAATGATAGAATCTTGAAAATTATAGCACCATTAATGGATTCATACATTGATCAACTGATAGCTGTAGACACTTTTGAGGATTTGGGCATACTTAGAGGAAGTAGACCACAAGAGGCAACTATTTGATGGTGGGTCATGCCTTGGCTCTTACTATTGGTCATCAATCATGCTTCCTTTCCACATTGTGATAGGCTTTGCACCATTCTGCTGAGCCACCATGATATCCATCACCATGCACATCATATGTTTTGTCCCTGATGCTGTACCCTCTACTGGATTTTATGTGTACACATTGCTGATGGGCAACAAAGATTTAGTTGTTAAATTGTGTAACTGCATAATACATATCTGTGGTGAAGGATCACATCAAAGCAGAGAGAAAATGATATAAAAATTGAAGTGCTGGATTTTTGCCTGGTCAGTTCTGCTTATAAAACTCTAATTCTTAAATTTCATTTCAAATAATTAATTTTAAATGGGAGGCTATGAGTATATGGAAAAAGCATATGAGAAAAATTTTAATTTCCTTGTGTCAAAATTATTCATCAATTGCATGAAAAATATTGTGATAGGATCAAGCTTACCTCATTTTGAAAACATAAAATAAAACAAAAAATAAAAATGTTGCCTTGGTGTTTAATAGTGCAAATACATCTGTTTGCTCAGTCGTAGGATGATTGGGTTGAGTTACCATGCCACCACAGGGACATTAAGAGACTTATTGCATTAAAGTTTTCATCTTTCAGGAAAATATATTAGCTACATCTTACTCAAATTAAGTAAAGGAAGAAAGCTGCCAGTTTTATTCAGAGACAGAAGTAGTTTCTAGTGTATACTTTGACCACTAGGTTCACTGTTTTGTATGGCTATTTATTGTCCCGTCTTCAGAATTTAGGACACAATTTCACTCTTGCAACAAGCAATTCTGCAAAACTCCATACAACGTATTAGTTTTACATTTCTCTTTTCAGAAACAGAAATATGCAAGGCAAGAATGTGTGTTATTCCAAGATTGATCTCCTGTATCTTACAGAAAAGATTTAAAAATTACTTGGAGATATAATATTTTGAAACAGCAATCTAGAATGGGTATTTCATTAGCTAATTAATGAGTACTTATTAAAGTCCTATATTGTTCTCAGCAGTGGATCCTCACACAGGTAACTCCAGAGATCCAATAAACATATGCTTCATAGACAAGCAGACCTTTAATGATTAGATTTTTTTTAATTTTCTTGGCAGTTTAAGGAAATATAATCATACATTTATGGTAGAAAAATATTGTTAAAGTGTATATCAGTTCTTCTAACACCATTATCAGTATAACAAGAAGCCTGGCAGGGGTGTGGAAAACTTATCGTCAACATGTCCAACATCACTTATCAGTCATGGCCACAACAAAGAATTTTCTTTAGCAGAAAGAGATAAATAAGAACTAAAGTGAAGTCATGATAGGTTCTGAATATAATCAGAATCATCATTTGAGAAGATGACATTTTAAAAAGGAGCTTAAATTTTATTTATCTCCTAGTTAGAATGGAATTAATTTTAATATATTTAACAAGAAGTTTTGCTTAGTATGAAGAGAACAGTGAATCATAACTTTGAGGACATTATAGTACACGTAAGTTATGATTAAGAAGAGAATTCTATAGCACAAAAGAGAAGAAATAACTAACAGGCAGCTATGGCTCACAGAGGTGGAACTGGATAGTTGAGTTTTAAAAATAAATAGGATTCAAATATATGAACAGTTTTTTATCAGCTATGTACGTTTATGAGTTTTAAATGTGGCATAGATTTTATTCTGATTCTTGATAAGCTCCATTATGGATAAACTCTAAGGACTTATGTAGAATTTATAGAAAATATGGGAGAAAATCATTTCAAGGGAGAAATGGTAGAGTAATGAACAAAGGCATCAGACATATCCATGAGGTTGCCCATATTCCAAAATCTACATAAATCAAGTGTATATGGTAGGGATGATGGAGTGTTATAATAACAATGAATAAATGGAAGGATGTGTTCTTCATCAGGAGAAGAGATGGGGGAAGATTTAGAATGGGACAGTGTGGAACAGGCAGGAAGCCTTCAACAGAGCAGTCAAATATTTTGTGCCTGAGAAATGTTAATTTGTTAAAGAACATTGTGCAGAGGGGATTATGTGGTGAAGTTCCAGAGCGGGAAGATACAGAAAGAAGCTCTTGGCAATAATCCGCATGTGTGATTCCATATGCTGTCTCTTCTCCAATGCACGGAGGCATGAAGTCAGGATGAAAGCTTCTGTATAAATATTTCTTCAAAAGAAATTCATCTTTTGGGCTTCTCCCTCAACTCCAATTGGGTGTTCAGTTTTCTCTGTCCCATTCAGCTGCTCAAATGCCTTAAATCATTAGATTGTGATAGTCACAATTCTTTTTATTACACAGTAGTTTGCATAATGCCTAGTACACCACAGGTGTCCAAAAGACCAGGCTCTATGACTGTACCATGTAGTGTTTCTTACAAGTAGCCAAGGAAGTTATGAAATTTTAGAAGCCATTACCTGAAGTATCATGAGCATATACTTTGTTAATATATCATAATCTGAAAAACTCAATATTTTAGGTCCTAAGTCTAAGAAGATCTTGAGGAAAATGTTAGCATTTATTTTCTTTGTCTTGCGAACTGAACCCTTTCATCTGCATGCTAACGAAGCACACTACTTCTGAGTTACATCATCAACCCTTGAAAGCTGTTTTGAAAATGATGTTCAATCATGATCATTAAGACTGCTGCCATAAAGTATGCATTTTTTATATATGGGCAGCAGATCACTTAAACATTTGATGATGGTGAAAGATAATAAACCAAAAATACCTGTGCAGAGAAGAATATTTTTCCCATTTAGAAGTTCAGAGAACACAATAAGGATACACAATTACTGATCATTAATAAAGGTAAAAATAACTATTATAAAACAGTTGTGCATAAAAATCAGAATTTACAATAAACTCTGTGTATATATCACACAAGATAATAAAAGAGAATATAAAGTCCTGTGGTTATTTCACAGAATCACTAATTTCAAAAGTCCAGAATGTTGTTGAGCGCATGAAAAATTGTTAGGCCCAAAAGTATATTAAGTATTCAATCATTCATAAAATAAATTATACAATTTTGTTAATTAATAGGAAAATACATATTAAGACAAATGTACACATATGAAGATCAATATGCATTAAATGTACACATACTACCCTACATACGTAAATATATAATGTATATGTAAACATGTAATAGTAATAGAGTAAATAAAATGGAAATGTATCCATCTAAAATATTGGTGAAAATGTGGAGCAATCAGAACTCCTTCTCACAGACATCCAGTAGGGAATATAGATTCTTATACTTGTTTTGGAAACCTAAAACTATTTTCTTAATTCAAGGATACATACATTAGAAATTAATATGCCTGCTCATTTAGAAGAGTGTCACAACAGAACTATTAATAAGACCCTACCATTAAAATTTACTCAAACATCCAATAATAAAGTGAAAAATAATGTGAAATGTGCTCAAGTAGAATCCTATGCAGCAAAATAATTTCAAAATTATAATTGGATATACAAAATAATTGATACTTACAAAAGTAATAAAATCTGAAGAGGTAAGGCATAGATTATGTACTGTGTGGGAAAGGAGCATTTGTGCTGAGCTTCTAAGGTTTGTTGACTGGCATGATGAAACACTCGGTGAATTCCCTTTAAGAAAAAAAGATGTGGACTTGTGATTTGTGCTTTTAATATAAATGTTATATTTCAACATATTTTAAAAAATTTTGTCTTTTAATGTCAAAGCTTTGATGACATCACTATTGCATTCAAGTATAAAGTATATTTTTTGTTAGCTAAATAAATATTAGGCTAGAAAGGAATGTATTTGTGTTCTTCAGATTTATAAAATTTGTCACTTTAGTAGTATTTATCTTGTCGGGTTTTAGTCTTATTATTCAACTATAGAGACAAATTGTCTTCAGTTTTTGCCATGAGAACATAAAGAAATGTTCTCTACACAAATCTCTAAATCTAAGTGATACATCATTTCTTTCCTCGCTGTGAACCTCACGCTGAGAACTTTTTATCCTGTAGAATTCATGACAACTCGAAAATTCTCATAGATCTAACTCATAGATAATCAGAACAGGTTATATATTTATGTTACAAAATTTTCATCTTAGGTAGCCTAAAAATATTGTTAGTGTGAAGAAAATTATCTCCATTTCTTGACATTTACAAGCGTTTGAGTAGTTTTTATAAATACTTTGACCTCAAGGAAGAGGAACATGATTCTTAAGTCCCTGGTTTTTAAGGGCTAGGTTAATATGAATATACTGATTTCCTTCCAGAAAACAGGAGAAGGGCAGGAGAGAGAAATGATTCACTGTAGAATGATGAACACTACTCCAGTCAGATGATTAAGGGTGATATCACCACTGCTAGCTCCTGCTTGTAGAAGGTACACCAGATACACTCTGACATGATGGAAGTGGCACTCAGTCCCATGGCCTTTCTCCCACCTTTCATCACCACCAACTAAACCCAAGAAAAGACTCAACTCCCAACAGATAAGTGTCCTATAAACGTCCAACTAATATTCTTTAAAAATATTTTAGTGTCATTAATTAAACACAAACTGAGTAATTGCCACTTAAAGAGGCATTTAAGGAAACACTGCATGAAATTCCAATGTGTTGTCCCTGAAAGATGATGGAACTGAAAGCAAAAATAACTGAAGAGATAATAAAGCAGATTCTGATTACTGCTAATGAATCGCTGCTAATATTTGTCACACAAAACAAAGGTATTAAACCAATGAAAGATTTTAATAATATGGGAGAGCAAGAATAGAGAGAGCATTTAGAAACCCTGTTCTATATTTTTATTTCTTTAAATCTAATTGTATAATTTTTAAAATTTTCAAGATCTTATGTGTGGACTATCTTGACAATAGACAGGTGAAAAGAATGTTTTTACTTATAATGTTCATAATTAGCATGTTACTTGACACAGGTCTTCATTAACTCAGGCAAAATAAGTGGATAAAACACAGTAAGTATACATCCCTCTTTATGTGAAATGCAACTTTAATTAGCCATCCAGTGCTGTGTCCAACATCAGACTCAAGAGATAGACTGGTATTTAATGCCTGGCTGGTCATGCTTTCTTGCTTATCTGCTGAATTCCTCTTCCTTTGATTTTTTTTTCCACTGGTTTTGTATATGATCTGTGGGCAACATAGGGAATGCTTATGAAAAGTGGAAACCATGGCAGCACATTTAGGAAGCAAATAGGATCAACAAGTAAGAGGAATCTTGGAAAGAATCAATTTATTTTCAAGCAAAAATGTAAGAGAAGAATAGTGATTAGAAAGACAACCAATTTCCAATGTCAATTTGAATCTTAAAAACAGCTTCTGAATTATTATCTTTGAACAAGTATGGTAAATTTGAATCAAGCCTATAAGTAAGAAGAAACTTATTTAGGCCTTATGTTTTCAACTTATTTTTGTTGATTATTAGTAAAGAGTTGGCAAGTGTGTGTGTGTGTGTGTGTGTGTGTGTGTGTCTGTGTGTGTGTGTCTGTGTGCGAGTGTTCCCAGTATGACTGTGCAGATAAGAAAGCAGTTGCCAGAGTCAGTACTCTCCTTGTACATTTGAGTCTTGGAGACTGACTCAGATCCTCAAAGTTGATGGCAAGCTTCTTGAACAACTCAGCCATCTCTCTGGTCTTTGTCATAGATTTGGAATCTCAAAATCCAAGTTTCACAGCATAGGCTCTATGACAAGGGTCACCTTGGCTGCCTTACTTCTGAGATGGAGAACAGTTCGTGGTGTGAGTATTTAACAAGTAGTCAAAACTTGAGCCAAGAAACAAAAAAGGATATATATATATATAT
>NW_026067944.1:32920269-32928809 GCF_014885135.2 Alexandromys fortis
AACTTCCAAAGGACTGCAGAAGAATGATTTCTGTGAGCTAGTCACCAGTGATCTAACGATCTCCTTTTAGGTCCTATTTCATAAAAGTTTTAATAAAAAATAATTTTGCCCTGGAGGAAAAGACATTGTTCACAGGTAATCCCTAACATAAGCAATTGAATGTTCATCTTGTAGCAGTGGTCAAATCATACTTACTACTAAAATTTCTGAATAATTAAAGTATCACAGATTGTTACTTGAGGATACACATAATAGAAAAAAATTAAACTGAATAAATTGAGTCAAGAAAGGAGCCTCATAGTCTCATGTCCCATGTGTTCATTAATAGGTGAGGGAAAAGAAGAAAATAGAGGAAAAGGAAAGGGAAAGGAGATGAAGGAGCAAGGAGAACAGAAAAGAAGATGAGGACTAGCGAGTACAGGTGAGGTGAGGAAGAAGAAAAGGGGAGAGGGGATGAGATTGGGAGAAAGGATAGGAAA
The DNA here is from genome assembly GCF_014885135.2 of Alexandromys fortis. NCBI lineage: Eukaryota > Metazoa > Chordata > Mammalia > Rodentia > Cricetidae > Alexandromys > Alexandromys fortis. The sequence continues at coordinate 32,920,749 of NW_026067944.1, forward strand.
GAAGAGGCAGGTAAAAGAATGGAGGAAGAGGAGAGGAGGGATGAGAAAAGAGAGTTTTAGAGAGGAGAGGCAGGAGGAGAGGAGGGAAGATGAGATTGGAAGAAAGGATAAGAGAGAAGAAGCAGGAAAATGGAGGAAGAGGAGAAGAGAGGAGAGATGATAAAATAGAGTACAGGAGAGGCAAGGAGGGGGGAGAGGAGAGACGATGGAAATGGAGAGGGGGAGATGAGAAAGTAAGAAGAGAGGATAGGAGTAGAGTGGAGATAAAAGAAGGAAAACAGAGAAAGGAGGGGAGAGTAGGAGAGACAGGAAGAGAGAAAAGAGGACAGATATCAAGCAGAGCTAAATCTGGAGACAGGATCTGATGAGGAGGCCACTGAGGGGTTCTGCTTACTGGTTTTCTTCACATATCTTGCCCAGCCTGCTTTCTTATAGAACCTAGGATCACCAGCTCAAGGGTAGCATCACCCACAATAGGCTTGGCCCTCACTCATCAATCACTAATTAATAAAATGACTTTTAGCTAGGTCCAATTGAGGCATTTCTCAATCAAAGTTCACTCCTTTCAGATAACTCTACCTTGTATTGACATAAAACTAGCCATCATATAGGCAAGAATACAAAATGTGAAGGTCATTCTATTTACAATAAATGTTGGTGCAGAATGCAATTTGACTTTCTACTTACACTGTATACAAAAATAAACAAGTAAGTATGTAAAGAAGTAAATAAATAGCAAATGGGACTTTAGTGTAAGATCTGAAGTCATAAAATCCCTAGCAGGAATCTTGATGTAGGTTTCAGAAATGATGCAAAAGCGTTGCCAATAAAGGCAAAAATATGAGTGTATCAAACTCAAAACCTTCTGCAAACCAAAGGAAATACTAAAATGGAGATGTGATTTACAGAGTGGGACAAAGCATTTTCAAATTATGTATCTCATGCTCGTTAATATGAAAATGTACAAGATGACTACAAAATAACAACAAATCAATAAATAACAAAACAGAGGAGGGAAGTGGAGAGTAGGCAACACTATTTTAAATTGATAAAGAACATGAATAGCGAATTTTCTAAGGGAAATTATATATCATCAAAGAAAACCAAACCACATCACATCTCTTTGGGTAACTATTATAAAAATACAAGAAATGTCAAATTCCCTAATGGCTAAGGATATTCAACACAAATTTTTCTATTTCTTCTTTTAAAAACTCTCTTTTCAGATCAGTACCCCATTTTTAATTTGATATTTTGTTTTTTATTATTTGTTTTTAGAATTCTTTATATATTCTGGATATTAATCCTTTATCTGATGTATTGGTAACAATGATCATCTCCCATTCTTTGGGGATCATCTTTACTTGTTCTGCTATTTCCTTTGCTATGTATATTTTATGAAGTCTCACATATTAGTTGTTGGTCTTATTCCTGCACCTTTATGTTGTAGAGTGCTGACAATGTTTTCTTCTAGAATTTTAATTGTTTCAGGCTTCTCATCAAAGATTTTGGTCTACTTGGAGTTTTCTATGGGTCTATGAACCATCCAGTTTTTTCCTCACCCTTTGTTAAAGGTGTAGTGTTTTCTCTCATATGTTTTTTTGGCATGTTTGTCATATATCAAGGACTTAGAGATACTTACATGCACTCATGCTTTTGTGTACATTTTTCTTTGTGTGCCAGAATCATGTTGTTTTAATTATTACAGCATCATACTATAGCTTGAAATCTGAAATGGTAATTCCTCCTTTGTTTTTGTTTGGTTGGTTCATTGGTTTGAATCAGGGTTGTCTTGGCTATTTCAGGTCTTTTGTGCTTTTGTATGGCCTCTAGTAAAGTGGTCATTTTTGAAATATTAGTTCCATCAATATAAGAGCAGGAATGCTCTTTACATTGTCTAGTATTTTTCTCATCTTCCACCCTCGTCCCCCAACATATTTAAAGTTTTCATCTTAGAGGTATTACACCTCCTTGGTTAGGTTATTCTGGGAATAGCTTATTTTCTTTGAAGCTATTTTGGAAGAAGTATTTTTGTACACTCTTTCTCAAAACAGTTGTTACTGGTGAAGAGAAAGATTACTGAATTTGGAAGTTGATCTTTATCCTGCCCTTTTGCCAAAGGAGTTGGTAATTTCCAGAAGATTCCTACTGGATTTTTACGATCTCTTATGTATAATATGACATCATATACAACTAGGAGTGATTTGACTTATTCCCCTGTTTATATCCTTTAGTTTTCTCATCTCATTGCTCTAGATAATGTTTCCAGTCCTAGGTTGAAAAGCAGAACAGGATGATGCTGGCTTTGAGTTTATCACATGTACCATTTATTATATAGAGATACGTTCTCTCCAATCCTTCATGCATGAAGGCATGTTAGAATTTTTCAAAGACCTTTTCTACATCTATTGAGATGATTGGAAAATAAATGTTTAATGTATAAGAAAGATAACTAAGCTAGGCTTTTTATGATAGACTATTACATAAATAATAAAGTCATGTTTTCAAATTTTTGAGGGCTATCTCACATTATGTCCCATGATAGTCTGTCATGTGAAGAAGCGAGAATTCATTCTATTGAGAGCATGAGGGAAAGTACAAATCCACACACACATTTCCATATACGTTCATGTTATCAAGTTTTGAGAACATTAGAAAGTCAGACATGGATTATGGATATATTGCAGCATTATTTCTAAGTTTCTAATAGTTTCTTGTGGGCACATATTGCTTTTATAAACAAAAAAGATATTTTATATTATTTTAAATTATTTATTAATTGAAACGTACACATGAACTTTGGGAAACTGAATAAGTTAACTTTTTGTCAGAGTCACCTAAAAAGAGAAAAGATCTGGTTAAACAAATTTAAACTAAATTTACTTAGAGATTTTCCATTGGAAATAAGGTTGTCTTCCACAGTTTTTGTCCTGTAATTTTTATCATATGCATTCTCAGAGTAAGGCAATTGACTACAAGAGGTTACAGAATGTTGCTAATTTAATAGTGCCTGCATTTATAATTCCTAAAAATTAATGTTTCATGAAAAATTCTAATATATTATTAAGTAGGCAAAAGTAACCCTATGAAAAATGCATACAGTATGGAATTTAACTTTAACTATATGTGGTTCACTATAAGCACCAATATATAAACATATATATACATATACATATATGTATATATACACACATAACATTTTTAAAGTGTTGTAGGATTTACATCAAATTGATCATGAGAGTTTTGTCTAAGGAAAGGTCTGCAGGATGGGACCTGGGGTCAAGATCAGTAAAGCTGCTTTGTGCTCTGTTTTGTTTCCAATATTAACACGGGGTGTAACTATTGCTTACATGTAATGTTCAGTAACTAGATATTTTAAACAGTTTTTTTTTTTAAAAAAAGTCACTTTGGGCCTTCTATACTCACGTTTAAAATAAGCAAGGAATGTGTGACGACTTGTGTAACTGCAGAGAGTATGTTCACTCGAGCGTGCCTCTGGGAAGGTCGATGCACTCTACAAAACATTCCTAAAGCATTCCAAGCACTACTTCCTTTAGCACATGGCTCTGTGATCACAGTGTCATCTGAGAATTATTAGCTGTGAAAGTTAGACTCCCTACCCCACACCTATACAAAAACTTGGAGAGTTTTGCAAAGTTTTATACTTTTTGTTTTCATAAGCATTCTGGGCATTGCCAGTGTGTACAGTAAACTATTAAAATCACCATGGCAATGTGTTCAAATGCATTGCTTTGAAAGTTTGTATAATAAACCACTTATGTAATTAATCATATTTCAATCTAGCCACAGAAATCAAGCTCAGAGGGGAAAAAGTTAACTTACAACCTCACTAAATACAGTTTATATCAAATCTAGTCTTTGTTATTAGTGAGAATGTCAATTGTATCTGAGTTCCAGCTCTTACAACCATGTAAACGAGTCCCAACAAAAGTACATAAATAGATTCATACTTTTATGAAAGCCTTAAGACTTACTTGGCTGTTTTTGTTTTGTGGCATGAGGATGTGCTGTCCTGAGGACAGTAGCTATCTTGGAACTGAGAGGATTAAGGCCATATGCTAAGGATAACATGTCATGGAAAGAAATTGAAGCTAGCTAGGGACTTTTTAATATCATGGGTGTGAACTATTTTTGCAGACCTGGATTTCCAAAGTAAATTTTTATTCGGTAACACCTCTATCATTTCATGCAATCTGATTCAATCTTAGCATAGAAAACCATGCAGAAATTTCAATTTAGGTCAGTGGAAGGAGCAAAATATAAAGTGTTGTGGAAACATAAAGTGTGAGAGATGCAAGACACACGTGGGACAGAGGAGTGAGAACTGGGAAATATCAATAAGAAGAGATATCCATTCCATCATCAAGACTGGCTATGAACATCCTTCTTGCTCAGTTATAAATTTGCCTGCCAGCATTCAGCTCTGCTCATCCAGAAACAACTTTCATATTCCTAAGATCTGGGGCACCATCTGACAAGTTTTTCTTTCTTTGTTGTTTTTTTTTTTTTCTTTTTTCTTTTAGAAAATCAGGCAAATGCCCCAAATACATGTAAAGTGCTTCTTTGTAACACAGCTGCACTGCAGACACATGGAAGGGATTCTGTGGAAGGAAGAATAAGGAGACTCTGCCCTGAGTTCTACTAGCTCTTTTGGATCTTCAGTATCTAGCAGAACTCACCATGACCAATGACCTCTTTTCACACTTGCTTACAAAATTCTGAAAGGTGCTGGTAAACCCTTTAGAAGTTTTAGTCCTATTTTCTTATTTTTATCCTATTGCTGGGAAGATAATTCTACTATGGTAGCACATTCTTGCCCTGCTCTGCAGTAAAGAGAGGAACTGGTTTCCCGGATATGCAGATATCATCCCCTAACCCTGTACTCCCTGATTTCAGATATAGTTGCAGTGAAGGGCAGCTAAGCATTTTCCCGCAGGACCTCTTTCCTCCTGTTTCAAATGTGTCCCCATTTAGTAGACCAGTCTTGTGCAATGCTGTCCATTGGTAACACTGGAGATTCTACACCTTTCTGGGGCTAGTTGTGTATTCATTTCCGAGGAAAGCTTCTCCACTTGTTTTCCACTTTCTTATAATAGATGCAACACTTAACTCTGGCACAAAGCAAAAACCACCACTTCTTACTCTTAGGGTTTTGCCAGCTTTCCATGGCCTTGCCAGTATTATGCCTTTCCCTGTGTGGCAGCAGAGCATTGAAATAGCTTTTGGTAATGTTTATATGCAGTCTCAACATTAAATAAAATCCCACTATAAATAAGCTTGTTTGCAGGGGAAATTTTACTTTTTTAATTTTTCAGCAACTTTCAAAAGTACAGATTTAAAAATCTATTTAGGTAACTTCTAACAATGATATTTTTATTTCCAGGACTTTGAATAGCTAATAACTCAGTCCTAAACCTACACCATAATTACATCTGTTCTGTAGTGCTCATGGGAAATCCTCAGGTCATTTTTTCAGTTCTGGCTGATGAAACTAGAGATGTTCTGGGTAGCCCTCTAGACATATAATTCCCCCCCTTCATTTATGTGTTGTGGAATATTTTATTCCACCATGGTCAAAGAAGTTGACAGTTTATTAATAAGACACTGGAAGACAACCACGCTTCCATAGAATTCTGTTTTCTTGATGGAAAATCTGAAGCACAAGGAGTCTTTGATTTTTGTACCAAAGAGCAAAGCTCCAACTGAGCACATTTCTACTCAAAGACAGTGAATGGTGCTTTTGACATTTACAAGAGCTCTGTAATTCCTGGAGAATTGGGCTGAAACGAGGAGCAGAGACATGGTGCCTTGAATGCAGGGCATTGGCTGTTAAGAGGACTTTGCTTTTCTTCTGTTATTAACGGTGTGCTTTGCTCTTCAACTGCAGGAGAAACTGCGCCAGTTCACAGGAGGCTGAAAATGCCTTTGACAATTTCAATGAGTACTTATAAAATTAAGACGTTTCCATCCACAAGTATGTGCTCGATGATGACTCACTGGCCCATGCAGGTGGCCACTTGATTAACAATACACTTCACTCAAGGGTGACCTGTGACAGGCAGGAACAGCTTGCTGTACACCACAACAGCGTTCTTCCAGCCCACTTCCCTTAGTCCTCCGCAGCCTCTGAAACTCCTGACATGTGCAAGAGCAAAACCACTCCAGCATTTTAGTCCTGGAGGACGGAGGACCTGGGAGAGGAAGGAACAGTGGCAGCCGCCCCCAAACATCCTAATGCAGTGGAGTATAACTTTGGGGGCAGCTCTGCTATGAAGGGGTAAGGGTCTAGCTGTGCCATGCAAGTGCAGTGTGCACATGCCACCATGATAAACCCTAGGGCCTTCTGTTCCATACCATTGCTGATGAGGGTGGTGGCTCTCACCTCAAGGCAGTACTTTCTGGAAATGTGCAATGATCAATAATCTGTTAAAAGCAGCAGGTGCCATCTGTCTTGTACATTTGTAACTGGTTCTGTACCTATAGGCTTTAGTTCTGGTTTTTCTTTTCAGACTTTATATGGCACCCTATGGAGCAATTAGCCTTTTCTCAGCTCTTGCTAATTTCTCCAGAATGTTAATCAATACCAAGTCATGGCAAGAGTTACTATTTTTTAAATATTTAATCCTTTGTAAATAAATAATATGAGTTTAGATATACATGACAGTGAGAAATTGGTCTCATAATCTATAATTTATTGTTGTGTATTTTAATCTATTATTTATTTAACCCCCAGTATACATGTAAATTAGTTGTAAACTTGCTGACATGTAATCTCAATGACAAAATACTATTAATCAGTGAGGAGTGTCTAGATACAGTTCTTTTTGTTTTTAACTTTATATTTTCAAGTCAAAACAGGTTTGAAAATTAGCTAATCTTTCGTCACCCCTTTTAATAGTAGGGTTAGATTCACATGCCACATGGTTTTTTATTTTGTAACTTCCCAACATAGATATGAAATTTAAATAGGCATACAATTAAGCACGGGGGAAATTAGTTTGGACAAAGCCATAGTCACAAGTTGACTAATTTAGTCCCATAGTCAATAACAGCATTATCGCCTTATAGAGCCCTTTTGAACTAATCCATCGCTCCATACTAGTTCCTGGTTATTGTAATTTCTTTTGTATTTTTATGATTTGTGTTATAAATAATGGGATGAAAATAGAATGAAGCCTTGTATTCTTTTACTTCTGCTTTCCTGCATTTATTGAAACGCCTGTAATATCTATATGGTATGTCTGTCTATGTTTCTGTGAGTCAGCATGGTATTTCTTTATGCCGTTGAACAGTTTTGTGTTTTATGGATGAAGCACTGTATCATAAATAAGTTAGATTGTTTATTTACAATTTATCATAAGAATTTTATATAAATATAATTTCTTTGTATAAGTTCACAAAATTTAACCATTACAAATATGCAATTCAATTCTATTCAGTATATTTACAGATACATAAAACTATAGAGAAGGTTTGGAAGTGTTTGTCACCACAACACAAGAAACCCTGTACCACTCAACTGTCACCCCTCTTCACATGCACCTGTCTCCCAACCTTAGGCTGCCATTCTTTTTTTCTTGCATTTTCTAAAGATTTTATGTACATAAAAGTGGATTTTTCTCCTCATCTTTGGTTTTCCACATTGTTAGTATGATGTGTAAGCATGAGTATATCTTTGCAATCATACTCAGAGTTTGTTGACCACCCTGAGTATGCGGCTTATTGTTTTTTTTTAAACATGTTTATTTCTTTTAATGTCTTTTCTGTTTCTTCATATATTGGGCTTCCTCTTGCTCTGAGAATCTCATTACACGAGTGTTGTTCTGAAATCTCAAGGTCCAAATCAGGAACAGAAGGAGAGAGAGCACGAGCAAGGAACTCAGGACCGCGAGGGGTGCACCCACACACTGAGACAATGGGGATGTTCTATTGGGAACTCACCAAGGCCAGCTGGCCTGGGTCTAAAAAAGTCTGGGATAAAACCGGTCTCGCTGAACATAGAGGACAATGAGGACTACTGAGACCTCAAGAACAATGGCA
>NW_026067944.1:32929256-32933418 GCF_014885135.2 Alexandromys fortis
ATTTTCTGGATAAATTATATTTTTCATTGATATTTTTATTGATTCCACCATCACATCTTAGCTTGTAAAGTTATAGTGTCTCATAACCATTGGTCATTCAAGTGTTATTTTCACTGAAGTTTTGCACATAGCTTTTTTTTTTACTATATACAACTGTTTATTTCTGTGAACTTCATTGTTTTCTAGGGGATGGTTTATATTTTTTGACTGAGTATTTTAGACAGTGGGTGGTAGTAGCACTAGGTATTGGCCTCCCATTTGGAGCTTGTTGCTGTTCATTGTTTATGACATTATGATTGACTATGTAATATTAGTAATTTGTTTCTTACCTACCTCAGACCTGCACACCCTCCCCTCCAGTCTCTGTGATATATTTTCACATTTTATTCTTGGATCCCAGGCTTGATTGGTTATGCCCACAGGCATCCTAGCATGAAGATCGTTCTGGAAACAATTATTTAACTATTTTTAATTTTCCTAGCGCTCACACACAGTTATAAGCAAAGCTTTTCTGATTGGTCCATTATTGCACATTAATATTTATTTCAGCTTCATTGATAACAGGTAAAACAGAAATCTTTATTTTTTGAGTACCAGATAGATTAAACTCTACTAAATCCAAAATGAAATGCTGGTATTGCAAAGTAACAAATTCCTAAAAACAAATTACAATATGGATACATTTTAAAGACATTATTCCATATAGAAGTCTGTCTCTGACACTCGTGTAATATCTAATTCTATTTGTTTGCCATTTAAAATAATTTTAACATCTTATTCGTGTATATATTATGTATCTACTTAGAAAGCAATGTTGGAGTGCTAGAGAATAGATGATCGTGTGATTGTCACTGAATAAGTGTGCAGAAGGGAATGACTAGGAAAACAAGGCAAATTTGGCAGTTTTAGAATTGTTCTGAATTCGAAACTACAAGAGTTACAAGACTCTGTATGGGTGGTGAAACTGAAAAAAAAAACGTGTCAAACAGAAGTCAATTTACTGCGTGCTAAATTATAGTTTTTAGTAACAGTAAATCTAAACATAAATCATCACTACAGTAAAAAAGGTCAGAACAAAAAGTATGCACTTCAATAAGAGAAACATCATGTACTCCCTGGGACTTTCAAGGAATGAACACAGAGTCACAGTGACATCCCAACGTGATACTTTATGTATTTCTTAGCATTCAGGTAATCATTTTCATTGTCCATGAGGTAGCTTAGAAAAGGTTGGATGTCAAAAAATAAAATCTCCATTTGTTTCTTAAGCAAAGATTCTGATTAATAATTAGTGATTTACTTTGGGCAAATTTATCTTTATAGGGAAGTTTAATTTTCTTTTATCATATATATATGTGTATATATATATATTTCACTTTCCTTCATTATCTCATATTGTGGCCATGTTTATAAAGATTTTATTTGCAGACTTTATGATTGAATTCCTTAGAAAATCATAAAATAAATAGAGTGAAGTGTGGCCATTAGAACTTCTGAAGTAATGATAACATGCTGTAGAGAAGCTTTATGTCTACAAAAACTAGTGCTAGCCTCCATAATGCAAGCTTCTAATGGTGTTATGAAATGGACAACACCTACCAAAATTCAAAATAACGGTGAAATTTGAAATGTGATATTTCAAGCTACACAGTGTTTATTTTTTTCAGGTCAATAAAAAATAACTATTGCTACTTGACAATCATTTAGGGGTATAACTATGATTAGGGGATAGGTGATTTTAAAATTAATGTATCTTAAGGTAGAATGTACTAAGGAGTCCATAAAGATCAAAATTAAATTTTAATATTTAAATGTCCTCCATTACTTTTATAAAACTAAGCAAGTCCAAAACCTAGCATAAAGACAATTCATGAAAACCACTGGCTAATTTATCTAGGTTGAATTTGATTAAAGTGTAACAAACCATCTCTTGATGATCTATAACATTTTAATTTCTATGTTAAGTACTGAGACTATGGCCTTGTTTTATTAACCAAAAAATATAGCAGAAATAATGCTTCATTATAAGAGCATTTAATTATTGGTCTGAAATTCTGACAAGTATCTATGAATCCTTATTTGCAACTGCATTGTAAAATTCACTTTTTAAAATGTTCTAGTTCTCAGTAAGTAATTAAATGGCCTTGTTAAGGTCTCTGATGCTCTTTACTTTGTCACTTAGCTTCACAAATGGCTCTTGCATAATGATAATAGGTGAACTGAATAACAAAATTTGCTTATAGTGTTTGTGTCAAAAATACTAGAGTTAATTAGCTAAGTCAGTCTAATCCCTTTCCTTTAATTTCCAAGGGAATATTGAAATGACATTTGAAACCAAACTATGCTCTGATGCACTTTAGATAATAAGTGATTATTTTGAGATAAGTGCAATTCTTTCCAGCTCATATAATCCAACTTTTTATGAGATGAAATGATACAAGGAAATTTAACTAGTATAATAATTGTACCATTGACGAATCTTTATAGGATTCAAGAGTGACAGTTTGGCAAACATCTAGTGGTCTAAGGTAGAAGAATAAAAGGATTTATCATGTCAAGGAGTAGAAATAAAAGTTCATATCCTTAGGTCTCTTGGGTACCCAACGAAAAAAACATACACAGCAAGTGGGTGAGTCAGGTGACACTCTTTGTAATATATAGCATTGAAACTGAGTGTAATTAAATGCAAAAACATAAACATAAGCAACATTAACTATATTTATATTCTTTGCAGCTGAATTATGTGTTCTCATTTTGTAGGTGCATGTAAACATGTGTGGGGTCTCAGACTTAATGCTTGTGTCTTCCTTGATTGTTCTTTATTTTAATTGAGGCAGCGTTTACTCCCAGAGCTTCTTAATTATGGTTAATCTAGCCATCTTGTTCCAAACCTCATTTTGTCTTTGCCTTCCAGATTCTGTGATTACAAGATTACACATCTGACTAGTTTTTATGGGTTATCTAGGGCTCTGAACTCTGGTCTAGTGGTAAGGGCTTTCATTAGTGAGCAATCTCAGCAGTCTTCCAATCAATATCCTTTTTTTTAAAGATACATACTGTTATGTGTATGTGTTTGTTTGTATGTATGCACGTATTTCTTTTGTTTGTGGGAGGCGTGCCCATTGAGGTCAAATAAAGGTATCATATCCTCTGAAGCTGGAGTTACAGACATCTGTGAACTTCCCTACAAGCAGGGCAGGGACCAAACAAAGGTCCTCTGGAATAGCAATAAGAACTCTGAATGGCTGGCTCAGGCCTCACAAAAATATTCCTGGTGGCAAAAAAGTTTAAACAATAATTTGGCACATTAGGATTTGTTTTCCTATAGTATCAATTTTAAGTAAGAAATAATTTCTTGAGAAAATAACTTTCTAGTGAGATATTAATATTTTTAGGAATTATCTGTGTGCCTGTTAACCAGAATCATGTACAAAAGTGTCAGGTGCCACTCAGAATCTGGAATTTCCACTGAGAACTGATGCAATATGGTGAGGTAGTGTTATCATGATAATCAGTTCAATAATTACTAGTTCTTGAAGCATAAACTAGTTCTTGAAGCACATACAGTCCATTCATTAAAAATGTACTTTGCTGGAATTGCTTCGAAAGAAACCCATGCTCAAAGTTTTCAGGTACAGTGAAATGCATTTGTGACCTCTTGGATGAATTTGTGATTCTTTCTGCTTAATGTTATTCTAATATTTTTAGGAATTCAGAAAATGTTAAATTAGTAAGAGGCAAGTATATTAAAACGTCTGTTTCCTTAGAAAATATTAATGATGATCATGCCTTGAGAAAAGCGAGTTTTGTGTTCTTTCCATTAGAGCACTGGGCATACTATACACTCTGCCTCTAGGTCTTTGGCTTTTAAAACTAATAGCTCTGATTAAAAAAATGGACCAAATTAGGCATTTTGGTCACTCTCCATTCTGACACTTTCACACCTCAGAATTTTTTTGCATACATACAAACCATCACCGTTGATCCCCTTTATTCTTTTGTCCTGATTTTAAAATGAGAACATAAAATTGCAATTGAGCCTCCTGTTAGTCTGATGAAGTTGCAAACTTTAAAATCTATTCTGCCAACCCTAAGATGGCTCCCTTAATTAAGATGTGTGCTTCCCTGCTCCCCTATCCGACCTTCCTTTATCCCAAACATC
>NW_026067944.1:32934238-32953031 GCF_014885135.2 Alexandromys fortis
GGAGGGGGAAAAGGGAGACGGGGAGGGAAATGGGAGGCGGGGAGGAGGCGGAAATCTTTTTTTTCAATAAAAAAAATTATATTTAAAAAAAAATCTATTCTGCTTTCTTGCAACCTACCACAAAGATATATACACACATTCATATTTATTGCTACACCTTTCACAATAGCAAGAGCAGAACCAGTTTAGATGTCCATCAGCAGAAGAACAGATCATGGAAATGTGACACAACACACCACACCATGGAATATTCCTCATCTGTTAACCTTCATCCAGTAACTGATGGAACCAGATGCAGAGATCCATAACTAAGTACCAGGCTGAGCAACAGGAATCCAATCGAAGAAAAAGAGGAGGAAATGTATGAGCAAGGGAGGTCAACATCATGGAGAAATATACAAAGACAGCTGAACCAATATTGTGAAAACACATGAACTCTGGACAGACATCTGAGAAGCCTCCATGGGACTGAACTATGCACTCCGTATGTGGAAAACAGTGGTGGAGCTTGGACTATCGAAGGTATTCCTTGCAGTAAGACCAGGATCTATCTCTGGTGCATGAACTAGCTTGTTGCATCCCATTCCCTATGGTAGTATGCAATGCCCAAACTTAATGCAGAGGGGAGGGGTTTGGTCCTGCACCAACTTAATGTACTGGATTTTGTTGACTGCCCATGGGAGCCCTTATCCGTTGGGAGGAGTGGATGGAGCGTGTACTGGGTGAGGAGGAGGTGAGCAGGAACAGGAGAAGGGATGCGGGAGGAAAACTGTGGTTGAAATATAAAATGAAATTAATATAAATAAAATAAAAATGAATTTGAAGGGAAATGGGTGCAACTGGAAAGTTAGATGAAGTGAAGCAACCCAATCTTAGAAGAAAAAATTCATGTTCTTTCTCATATGGGAATACTACCTTTCAATGTATACGTATCCAAATAAAGGATTGCATTTGTTAGAATGTGTGTAGATTATGAAAGTAAATAAGAGGCTGATGGGGGATAGGTGTACAGAAAAAGGAGGCTTAAATTTCCCAGTTTGGCCTCGAGGGGAAATGAGGATACTTGGGGTGAGAGGACATAAGGGAAGGAATAATGATGTGGAAGAAAGAGGTGAGAGAAACAATAAAAAACAAACTTTGGGTAAAAATGTCATAACCAAGCCTTATTCTTTATAAGGTCATAAGACATTTTAAAAGTTTATTATCCTCACCACTTTTCAGCAGTTGGAGTAGAAAAGAAGGTTAGTTAACTGAACCTTTTATTATCTCTTTGGGATTTAGCTTGTGTGACAAAAAAAAAATCGACCATCTTTATTTAGATTAAATTGCACTAGCACTTATTTTATTTGAATTAGTTGGAGAATCCTGTACACTACTATTCTGCTAAATGAAAACTATATTAAACAAGCTTTCTAATGGGTTATTCTTATACCCATATATTAGTGCGTCTCTCAACCCTCAGAGAAGCATCTTCTCTGAGGTATTATTACCTCAAAACCCCGACTTAACAAGGTGCTGTGACTAAGAGACTACAGAATGCGCAGAGATAAATGATACATCTGTAGAACACACCCTCCTCCCTAATCTCATGGAACATCTCTGAGGAGGCAAAGAAAAGAATATAACAGACAGAGGCACTGGATGACTACAAAGAAACAGTTTGTTCAGAACATAGTCGGGCAGTTGTACACATGAACTTAAAGTAGTTAGGACAATACATACAAGTCCTACACTAGCTCAAGTCCTACAACATCCCAGTTTAGAGATGATGGTTAGCATTGAGCTCTATCCATAGTTGTGGAGCGATTCACAGTTGAGAGCTGCTGGAAAAGTCAGTTTTCTCTGAAAATATAGTCCTTAGCCTGATATAGTGGCCCAAATCTTTAAATCTAACATTAGGAGGCAGAGAGAAGTGCATCTCTTAATTCAAAACCAGCCTGGACTACATAGTGAGTTCCAGAACAGCAACAGCTACATAGTGAGACCCTTTTCAACACCACACCTCCAGAAAATGACATGTAGCCCCTAATAGGTTGTCCATGCTCCAGTGGAAAGCAACTTATGCATGAATACAAGGACAGCAAAAATTGGACTTTAGGGTTGAAAAAATTGGAGGACAAATTTGGGTGAGTAGGGAAATGGGGATGGACCCGGAAGGAACGGAGAAAGGGGGGATAAATAGCATTTAAAAAACAATCTCATTGCCATCTGTCTTCCTGCTAATACACTACTTGAAATTCTCTTTCCAAAACAAAAGTTATATTCTATAGCCTCTCTGAGAAATAATCCAGATCTGCTCAACATTTCTGCAGCCTCCCCTGTCCCAAGCTCAGGCTCCTGGTTTCATGTCTGCTTTTCTTCTATTGCTAATAAAACTAAATACACACACACACACACACACACACACACACACCATGCAGATCTGAATAAGGCTACAATTTGTGTCCTTAGTGCCATTCCTGAAGAAGTTCTTCCTACTGAGGATTTAGTTTGGAAAACGCCATCAGGTATCTTTGAGCTGAACGTTATGAAAACGTGGCTGTAAATCCCTGGAACATCGTAACTCCTCATGATACACGAAGCATCATATGTTCAATGTGCATGCATGCTCTGTGTGCATATCAATAATATGAATGAGCATATTTGTGTTTGTGAGACACTTAAAGGCAAGATTTCTGTGCCTTAGACTAAGTGTTGTTAGCTGGCCGAGTAAGTGCTGAAGGACAGCAGTGCATTGACAGAGGATGTGATTGATCGAGGGAGAGATTCTCCTAGGACGGGAAGAATTACTGATAAGCTATTGAGCAGACTGTTTAGAGATCAATTCTCTTAGACATTTATGGTCAGTTCATGTTGTCTGCACCAGACAGCTCCTTTATTCTCTTTCCCATTCACCCCTCCCACAGTTGCAGCTGATCCACATGTGTGTGAATGCACGCCCGCTATTATAGATTGTCTCTATTTGGAGTTAAAGATTATGCCTAGTCCAGTTGTCATCTAATTTTCTTAATCTCTCATTCGCAGATTCCCTTTTATTCATGATGATTATTTATCTATTAGGCTCTTCTGTTTTCATTATCATTTTCCTGCAGTGTCTTACCTCTTTGATAACTTCTGTTTTTAATAACTGACATAGCAAATTGCCCTTTTTTCTCTTTAGTTAAGGACGTAATGCATTAATTGTCTTTGTAGGTTAAGCAGATCAATTTTTTTTCTGCTTGAAGCTGTGTTAGGATATTCTCATTTTCTATGCTAATTTCACTCCAATTACTGCTCTAGCTTAAGGAATAGAAATTTTCAAATAAAATTGCAAGAAGGGCAGTTGATTTGGGTATTTAGCTATTTTTAGTGACTAAAATATTTCTACCAGATTTTGAATTTTTCTTCAATTCCTGGCTCTGTCTAAAAGAAAAAAAAGATGTAAAACATCTAAACATTCTAAGGAATTATCAAGAAAAGTCAAGGCCAGCTGGCCTGGGTCTGAAAAAGCCTGGGATAAAACCGGTTTCGCTGAACATAGCAGACAATGAGGACTACTGAGACCTCAAGAACAATGGCAATAGGTTTTTTGATCCTACTGCACATATTGGTTTTGTGGGAGCCTAGGCAGTTTGGATGCTCAACTTACTAGACCTGGATGGAGGTGGGAGGTCCTTGGACTTTGCACAGGGCAGGGAACCCTGATTGTTCTTTGGGCTGAAGAGGGAGGGGGACTTGTTTGGGGAAGGGGGAGGGAAATGGGAGGCGGCGGTGGGGAAGAGACAGAAATCTTTAACAAATAAATAAATAAATTTAAAAAAGAAAAGTCAGATCATTTAGAATTTTTTTGTTACTGAAATAATCAGCATGTGTTAAATAGGAATATATCAGTGGTATTAATTATAGGTAACTGATAAAGTCAATGTGGCATCTCCAAGGTTATCAACAAATAATTATTCAGTAGTACTTCAATAACAATAGGCTGAGAATGTGGAAACAGGAATGGACCAGGCCTGAATCAATAGGGTGCCTACTTTATGCCCTGATACATAAAAATAGTATATACTTGATGATAGATGAATGATGTTTCTTGATTTATGAAGCGTCTTTCAAAAGAAGGCCCCCGATCTTTGACATGCAAGAAACACACCCTATTTACACAATTAACTAAATGAAAACTTGATGTTTGAATGTACACTTTATTTTTTGTTTATTTTTTGACAATGTGATTATGGTAAAGAACCAGCATGAATTAAAGACACACGTAGGACTGGCAAGATGGCTCAGTGGGTAAAAGCACTTATTGCTAAGGCCAATAACCTTAGTTGCATGCCTAGATTCCACATTACTGAAAAAGAACAAACTCTTGACCTCCACGTGCACACCATGCTGTATCTATACCCTTTCACATGTATACAATAAACAAATAAATGTAATAAAAATTTAAACCATAGCTAAGCAAATCTAACACATTAAAATTATTGTATATATTTAAAGAGAAATTTATAATTTTTAATAATTTTTACTAGAATGTGTCAATTGTATGAAGCAATTCCCAATATGTATACAATGTATGTTTATCATATATAGTTCACTGTTTCTCTTATCTCCTTCCCACTTTTCTGCTTTTTCTTCCATATCACTAGTAATGGCTCTTATATGTCCATGTATTTTCTTTTCACTAGCTTACATATATAAGAAAAATCATAATACTCATTTCATTTAGCATAATTATCCACCTATTTTCTGCTTCAAACCTCAGCCCATGTCCTTTTTGATGTAAACCAACTTCCTTACCAAATGCTGATATCAAAGCATGTTTTAAATCATATGGGTTTATTAAAAGGACAAGCTTATGAATAAGGAGTAACACATATGCAGCCCTTAATATTTTATGGGTATACTACATATGGCACTAAAGTTTAGAAAATATATTTATTTATTTATTTATTAAAGATTTCTGTCTCTTCCCCACCGCCGCCTCCCCTTTCCCTCCCCCTCCCCCAATCAAGTCTCCCTCGTCAGCCCAAAAAACAGGTTTTATGGCAGTTTAGAAAATATATTTTTACAGCATGTTCTCTAATTAAGGGGGTTATAATATAATGATACCTTGAAATAGTTAACAGATCTCATGTAAAAATTTCATGTCAAATTAAACACAAATCAGAGAACCTTGAAGGTGTGACTGGCAGAAATTAACATTTCTTCATATAGCATCACTGTGTTTTATCAAATTGTTTGTGAATCTTATTAAGGCTTAAAGTGGTGCCGTAAATTATTTTAAAAATAGAGAACTGGACATGTGTGGAGCATTTACTTAAATTTACAGCTCCTAAAATCAAATGCTGGGAGATTCTACTTTTATAGCATTTATTGCCAACAATGACTGCATTCTTTTTTTCTTTTTTCTTTTTTTTTTTTGAGATAAGATTTTATGTAGACTCCACTTGAACCACAATCACTAATTGGAGAAGATAACCTAGAATTTTTAAACTCTTGTCTATTTCTCCCAAGTGTTGGGATTATGAACAATGCCCCACTATGTCTATTTTAAGTTCTAGGGACGAAGCCCAGAACTTCAAGACTACAAGGCAGGCATTCTATAAACTAAGTGAAATTTTCATTTCTATGTCATTTTGGAACAGCTTCTACATCAGGAATTCAGAAGAAACTGACACCACTTCTAAGACTTTAATTTCAGATATGTAACTTCAACGACTATGAGTTAATAATAAATCTATGCCATTTTAAACTCCTGATTTGTTGTACTTTGTTAAGGTGTTCCATAGGAAACTGGTACTGGATAGGAGATAGTTAACTTACAAAGAAATACAGAAAACTAAGCATAAACAAAGGCACATAGCTACGGAGACCATCGTGCTTGCAGTCGGGAATATAATTGACTCACAACCCCAACTGTTCCTATTCAATATTTTCCCATTCTCATGCTGAGACCACATTTCCTATAAGCTATTCTCAGGCAGTGAGAGATCATGGTGGACTTATGAATATAGACTCTTTTCTAAAGATACAAAACTCTTCTCATGAGTGGTATTAACTCAACAACTCCCTACAGACACTGACATTTACTTCAAGCTACTGCACAGTACTCTCTGTACAACCTTCCTTTCTTCTTCCCTATTCTCCTTTCAAAGGTGTGTGATCATCTAGTTTTGTATGTCTGTCTTACTCAATATTCTATTGCTGTGTAGAGACACCATGACCACAGCAACTTTAATAATGAAAAATATTTTATTGGAGCTGGCTTACAGTTTCAAAGACTTTGTCTATTACCAGCAGAGCAGTAAGCCTGTTGGCAATCAGGCAAAAGTGCTGGAGAAGAAACTAAAAGTTCTATATCCAGATGTGTAAGAAGGAGGAAGAGAGAGACATTGGACATGGTTTGGGCTTTTGAAGCCTCAAAGTCCACCTGCAGTGACACATTTCCTCCAAAAGGTCACATTCCCTAATCCTTTCAAATAGTTTCACTCTTAAGCATTCAAATAATGAATTTATGGGGGTCGTAATGATGGTGAATTCAGTAAACTATTCAATGATGTAATTAGTGTTTAAAATAAATTACTCTAATGCTTTGATATTCATGTCATTCTTTTTTTAGAATATTAGCATCATATTCTTTTCTCTTCTTTATTTCTGTGTTAGTTCTTGTCAGTTCAAGATATATTAGAGTAACATATACTGTGATTCAGATATTCCAAGTTTGAAGTCTAGTTCACTACCCGTAACAAAAGCCAAACATCTAACCTTCATAAATTATTTCACTATAAACGTAGGTAAATAACTCTATAACATTTTGTAAAGACTAAAGAGATACATATTGATGACAGTGTCTCACACATAGTAAATAGTAAGTGTAAATGGTTATCATAACCCCATTTGGTAATGTTTTGCCTGAGACTTCACAGTACTTCAAAAACATTTCTTCAAACTTTCTAAAGCTATGTGAGTTGCACACTTGACAGACTAAATGTTCAATTCACATATACCCTTTTGTAGCAACTTTACTTAAGATAGAATTACTAGAAAACATATATGAGTAATATGTGTCAATGTATATTTTATTTATTTGTTCAAATATTAACAAATTACTTGTATGATAGATGAGGACAAATGTTCTCTGTTAGGGGAAGAGCAACCAGAGAATTGTGGCCACTACTGAATAAGGGGTGTTAAGTGGAAACCACATTTGTTTCCTGGCTGCTATGATCTGAATAATTACACCGAACTATATCAATTACAACACTGTTTGGCAAATGGCTCAGGCATATTTCTAGCTTGCTCTTTCCCCTTAAATAACCCTATCTCTATTTTTTTTTATATCTTACCACAAGGCTCAAGGTTACTGGTAAGGTCTCTGGCATCTTACTCCCTGACTCCCTGACTCTGCCTTCTTTTCTCCTCTAGTTCTGCTTGGAATTCCCAAGAATCTTGCTATATTCTGCCATGGTATAGGCCAAAGAGCTTCTTTATTAAACAATGCTAATAAAACATATTCACAGCAAAGAGACGGGAATCTCATGGCATCATGGTAGTTTATTTAGCAAATATTTTAATTTGTAACTGTGTACATTTCAATAAAAATTTGGAAACTAGAAGTATGGTGGAATAAAATAAGAAAGAGGTGGAAAAACAGTGTTTTCAGACAAAAATTATACCTAAATATTCAGTTGCCAACATATTTTCTCTCAATTAGTAAAGTAAAAACACTATTCTAGAAACTGAAAATATTTCTTCTGTTTTAAAGGTTGACTAAAAGCTTACAGAAACAACATTCAAGTGAACTTTATTTTAATTACTATTCTTATTGTTGTTGACTACCAACACATAAAACATTTTACAATAAAATTGTTTAAAAGATGCTGTGAGAATTTCAAAGAATTCCCTTCCTCTTTCCTTTTCTCCCTTCCTTCTTCCCTTCCTTCCCACCTGCCTGTTTTCCTGCCCACCTGCCTTCCAGCCTGTCTTCTCACCCTTCTGCCTGCTGGCCCACCTACCTGCCTGCCTGCCTTTATCTATCTTTAACTAAGCAACCATGGCCAGATGAAACCGGATCATTTCTTTCCATTTCAATTAGGATAGCTGCTAAAATCTTCCCTGCATTTTTTCAAAGGACCCTTGCCTTTCCATCTCTGACACTCCTCTTCCTCTTTTCCTCACAGTACAATTTAGAGAAATTTCTGTTATTGTTCATACTTCTGTTGCTCACAGGCCTTTGTCCATCTCATTTGCCATCCCTGACTGTATTTCCCTACTCACAGTCTTGCCTATAGCTCTCATCAAAATCTCAATTCAACATTTGGAGTTTTCAAGGATGTTTTTACTGGTGACTATTTAATCCCATCATAATCTCTTTGCTTTAGATAATTCTTAGTTATTAATATGGTTATTGTGAGTGTCTTTTACTTTCTGTGACTGATAAGCATCATACAAACAAAAAAATATCTTTACTGTTTTTGGTTACTCTATGCTTACCAGAATTCTTATCATCAAGTAGCAAGTTTTCAATATATGTTTAACACAGAAAGAAATATTTATGCAAAATAAGATATTGAGTGGGCTTTCTTGAGTCAATAAGTTCATTTATATTTCATGCAGTTGTCTGTGTTTTTATAATAAAAGGCTAAGTAGCTAATAAGCTCTTTATACCAGTGTCTCTGCTTTATGAC
Source organism: Alexandromys fortis (assembly GCF_014885135.2). Lineage (NCBI taxonomy): Eukaryota > Metazoa > Chordata > Mammalia > Rodentia > Cricetidae > Alexandromys > Alexandromys fortis. The sequence goes on from NW_026067944.1 coordinate 32,942,905, forward strand.
TATGTGAAAGAATTTTTCAGAAATTAAGCTTTGACTCAGTTACTGTAACAATAAACAGAGAAGATACGTTTAAATCTAGTCTTTCATTTCAATTCCAGAATTTAATCTACGAAATTACACTGTGAATTTTAACAGTATTCTAATATCTTCATTAAACAAAATACCGTATATATAAAATACTTTCATAGATCACATAGAAAGAAAAGAAACAGATCATTAACATATGTTAATTATGCAATATTGTTTATAATAAAGAAATTATTCATTGCCTATAGAATGTGACCCACATTAGAAGTAATATAATATTTATAGCTATAAATGCAATAGGTACATAAAACTTTCTTGTACTAAAATGCTTGTATTATTTTTACAAATTATTATAGTGTGTGTTATATTTGATTCTTTATACAAGCAGGTAAGTTGTTCATATAACCTTATTTCCTTCTGTTTTCAAATAAGGAAATTAAAATAATAGTGTTATTGAAAACAAGTATAAGAAATGGCAGGACTGTAATTAGGACTAGGGCATCAATCGTTGCATGACTGAGGGGAGATCTTTTCAGGAATCATGCTGCATTAATACTCAGAGTCCCATGACAAAAGAGATGGCTCAGCCATTAAGAGCACTTCCTGCTTTTTCAGAGGACCCAGGTTTGATTCACAGCACCCAAATGTCAGTTCATGGCTACCTGTAGTTAGAGTTCTCTGGAACTAATATCCTCCTCTGGCCTTCACAGACATCAGTATGTGTATGTTACATATATATATGCAGACACACACACATAAAATCAAGTAAATAAATATTTTTTAATATATCCAAAGTCTCAAATAATGAAGGGAACCATGTTTTAGGGGAATACAAAATTTGAGCTTTCAAACTCTGAATATTCTCATTTTATAAAAATCTATGACAAGGGTTTCAGTTATGTTCCATAGCCTGTTATTACAAAGAATAATTGTTTGAATACAATAATATTGTAACTCTGTTGTTAACAATGAGCACTTATTACACTGCTATGGGTTATGGGTTATGTTCACAATTTTGTGACTTGCATTGCACTGAGTGTGAAGAAAACTTTGGGCATTTGTTAAAGAACTACTTAACTTGTAAATATGTAGATGATAGGGATTCTTTCTGTAATTTTCCCAAAGAAGGAAGAGAGAGAGACAGACAGAGAGAGAGAGAGAGAGAGAGAGAGAGAGAGAGAGAGAGAGAGAGGAAAAACACTGTCCCGAGTCTTAAAAACAACTGTGCTACTTGGTTCAGTCAATATCATATTTCACAGCTGAGCTTACTCTCAGGCTTAGCAGTCACCCCCTCTCTTTCCCCCTTAAATGCTAAAACTGAGTGTGCTTTCAATATCTGGTCAAACTCATTTTGTGTTTCACTCAAATTAAGTGAAGTAAGGTTTTTCAAATTCCTCTGGGTCTTAAACAGTAATTTCCAGTCTACTTATATGTAGGAATCAACATATATTAACATAGATTATCTATTCCCTTTGCAAATTCGTATTTTAATAGCTAAAAAGATGCATTCATATAAATCAAATGGCTGAAATACATTTTACATAGTATGTATGAATATCTACAATATGCGAATACTGTCTTTCAAAACAGCCAGTTATGAAAACGTATAGCCTACTGATAGATAGTAATTTAGGGATGTCATAAACTTTATTCTTTCTCACAACTAATCCAATAAGGACATAGGAGATCATCATTCCTATTCTGATGATAATGGAAATAAATGCAAATTCATTAAACATTTTCTCAGGAAAACACAACTTATACTTAACACATCAGTACATAGATGCATGTGGCTCCACTCTGAAGAATACACCTGCTTTAAAGCTGTGTGAGGTCTCTGTCCCTTTCCACCTCTAGTAGAATTCGTACAAATGCCTCATATGTAGCTTTTAGTGGATAGTTTGTTAAATGCAAACCTACTTTCCAAGTCATGATTTATCATCTGATCAACGTACTTTGCAATCTTTTATAACAAGTAGCCAGGAATTCGGACAAGTGTTTACTAGCGCAGAACTTAGAAATTACTGTTTAAAAAATTTAAATTTTAAATTGCCAAGTTTTAAGCAAATGAAGGCATAGCTTAGCAATTATTCTGTTCTCATATGCCCATGACATTAAGGGAAAGTTTTAGTGTGCAACTGGTGTTTCAATTGGTTAAAAAAAAAAATACCTGCTGTGTGGTGGTGGAACAGCACTTTGGAGACAGAGGCAGGAGGATATCAATAAGTTCCAAGACAGTCTGGTCTACCAAAAGAGTTCCAGGATAGCCAGGATTGTTACAGAGAAACCCTGTTTCAAAAAAAACAGAAACAAAACAAAAATGCCCTCTTACTATGTGTAGCACAGCATTTCAAACTTGATCATATATTAAGCTCAACAAAGAGATCTCATTAAAATCCTTAGTTAAGTTGCTTTGGAAAGGTGTTTTTTTTTTTTTTTTTCATTGATCCCAGTGTGTAGTGAGGGCTCAGGACCACAGATCCAATACAAATGGACAACCTGAGTACCTCGTATTTCATGAGGATAAGATGACAAGTACTGAACAGAGGTGAGAAGTACTATAAATTAAAGAAAAAATTCTAATTTACCTCTTAATTAAAATTATATTTTAATCAATTGAAGCTTGGTATTAAGAAGCTTTTGCAATCATTTTGCAATATGTATTCAGGTAATATTAATGTGTACTTAGTTTCTATTTCAAAATAATCCTCCAAATCATAACTTAAGATTTAAGTTAGCATTGTATTGGTGCTTTGAATGAGAACATACCTCATAGGCTAATATATTTGAATGCATGATCCCAAATTGGTGAAACTATTCACGAAGGATTAGGAGATATGGCCTTGTTAGAGGAGGGATGTCAATAGAGACTAACTTAGTGGTTTCAAAAGACTGTGCCACTCTGAATTCTCTCTCTCTCTCTCTCTCTCTCTCTCTCTCTCTCTGTCTCTCTCTCTCTCTCTCTCTCTCTCCTTCCTTTTCTTCCTGCTTATGGACCAAGACGTCGGTTCTCAGATACTTCTTCAGTACCATGCCTACTGGCCTGCTGCAACACTCCCCATCATGGTAGTCATGGACTTTAGGTTGCTAAAATAGTAAAGCCCTTATATGGGATTTCCTTCTGTATGCTGTGATTATAATTGATTGTAAATAATCTGCTTTGGGCCTATAGAAGGGCAGAACAGATTTAGGTGGGGAAAACTAAACTGAATTCTGAGAGAAAGAAGGCAGAATCAGGGAGAAGCCATATAGCCACTCCTGGAGACAGACGCGCTGGAACCTTGCCAGTAAGCCACAGCCATGTGGTGATAAACAGATAAAGAAATGGGTTAACCAACTATATAAGAGCTAGCCTGCAATACACATAAGTGATTAGCCAAGCGGTATTTTAATTAATACAATTTCTGTGTGGTTATTTTGAGTCTGAGCAGCCTGGAAAGAACAAGTGGCCTCTGACTACAAGCCCCAAATAATCTTTTTCTTCTATAGGTTGCCTTGGTTATGGTGTCTTGTCATGGCACCAGAAAAGTAACTAAGACATGTGGAGATTTTTTTTTAACTTAGAATAAAAATAATCCTGCACTGGGTAGTACTGTCAGAAGTCTATATTTACTAATGAATCAAAGCATGAGTAGAGTTTCATGTAATTTTAACCGTTAGTTTTCTTTTTGACCTAATTTGGGTTTTGTTGTTGCTATTTCGATTTTCCCTATTGAGGTTGAATCCTGATAGCCATTAGCTCTGGCCACTTTGGTCAATTTTCCAGCCTATGCTTAAGCATTATTCTTAAGTTAAGTTTGTTTCTGTGTTCTTGAGATTGCTAAGATGTATGATTCATCTGCTAAAGCACCATGTCTAGGTTTCTTTCGTTCCAGAGCCTGACATACCTATATTTCCTGTAACTACCTGATCATGTTTGGGAATTTTATTTTACACTAATATTCTAATTCTCTAAAAGGACTTTCATTCCTGTAAGCTGTGTGATATAGGAAATTGCTTCTGATCTTCTTGATGAAATAGTCTTTTGGTTATTAGACTATATTAGTTGGGTCTAGTTTAGAGCCAGCAATGTCATTTATAAGTTCATTGGTAATTCTGATAAAGTTTGAAATTATATTTTTAATTAATTTAAAAGGCTACTGGTACAATAGTTGACTTTAGTGCTTATAGAAAGGGAAGAAAATTTTTCCTTGAGAAAAAATAAAATCATGATGACAAAGTCATAAAATCTATTTATTATATATTGTTTTCTGCTACGAAATTGCCCTTTGTAAAAAAAAAAAAAAGAGTCATCTTTGGTTTTGATTAGATTTTTGAGTGCATAGTGTTATTTATTATCCATGATTCTTTATTTTTTGTCATTGAAAACAGAAGAAATTGGTTGCATCAAAGTTGAAAAATTGGCCCATTAAGTTAAAGAATAATCATTTTACTTTCATTTATTTCTCTTCTTATTTTCTAAATAATTTTATTAAGGTTTGAAAATGTTGTCTCATCTTTAAAATTAAAGTACACACACATAAATATATGTGTATGTATGTATGTATGTATGCTCAAATATATGAATACAACCTGCTAAGTCTATCTCTGTTGTTTTGTGTATATGACTTTGGGCTAAACATTTTGTATTAGATAAGCAAGAGACTCATCCCTGAGAGAGGCTAGTTCTTCCTCTCTTATGAGATAGGAAGGATTGGAAAAAGTGGCTGGAAAGAGAGAAATAATATAATTATATTTATTTTATATATCATGTATATACAAAATATACAATCCAAGCTATTTTAAACTAAAACAATCTTAAAACAATAAGAAATAGTATACCATTTGTTGAAATGAAAACATCATCTTCAACATTCTATTTATATGAATTAATTTTACTTTATGCTTTTTTAAATAAAATTTAATTAAGACTTCCAGATGAGTTTCATAACATCATTTTATATTCTTTCACAAAAAAGTGAAATAATGTGATAAAGCAGTCTAATTTTAAGAATGTAAATATTGATGTTTTTATCATAATTTATGTACTTTAATGCATTCTTGAGAAAACATTATTAAAATTTTTATTTCTCTAGGCTGTACTTTCTTTGTTGTAACAAGTTAGGAAAAAATATGTCAGTAAGGAAGCCAATTATGAATTGATTTCATGTCCCTTACTAATACTTTTTGTTCTGATTTCCAGTAAGTCTCATATACAATATATTATAACAACAACAAAAGCACATTCTCTTCATTAATAGTTCAAGTACTGAAGTATTATTCCTATTATATTTTACAGAAGACTACATATGTCTCCATAAATGTAATGAAGAAATAACACATAAATTATATAATATTTTAGAAGATACATGAGCAATCCTTGAACTTAACAATGAGCGAATAAAGCTAATTAATAGTAGGTAAAGGATATAAGAGTGTCTTACTTCACCAAAACACATACAGAATAAGAATAAAACTATGTAGCATAATGCTTGACATAATATATCTTTATGGAATTAATATTAAAAGTGTGATACTACTTTATAAGAAAGAAATTTAGGAAGACATCAGAAAATGGGAAAATCATCTAAGCTCTTGGGTAGGTAGAATTAACATAGTAAAAATTGCAGTCTTACCAAAAACAATCTACAGAGATGGCTTCTGAATCAGAGATGGGGCAAGTGTCCATTTTCAAAGTCAGTTATGTTAAATCATGTCTTTCCCTCTGCTATTATTGTGTCATACTTTATACTATGTTAAGTTTATTTATCATGAATTTTATTCCATATTTGATCTTCCTGCATTTGAATTGAGATGTTAAAATGTATATACAATAATATCCTCCCCTTTAATATACATATACAATTCTATAGGTCTTCATAAAAGTGACTTTCATTTAGCAATAATGGAATTCAATGGGTTTTATTATGTTAATTAAAAAACTTGCCTCATTTTACACACCAAAGTACCTAAAAAATGAATACTAATATTTGGAAATGAATGAGAAATAGAGCATAAAAATTTTAGTTATTAAGACAACATAGCAAGTATGGTCTTTCATGGTTGATTGAACTTGAATTTCATTGCTGCACATTTGGCTCATAATTTTTGTTTGGCTCTATCTTCCTTTGAGTGAGAGTATAATTGAATTTATTACACCTCGTGATTTAGTTTAAGAATAAAACTTCTATATTTGTAGACTATATTTAAAACAACAAATGTGATATTCCTCAGATGTTCCATCATTAAATGGAAAGACTGGGAGAGAACTACTTCATGCATTTGCAATTGTATGTAGTCATGGCAAGGTGTAGTTATGGTAAGGACAATTTGAAAAATAAATCATGATACAAAATAAAATGTATAATATTAATTTTGTGCAACTGGTTCTTTTGTGCTAGAGTCAATTACTCTTCCAAACTTTCTAAGCAAGTACTAAAAAATCTCTCTATGAACTTTTGGTCAAAGAAGTCCAAAAGGCAGCTTCTAAAACATTATGGGGTATTGTCAATGTTCTTGGTTTACCCCAAGAACGAAATTATAAGGTTGAGATGGGATAAGGACTGAGATGGAGAGCAAGGAAAGAGATATCTTGATTGAGGGAGCCATTATGAGGCTAGCAAGGAAACTGGCACTCATAATATTCCCAGGAATCCACAAGGATGACCCCAGCNAAATCATCTAAGCTCTTGGGTAGGTAGAATTAACATAGTAAAAATTGCAGTCTTACCAAAAACAATCTACAGAGATGGCTTCTGAATCAGAGATGTGGCAAGTGTCCATTTGTCCTTTCAGCTTTAGAACTCCATCCCGTGAGGACCCATAGAGGTCCTGTGCATTCTGCTTCAGTGTCTGTGAATTAGTATGTGTGATGATCCTGTTGATCTACAAGGCCTTATTTTCCTGTTATCCTCCATCCGCTCTCTTACAGCCCTTCTACCATGCCTTTTGCAGGGTTCTTGCACCCTAAGGGGAGGGATTTGATTGAGACAACCCATTTAGAGCTGAGTATTCCAAGGTCTTTCACTCTCTGCTTAATGTGTGGATCTCTTTATTTGTTCCCATCTGCTGCAGGAAGAAGCTTTTATGATGATGACTGAGTAAGACACTGACCTATTAATATAGCAGAAGGTCAGTAAGAATCATTTTATTGATCTGATTTTATTTCTTTGTTTTAAAACAGTGCTACTTGGGTTTTTCCTGGTCCCTAGGCTATTGAGTCTCATGTTCTTGGTCATCCGAGAAAATGTTGGGTATGGGTTCTGCCTTGTGGGGTGGGCCTTAAGTCAAATCCAACATTGGCTGTTTACTCCCACAAGTTATGTGCTGCTATTGCTTTCATGTTTCTTGCCACAAGGTTGCCATTGTCAATTAAAGGGGTTTGTGGCTGGGTTGGTGTTTATGTTTACCCTTTGATGACACGCAGAGTGACCACTTGTTCCAAAGACACTAACATGTAGTTGTGAAGACTTTTTGGGAGGACCCGCTAATTTTTTTAATAGACATTAAATTCTGTGAAAAATGTAGAGCTACAGAAGGTTTCCCTACACTGATCATGGAAGGTAAAAGAATGAAGCTGGTTTAAAGTCAGTATGTCTGTTTCTTACAGTTTTAAGTATTTTCTTAACCACATACCAAGAATGAGAGGTTGTGTGATTCTTGGCATTTATACAGATAAACTGAAAACTTCTGCCCACCAAAATCTTACATATGAATGTTCCATACATTTGTTCATAGTTTTCAAAACTTTTCATGTAATGAACTATTATTCAGTAGTAGTAGTCTGCTTAGACAGGAAAAACACAAACTAACCTTGTATACATATTACTATCAAATGCAATTCTGCAAGATATACTTACAATGTACCACTATAGCTCTATGAAACCCCAAAAAATGTAAAAAGCTAGGAGAAGGATGAAAGATGGAGCCTTTGATACATTTCAGTATAGTAATGTGCTGAGAGTCCAGGAATTATGCGTTTGTCAAAACACATGATATAAAGATGCAAACTGTAAATGGAAACCCGAACTGTGTTTTTTGTTAGCAGTACACCAGGCTTCATTGTATAAGAATTGGATTATACCAGTGCTTTCAGTAATGTGGAATAACATAGAAAAAAACTGCTGGAAAACCTGTTTTTATTCTAAAATTTCCTGTGAGTCTAGAACTTTGTAAATAGGAATGCCTAGTATCATTTATAAATGCAATATATGTCTTACACTATATATATGTATGTGTGTGTGTATATATATATATATGTATACCGAATTTCCATTGTATATTTGTGCAGTGTTTCCACTGAGATGATTTAATTACAGAGAGAAAATATTTATTATAATTCCTTCTGCTTTTTTATCTTTATACTTGTGTATATTATGAGTGCATACGTAGTGTGAGGGTGTGATTCTTGCATACACTAAATAGAAATCACTTCAGGTTAGTTAGCATAATTAAGCATTTTCATTTCTTTTATTCAAATTAATATCTTATAAATTATTGGGAAATGCAATTTTATTAATAGTATCCATCTTGCTATGCTACAGAGCATCAGAAATTATTCCTGTTGTCTAAAGATAGCATTGGATCCATTACTGGGCCTGTCCACATCTCCCTCCCCATGTACCTAGTCTCTGTTAGTCACTATTCTTTTTGTAATATCCATGAAAAGTGTTTAGCAATGCATAATTGTCCTTTAAGAAATTGTCCTACCTAAAATTGTTCATCAATATTCATATACACACCCAGGGAACATTTGTCTTTATGCTCAATGTCTACTTTTAAAATAGAAAGATTTTACATTCAAGAAACTTGCAATGTAGAAAGGAACTTAAGAATATTGCAAGTCACTTAAAGTCAATGTCTTAGGTTAAGTTCAATGCAATCACCTAATAAGGATTTTGTGATCCACAACTGTGTGTGCAAAGCTTGCTATTTGAACTTGTAATTGAACAGATAAGATGTCTCAAACTAGGACTAGAGTGCTCTGCCTAAATGTAAATAAAGATTTAATTTCTCAGTATTATATTGTAATTAAGCTACAAATTATACTTGAATTCATTATAAAAATATTTTAATATTCTTTATTTGTACCAGTTTCCAAATCAAACTCTCATGCTATGTTTGATTGCATCCCCTCAATTTCTTCCAATCATAATATGTTTATGTTTCATAACCTTGCCATTTATGAGAAGCACTGTAATCATATACATCTACCTCAATGTGTCCTTACGTGTCAGCTTTGTATGAGTAGAATAAAGTCAAGCCTTTACATCAAGAATACCGCAAAGGTGATACTCCTTGTCATATTTGGAATACATGATACCGATATTCCTTCTTAATGCCAATGCTGTCTTTGTCTGTATGTTGTGGTTTGAAAGTACACACACACACACGCACGCACGCACATATAAACTCAGAGAATTAATTAATAATATAATTAATCGGTTAAATATAAAATAAAAATACTTTTAAAAATCATGATTCATTATAACTTCTGGTTGTAATCTTATTCTATATAGTTTATTCTCAATTCCATCACTCTTTTTTTTCTCACTGGGAGAATTTGACCATTGTCATCTATAGTATATAAGCCTGTTTAGTCCACATTAATATATAATAAAATAGTACTATAATGGCTAGTACAATCCCAAAGAGAAACACAAATAGAAAATATACTTTTGTACCATTATTTCATCTTCAGCTACTATCTAGTCACAATATTATTTTCAAAGTCAGTTATGTTAAATCATGTCTTTCCCTCTGCTATTATTGTGTCATACTTTATACTATGTTAAGTTTATTTATCATGAATTTTATTCCATATTTGATCTACCTGCATTTGAACTGAGATGTTAAAATGTATATACAATAATATCCTCCCCTTTAATATACATATACAATTCTATAGGTCTTCATAAAAGTGACTTTCATTTAGCAATAATGGAATTCAATGGGTTTTATTATGTTAATTAAAAAACTTGCCTCATTTTACACACCAAAGTACCTAAAAAATGAATACTAATATTTGGAAATGAATGAGAAATAGAGCATAAAAATTTTAGTTGTTAAGACAACATAGCAAGTATGGTCTTTCATGGTTGATTGAACTTGAATTTCATTGC
>NW_026067944.1:32955603-32960857 GCF_014885135.2 Alexandromys fortis
AGAGAGAGAGAGAGAGAGAGAGAGAGAGAGGGAGACAGAGAGAGAGAGAGAGGGAGAGAGAAAGTGTTATCACAGGATGATAATATACCTCCAGGAGTCATGTAACAAATCCCATTGCCAGGTAAGGAAAACCTCCCTTTCAGTTTTTGTCAAAAGGATGCAAAAGACTTCCAAAACAATAAAATCTGCTGACTTTACTCTTGGTTGCCTTCCAGATTTGAAGGTAAGTCTCATTCCACTCAATCAGATGATTTGGAAGAACTGAACTGATACTGATTTGGAAGTCTCCTCACTAAGGACTGGCTTTCAGAGAATCTAAAGCTGCTATGTAAGCTGCTAAGGCAGAAAAATAATCAAAATTCCTTCCCAGCTGTTAAATCTATGAGCCACAGCAATGATCAGCCCCAGCAAGAAATTCCAAGCTGTACAATAATGAAGCCTATCTTAAGGATAATCAAATAGATGCCTAATTAGAAAGTAAGAAGTAATTCATATCTAGTACTCCAAACCTAGCCTACTACCTGTGACTGGAGAGGTCATAAAGGAGAAATTATTACTACCATTTTCCTAGAATAGTGCAAGTTCTCACTATATTCTAAACACCTCTATTCCCACAGATATATGTAGCTCTCACTGCTCATTGGAAATGCTTTTTTTTTTCAGCATGCAAGCTAGTACAAAGTTCCACATCTTGTAAAATGCAGATAAGTAATTAGAAGTAGCTAACACCAATTAGGACAATCTACCCCTAAAGTTAGGTTACATAGAAGAGAGAAACGAAAGCTTGTAAGAGCTAGAGGACTCAAATATCTTCTATGAAGTAATATACAATAGACACAAAAAGGGAACCATCACTCTCAGTGTGCTAAAAGCAGGCTCTTTGATTCAGTCTGCTGCAAATTTGAATTATTTTTCCACACTGGGCAAGAATCTTGGAGGTGTTACTATAATGATGATGGTAGTCATAAAATATTTTATTTAGTTTCTTTCATGTGAAAATTGCATGTGCATTTTACACAGCCATCTCGTAATTAATGCTGTATGTCTTCTTTATTGAAAAGACAGTTTGGGACGATGTACCAGAAGAACATCCTTTCAAGTTTCTCCTAAATTACATTATTACTCACTAAAAGGATCATTTCCTACAAACACAATCAAAACATTACCATTTTTCTCCATAATCAGATTTTATATCTCCACAACATGTTAGTCATTTTTGCACGGAAATGAATCTGCCAGTGTAAACAATGCTCTCCTTCCTTCTCCACCATCTTCCCCACCTTCCACTAAGTGTCAATCTGCAAACTACTGATTTTAGATCCCTGCATAGTCTTCTAGACAATATATTTGTAATATTTTTCTGAAATAATGATGCTTTTGATGCAGTGTTTAACCTCATATATCACAGCTGCTTTCTTATGTAAATCAGACGTTGCTTTTAAAAATAAATTTTGTGAAAGTTTAATTTATAGTAATTCAGTGCTTTTCTTTAGGGTTTTCTTGTGTGTGTGTGAATCACAGTATTATTATGTATCAAAAATAATTAATTCTGAAATCAGTACAGATTCATGAAAATTTGCAGAAAGATAAAGAATTCCTGCATGATCATCAACAATCATTCCTCTTAAACAGCTGTATCTAAGATGTTCACTCTAGACAGTTTTTGACCTTCAAAAACATTAAAATTAATGCTAAGTGTATTAAAACATTTCATTGAATATATACTACTACAATAACACAAAAATTAGGGCATAAAGTATATTTATTACCAAGATGTTTCTAAGATTCTCTTTACAGACAGTACTAATGATCCTTTTTGCCTGTCTATTGTTTTGTGCCAAAGGATCTTTGTAGTATTAACTTATCTACACCTACCCTACTTCATACAGCACCATATTTTTTTCATATTTATTTCAAGATGCTGAAATATATGTAGTTTATTATTATTTATTGACATTCTAGTGTGTGAATTTATGACAATTAATTTATTATTTTGAGCTGTTATTAAATATTTTAGTTGTTTCAGTTCATTGCTATCATGAATGATACTAGTGTAAGAATTTACCTACATGTCTTTTAATGGCCAAACATTTTCATGTTGCTTGGGCAAACATTTAACAGCAGCATCATTACATAACACCATAGCAAATATCTAAAGGAAACTGTTAACTTTGGTTTTAATTTCTACCTACAATGTTGTTTAAGTGCTTCCATATCTGATGTGTGATGATCAACCTTTATTACAATAAAAATATGTGTTTGTTCCTTTGAGTGGAAAGTTATATCTAATTATGATTTTAATTCCAAATTTCTTAACAACCTAAGATGCCATGCATCTAAAACTTGTCATCCTTATGTGCTCTTTTGTGAAAGACTCCTATGATAAAATATGTGTCAGATAAGTACATTGTGGGGATTTTCCCCAATAGCTGGATTTCCATTTTGTTTTAGTCCATGTAGACTGCTACAATAAAATGTCATAAACTGGGAAGCCAGTAAAAACCAAAAGCTGCTTATCACCTTCCCATAGGTTTGGTGATCTAAGTTCAGGTCAGTGAACTGTGAGTCTGGGGAAAAACTTATTTTCCTCTTCATAGATAACCAAATTCTAGAAGCATCTTCATGGGAAGGGACTGCAAAGTTCCCTAGAATCTCTCTCATGAAAAAACTAACTCCAGCCATGAAAGATCTGTCCAGACTCCCTGGCTATATGTGCTAAAGCTTAGAGGAAAACATGGGTATCAGGTGAGAATGTTGCCCGTTTCCATAGCGATCCACTTGGATGAGCAAAAGTGGATCACTTTGCTAAAGACAAATGCAACAATACTGTTCTTTTCCTGCAAGGTTTTCCGTGTATTTGAAGAACTCTTTTGCCTAGCTATGTATTCTTATAGGACATTTACCATCTTTACTTTAATTGTTGGGTCAACAATTCTCATTACATTAAATGAGTGAAAGAAGTTTGAGTTATTTTGTTTTAATGTGTGAGTCTTTATTTATTACTGAAAGTTCAATTTTTTCAGCCTAGCTATTTGGATACTTTTGTCAAAGTTTAGTTGGCCATATGTGTGCAAATGTACTCATGCCTTCTATAATGTGTTAAACTCAGAGTTCTTCACTGTGCTGGTGCCATGTGTGACTTTATGGGAAAAAAAAAAAAAACATGAGAGAGCAACTCTTCCAGCTTCTTAGTCACTTCATTCGAGATCATTTGCATCTTACTAAAGTTTTGCCATCATCTTGCCAATGTCTACCAAGGGAAAAAGATACATATTTTTATTGTAATATTCTGACGACATATTTCTTTCTTCAGTATATTCAATCTGTGGGCATTCAAGGGAATGGGAGAATGGATGACTCAGTGAGTCTCCTTGCATGGTTAGTAGGCTTAAAGCACCACTTATTTAGGACCTCTTCCGTTTGTCTCAGCACTCTGTTACACGTTTAGTATATAGAGCAATTACTTACATTGATACATTTATTTGTCAATAATGTATGCTTTTTGAGGTCATCACTTTTAAAATTAGCTTTCACAATTGCTTTGTCTCATCGAAATGATAAGACTGGCAAGAGACATTGGCAGAGAGTTCTTCCACGGTACCTTCTGCTCTACAGCTTCACAAATCAGTTACAGTCTTGGTGTCCTTGGCTGTCTCAGGAGTGATAAACAGCCAGCTCTCTTTTCTAAGGTAAGCCATTCAAATTTTAAGAAATAATACTAAACAATAGTTTTCTTCATGAAATTATAAAGTATAGCCTTAGATTTTTCACCTCTTAGGAAACAAGTCTAGTCTTGGAAACAAGCCTAGCTATTCACTAAGCAGCAATCCTTTAAATATTTTAATTTGGGATCAATAAGATGACTAAGGGGCTAAAGGTAATTGCCACTAAGGCAGATGACCTGAACTTGATGGAGAAATGAGATAGGCAGTTCCCACAACTTATTCTCTGATATTCATATGTGCATGAGACTGCCTCTGCATATGTGTGTATGTGTGTTGTTTTCTGTTTTTTAAAAATTCATAATCCATAGTTGCACCACTATTAATGTGATACCATGTAAGAAGAGTGATCCAAACTCTCATGTTTTCCAAATCCTAGCATATGATTAACAAATGGTGGAGTTTAGAAGTTGAAAACAATGGTTTTAGTAATATAGATCTTTATATAGTCTCCCAAATGATGACAAGTCTATGTTGCAAAATTTAGTGCAAAAAGATCTTTGTACTGGATGCCAAGAAGTTTTATAAACCAATTATTTGCATTGGTTTTCCTGAATTAGCTAATCAATATTAATATTTATTTATTTTTAAAAATTTTCTTAGTTTTATGTTACACTGAATTGGGGTACAAATCTATTACTATTGCATATGAGCTGTTTATGAAAAACCCTCTTCTTTTAGTGTCTAGAGTTTTCTTGTTCTATTTTCTTTTTCCATCTATAAAAGACATGTATTTTCTTTTTTAAAATATACATGTGTTATGTTAGGTAATATGAAGTTTGTAACTATAATTGCATACAGGCTTAGTTAATCATGAGATAAGGTCAAAAATTAACATAAATCAATGTAAACATTTTACTCCTGATATTCTTCAAGTAATAAAAGTTGTTGCAATCAAAGAGGCATGTAAATCTATATTGCTAATTAGCCCTTTATTCCACTGATAATTCAAAGTTGTATATTTTTTAAGAGAAATTTGAGTAGATAGCTAAAGGGGAAAGATACTTCAATAAATAACAAGTATTTGTGTGCATATGAACAAGGCTAAATGGATTAATAGTACGTATATATGTGTGTGTGTTCATAAACCTGCCCATATATGACCATCTATACATAAGTATAAAAATAATGAAGAAGAGATCTTTAATTGATAGACTTGAAAAGACTTGTAGTGGGAGAAGAATGGGTGGGAATGATGTAATGCAGAGCTGTTGTATGAAATTCTCAAAAAAATTAATGAAATAACAAATATTTAGAAATTGTTATTTTTACTTGAAATTTGTATCATTTTAAACTAATAAAATCTCTTTCAAAAAACATATCAATGTTAGATAAATGTTCCCTACATTTAAACCACTAACTTTCAACAGTCTTTTAAAGCATCTCTTGTAATATACTAAGAAATTAGTTGTTAGGTTTTTTTTTTTTTTTATTGAGAATAAGAAAAAAAAGTTTCCGCCTCCTCCCAGCCTCCCATTTCCCTCCCCCTCCCCCCAATCTTCTCCCCCTCCCCCCTCTCTTCTCCCCCTCCC
>NW_026067944.1:32960930-32964267 GCF_014885135.2 Alexandromys fortis
GGTTAAAACATAGGTGGGAGGAGTAAACAGAATAGGATGCTGGGAGGAAGAGGAAGTGAGCTCAGACTCGACAGCTCTGCTCTCTGGAGCAGAGAAGCCATGCTCTCGTCTCCAGAGACACAGGCGATGAAGCTCCGATCCAGGATGGACGTAGGCTAGAATCTTCCCGGTATGCGAACCTTGGGGTGCTTACGCACATTATAAGAAATGGACTAGATTAATATGTGAGAATTAGCCTAGAAGAGGCTAGATAGAAATGGGTCAAGCAGTGCTTAAATGAATACAGTTTGTGTGTTGTTATTTTGGGCATAAGCTAGCCAGGCGGCCAGGGTGCTGGGGACGGAGCCCCGCCACACTTATTACTACAGCAAAGAAGCTGTTTTCCTTATCTACTGCTGTATGTTCCGAAACATGTTGCAGAAGCTGAACTAAGGATCATCATTCAGTGCTAAATACTGATAAGGCATTCACCTAAGATTGGATGTTATGTATGACACAACAAATTCGAGCCTGAGGATACTGAAGGTGAACTCTTGTTAACAATAAGAGCATTATTATTAATAATGAAAAATATTAGTAAAAACAAAAAGAAGAAATACTACTTAAGTTTTTTGTGAATAAAGTAGAGTAGTTGCTGAAAAAAAGTCCCCTGGATTCCAAATAGTGTCTTTGCTGTCATTCTGGCAGGCAGTGTCGGTGAGAACTGCCTGTATATAGTTTTGAGAGCTAGAGACCTTGGAGTCTGACTAAATCAGACATTCCCTGGATACCATTCTAGGCAAAGGAACACAATGCAGTAAAATAAAGGAAATTAATGCTGGTTGAAAAAAGTTCTACTCAGTCCTGAACACCAGATGATGTGCTAGTTAAATTTTTTTGTCAAATTCCAACAAACTAAAGATACCCTGGGAAAAGTAAATCACAACTAAGGAACTGCTTCCCTCAGACTGGACTGAAGGCACATCTATGGAGCATTTTCTTATTTTACAATTGACATAGGGGAGCTCAGCTCACTATGGGCAACGATATATAGAAAACAAACTGAGCAAATCATGGAGAGCAAGCCTATAAGCAACCTTCCATCACGAGCCAGTAAACAGCATTCCATCACAGGCTCAGTTCCTGCCTTCATTTCTGCTTCAGTTGCTGCCTTAGCTTTCCTCAATCATCAGTTGTGATTTGGAAGGGTAAGGATATAAAACTTTCCTCCCCTAAGATGGCTTTGGTGAGTATTTCATCACAGCATTAAAAAAAAAAAAAAAACTAAACAAACTAAAGCAGAGTGCCAAGAAAGTGTTTCTAGCCCTACAAGAAAACTTGTGTTATAGTGATGCCAAATTGTACAACCTACGTTATAGCCAGAACAATTAATGATGTGGTTTCAATTGATTGCATACCAATTCTTTGGTAAACCCTAAAGCTTTTTGATCAAATATAGTTTTCCTTGTTTATTTTTTTTTTTTGATTTAGCATACAAAATAATGAATTTAGTTATGACACAGTCATACACATGTACTTTAACATGCTTATGAATATCCACTCCCCCAAACTCTCCCCATTTTTTCTCTCACTGATGTCACAGAAGGGCAAAACATGCAAAAGATTTTAAGAGTTGACATTTGAAGACTGAGCACCATCCAGGTGAATGAGCCTCACAGGAGAATGAGTACAGGTGATGGGATGTCATGACTGCTATGTTGAACAGCATAGGGGTTGTAAAATTTTAGTCAAAAGGAAGATACTATGAAAATAGGAACCCCAAAGCTGGTAATATTTGTGGAATTACTGAAAATTTGGAAACTCACAGTGAGTTATTCCTGAATATTTACACAATCAGTCCTTCTCCATATCCATTGTCCCTCAGAGCTGACTGCAGCCAACCACAGATGGAAAGCCTTTGGGAAGAGCATGTTCCTGCCCTGGGCATGTGCTCATTTTTTGTCATCACTCTCTGAATGATAATGTTTAACTGTTTGCATTGCATGAGAGGCTATAAGCAATCTCAATATCCTGAAGAAATTTGGGAGTCCCTTAATCCTGTCTTGACAAGGCACATTTTCACCAAAATAATGCCATTGGAGGTATTCTATGTACAAAGACAGATCTTATACATAACTGGAGAAAATATCAGCTTGTTTTTTTATGAGTCTCATCTTAAAGTTTCCCCACTTGATCATAACCAAAACGCTGAGAAGAAGGTTATCTTGAAGACTCCCCAAGTAAGACCCTGGTATAGCTGAGAGATGGTTCAGAGGTTAAGAGCACTGACTGCTCTGTCAGAGGTCCTGAGTTCTATTCCCAGCAACCATATGGTGGCTCACAACCATCTATAACAAGATCTGGCACCCTCTTCTAGGGTGCAAGTACTCATGCAGGCAGAACACTGTATACATAATAAATTTAAAAAAAAAAGCTACATACAAAGCCTGAGAAAATATATAGACAGAGCCAAACTGCTGATCCTCTTTGGCAATAATTTTTTAACTAGGAGTGTGATAGATAAGTTAAACAGATCTGTGAATGTGTGTAAGGCAACTAAAATAAGAATGGTAAACAATATGAATGATTCCTGGGAGAACTGGCCAGGGTGTGGGAGGATGGAATGATTTCCTCCAAATATTGAACATTCCGTCCTGGAGGCAGAAGTGAAATCTGTAACACTCAAAAAGCTAACAAAAATTACACGACTCAGGAAACTCAGAAAGTTATGAGTCACAGGACCACTCCCCCAAAGGAAGTGTAAGCAGTAAACATTTTCTAGGAGGGGAAAGACACTTCTGGGGAGATGCGTGCAAGTTGTGCAGGGAACTGCAAGGACACAGCTCTAGTGAGTCATCACTCTCATTGGTGTGTCCCTTTCATGATAAAGTTGTCTTTAAGTCATTTGTGCTCTTGTAAGTCACCCCGCCAAGCTCACACCCGCTGCTTCACTGCTTTGCCCAGCTACACTTGGAGGAAATAATTTCCCTGATCTGTCTTCAGTTCCTTTTCTGGAGAAACTATATATTTGTTAATGTCTTTCCAGAAAATCACACAATGGGAAGGCAATGGCATAGAAAGAGCAAAGTGCAAATTCATTGGTGAGATGCTTGTTCCTTAGGGTGAGGTAAGAAAATTTGTATAAAGACCCAACCAAGAAAGAGAATTACAGGCCTATCTCACTCATGAATATTGATGCAAAAATTCTCAATAAAATACTGGCAAACCGAATTCAAGAACACATTAGAAAAATTATCCATTATGATCAAGTAGGCTTCATCCCAGAGATGCAGGGCTGGTTCAACATACGCAAATCTATCAATGTAATCCACCATATAAATAGACTGAAAGAAAAAAA
>NW_026067944.1:32967003-32988559 GCF_014885135.2 Alexandromys fortis
ATAGACAGCTGAATGCCACTGTTAGAAAAACTGTACCACATGGCCTTGTTCGGTGGATTGCAGTGTGTGCTTATGTACAGCTATACCAACTGACCTATCAAGGCCAAGAAATACTAAGATTTGCAACACTTAGACTTCTGTTGCCTGGGTAACACTGTGGACTCACTAGAAAAGGTTACAAGGGGACATTGTTGGGATGATAGAAATTATTGACATAATGGGTAATATATATTATATAGTGAACTGTCCCATGAAACCAAGCATAAATTATGATGTGATACAGACCTTCACTTCAGCAAGCTCAAGCCTCACTGCCCATCAGATCATGAAAATTTTGACAGTGTTTGTGGATTCTTTAATCAGTGAAACTAATGACTTTTATTTGAAATTCCTCCTTGGAGCTGTTTTTCCTTATAGGCTTAGCATATTGATGAGTTATTTTAACTTTCATTACTTGCACCTTAAGGGGGGTCATGAGTAGCTAAAACAAAATATAACCCTAGATTCTTAGTGACTTAAGACACCTCTTTTTTTCCAAAAATGATTGTCATTTCTACCAAGCTGAAAGATTTAACATTTATTTACAAGCCAAGGATTGTGCTAGGTATCCACCACACACCATACTGCCTTCTCTTGTTGTACTGCAGGTTTTCTATCAGCTTAGTTCTGTGAGAAATCCAGGAAGTCTTTGGTTAATTAAGTAATCAGAGGTTACCAGAAAATCACTGCCTTTCCTGATATGCTTTCCTTATTTTCAGCTCATGCTGCCAGAACTGATGTGAATGCAAGCTGTGTTTCCAAATACCCAACTGTGGGGTAAAACGTAAAACCGTTAGATAATTAGAATACAGGAGCTGTGGGTTAAATTTCAATAGGAATATAATCATAACTAGATAAGAAGAGTACTTCATTTTGTCCATGGCGGAATCCAGCATCTTGTATTGTGCCCTCCAGCTAAAGGATATATGAAAGGCTTTGACTTTTCTCTTCTGTGGTCTTTTCAGTTTTCAAAAAGCTTTTCTTTGCACTGTTGCTAAGAGGGAAAAGAAACTGTTGCCAAGTAACAGGAAAATTGTGTCCAGCACATATCTGTGTCTTCTCAGTTGCATATCAAATGCAAAACCCTCAGCTGTTCTCAAGGACATGGTGTGACTGCAATATTCTTCAGAGCATTGCAATCTACTGTTAGACACCATGTAGTGCAGTGTTTTTTCTAACGGTGGCACTCAACTATACTTACGAGTTTTCATGTCCCACCTTGAGAAACAAGTACATCACTAATGCAATTGCACTTTTCATTTACCCGAAGCTCTACTTAACCATAAGTAATTTTAAGAAAGATTACTTTGCCTATTTCATTTCTTCCTCTTGACCAAAAATGGAATGTTACATCTAACCTTCTGAGCTAGACTTTCTCTCTGTTAACATGTAATAAGTAGATTAAGACCCTGTTATGCTTCACCTTGATGTGACCACAGAGAGTCACTTTGTGGCTTAAGAAAGTTCTGCATTCTAGAAATGGACTTATCTAAAGGGCATCAGCACCCACAATTTAATAAAAGAACACTCTAATAAAGTCCACTATACTAATATGCCATGCCCTTCTTGAGAAAATTGTCCACATCTGATTCTACTCTTGGTTTGTCTTGTGACTTTCCAGTGTAGTCACAGCTAACCTGACCAATGATTGATCTAATGGGAATCAATATGTCCTTTAACACAGAGTTAAGATTAAGTGTCTTATTTTGAAAATGTGTCCTGAAACCTAATGATGTGGTAGCCGACAGAAGGAACACATTAAATCATATTCATTCAGGACAGCCAGATAGGGTAGAAGAAACAAAGGAGGTAAAACAAAGACAGCAAGGGGCAGTTACGCCACCCTTGATGCTGAAAGAGACTAACACAGCTCTTAAGAGAAGTAGACATTGACAAAGGCTAGAGTCTAGTAACAAATTTGGTTTTATCATTCAATTATTCTTTCAAGTGTTCTTCAGTAAAGCATTCTCTTTTGTCCTGAAACAATTCTATACTTTCTTGCTAACTGCCTGTTTTTAAAATTTAGCTCAGTCTATAACGGTCTCATATCTGAATCAAAATGTTTGCCCCTCACATTTATTCCTTCTAATCTTTTTTTTTCTTTTATTTGGTTAAGGATAAGAAAGACTAAATGATGAAATCTGCTCTAGTATTTAATTATCTCAGCCATTATGTGTCCTTGTGCTTTGATCATTCTGATTTTACCTGGAGTAGGTGGTCCTAAGATTATGGTGTTACTTTGTTTTCTGGAATTCATGTCATCTCTACTCTACACTGCCTCTGTGGATCATTCCCTCCGCCGAGGCAGCTCTGACTTCTGTGGTCATGCTAGGAATCCAGTTGGTTTCTCTTTGTCAATATAGGACATTCCATTGCTTTACATGATCAGTGCCTAGGCAGTTCTACATTTTCTTCAGCTTCATTAACTCCTTTTCTCTTTGCACCAAATACCAAGCAACTGTGAAATTCTCTCCTACCAACAGAGTCTCAAAAAAACGGAGGGTAGAAAAGAAGCTGGTTCCATATTTTGTCCAATTGAACTTCGTCATGTTTCCTCCTGAACCTCATAATATGGAATGCAGCAGATTTCTGTTAGCCTCTTATGGAGAGCACCCAAAC
This sequence comes from Alexandromys fortis, assembly GCF_014885135.2. Classification (NCBI taxonomy): domain Eukaryota; kingdom Metazoa; phylum Chordata; class Mammalia; order Rodentia; family Cricetidae; genus Alexandromys; species Alexandromys fortis. The sequence goes on from NW_026067944.1 coordinate 32,969,662, forward strand.
TCAGAGGAAATAAGATTGTTAAGAACTTCTTCATTATGCCTCTGTTGAAATGCGGCACAATATTGGGTTCATAAGTACTGCAACCCAGCAAACATCCAATCAGAGGATGACATGCTCAGTGTCTAAGAGATGTCTCCCGCTGGCTCTCCATAGCTGTCCCTAGACGTGGTGGCCATAGAATAAGGAGGCTTTACTCTTCAGAGATTGCAAGGGAAAAGCATTATGGGAATAAAACCAAATAATCACTTCCCATTCTGCCCTTTTGTTCCAAGATCCTCTGACTCTTCTGAGCACCATCAAATCTCATTTTCTTCAATGAGGAGGTGGTAGAGGTCTTTGGTGCATCTGCAAGAGGAAAGTCTGTGTGACCTCCATTATGCATTGTTCATCAGAATTCTTGTTAGAATAGAAAGTGCTTAGAGCTTCTTGTCAGAGGAGTTTACAATTAGCCTTGACTTTGACTGCAGAACATCAGAAGCACTTCTATTCAACATCACTTGCACTTTCTCTACAGCTTAAGACTGTTTCCTCATGAGGCTTGGTTGTGCTTCCTATCTTTAGCTTCTGAGAAAGCTACCATTGAAAAGGAAAGAAAAACTAGCTACTGATGTTTTCAGTTTTCATCCTTATGTCCAAACATTACCCAACTATGACAATGGATAAGTTCCGTTGACGACCTCTAGGGAGACGCGAGGGACAGATAGCTCATCAAGGATCTTTAGCATCTGCTTGAATGACAAATTTTGCACAAACAAAAATAACAATATAGCATATTATTTCAGTGAGTACCAGAGGAATTGTCAGAGACAATAACCACTCTGGGAGGCTGCTGGTTCCCAGCTAGCAATCATGCCATTATCGTACAGAATCAGTGATTGGGAAATACAATCACATTTACATTTAGAAAGACAAATGACAAGCTGCCTCTTCTTGAAAGCTTTGAATGATGTCTTTGGGGAGCAGTCATAACAATAAAAAAATAATAATTTATATACCTGCACATCAGAGAGGTAACCAGCATACAATTCTGAAAATGTTAAGTGATATTAAAAACTGTTTCTGAGCTTGCTGTGTTTTACTCCAATTTATGTTTCTATATATGTGTATGCATACATTATACACATATTTTATGTAAAAATAATAGAAATAAGTTAAAATTTGCTTATTTCTAGGAACCATGTTTAATTAACCATGCTTTAATATCTAATCAAGATTTTAGAACAATTATTTTTCTTCTGAAGCAAAAAGTGTGTCTTAAAGTCAAACGTACTTTGAAGCTCAGTGTTTTTCATATATCATCAAGACACACTGAAGGAAGGGAAATCTTCTAAATATCACTCTTTCTCACAACCAGGCCTCCCATAGGTAGCATCCTTTGATGATGGTGGAAGGACGGCCAGCTGCTTTGATGGGCAAATTCCAAAGACAAATTACTAAGCAGTTTCGCATCCAATAATGAATAGATCACTACACAGAAAAGTAGCTATAATAATTAATATGAATAAAAAATTTAAGAATATTAAAAACCCTTGAATGAGACCCCCTCTCCCTTGACCTTTGAGCTCTAGCAACATAAATTTATCCTTAGAGAAATGAATTAGGGGATAAAGACAGAGAGATGGAGAGACTAGCTTCTTATTTTCTTTATAAAAACTACGCTAACATGGGCACGTTTTTCTGAGTGAGCTATTCAAACATGATTTTTATATACTTTTATATTACAAAGTCTTTTGGATTCCACTTCTAGTCCTCTGTGGAGAAATATGTTTTAAATCATTAGCTTTGTTAAGAAAAATGCATGGGAAATTATTATTTCATTTTAATGAGCATTATTCATGGAATAGATTACATATTTTCTAAGATTTTCACAGGGAAAGTCACAGTAAAACACATTTTAAATAGTAACCCAAAGGATTTATAGCTAGATTCAGTTTTATTTGGGGCCCATTTTGACCTATAGCTAATTATATTGCTTCACTTTATAATTATCTCATACCCATAAAAAATCCTATACTTGGAAATGCCAAGAATCTGAACTCAAAGATTCTTCCAATATTAAAATTTAATGATGTAAACTTTCTGTTAAGTTGTACCATAGATTTCAAACTTCTGAAAAATTATTTTTTAGCATACAATATAATTATTGTCCTTGTGACATTTTTATCTGTTCTTTGTTTTGGCTGGCTTCCTTCTCACTTTCCCATCTCTCTGCCTCTGACTCTACTGTAGTCTTCCACAACCATTATTTCCCCTGCCATCCTTTTTAATGAAGATTGTTCTTGACATTAATAGGAAATAGATAGAATAATCCATTATTCAGGATTTCACTGATGTCCATACCAGCTGACATCATTTAATCTTGAAGTCAAAGAGAGAGTGAAGAATTTACAGTAATGTAGGAACTGTGGAGAGTAACTTGAAGGACCTTTGCTGAGAGAATGAGGTGGGACTTAGAAAGATAAGCATTGTGTGTTTCCAGTTCAATGATGAATCTAAAGGGGAAAAAAAGTAAAACACATAGAAGCAACCAAGCAAACTGATGCTTAAAAGGCAGAGAAGAAATGAAAGGAGAGGTTGACTAATTTGTTCAAACTTTTATTTATATTAGAGAAATAAATCCAGAGCCCCAGCAAACAGATGAAGTACTATAACTATAATATTTAATTGAATACTAGGAATTTGTTAAAAGAGCAGATTCTTGGTGCCTTTACTTCAAAAATAATTAAATGTATGAAGTGATTAATATTTTGATATTGTAGCTATAGTAATCATTTTATTATGTTCATGTGTACAAAAACATAATTTGATAAACTTTAGATATATAATAATAGTAAACACGTCTATTTTCTTATTTGTTCAGGATAAATGTGAACCGATCTTAAAATATTTTTAAATATTATATAATAATATATAGTGGTATGGAAAATAGTGATTCATTGGGCAATTATCGCCTCATTAAATATTTAATTTTTATTCATAATATTGACCAATTATTCATATATTGATGATTTACTATTGTGTTTTTTCAGCTGGGGATTTTAAAGCTATATTTTAATTCTTGGGAAGCACGCTAGAAGTAATTGACCCAACCCATTGGTTTTCATGCTCGCCTCCCCAAGTTTCTGCTTTATGTGAAAGGTTTATCAGCAGGGAGTGTCAACCTTGGCACGGAATGCTGTGTAGTATAAGAAATCAGGATGAACAAACCATGAGGGGCAAAGCAGTAAGTGGTACTCCAAAGCTTCTGCATCAGTTCCTAACTCCAAGTTCTTGCCTCAAGTGCCTGCCCTGACTTCTCTAGATGTTGAACTACAAGCTGTAAGATGAAATAATCCATTATCTCACAAGATGCTTTTAGTCCTGGTGCTTAATCACTGCAATAGAAACCCTAATTAAGACAAGAAGTATCCCGCCCATGCTTCTGGGATTTATCCTGGTAATAGTATGGCTCCTGAACATGCCTTTTCTCTCCCATTAGGGTATCTTCATTCAAACTGCCTTACTTCTATTTTTACCGTTTTTTCAGAATGTTGTCAAATGTAATAGATAGGAAAGGGTTCTATAAAACGATACATTTTATAGAGGGTGAACAATGGTTTTGAAGGCATACTTCTGCCCATTCTAAATAAGTGTCATTTGGTCTTCGGATATAGTGGCTATAAGAATAATAAAAATGGAGAATGTAAAATAGTATCAAAGTCCAATATTGTAGTAAGAAGGATCACCCTGCCTGCTTAGGCCTGAAATTATCACACAGAAGCTGTATTAATTAAATCACTGCTTGACTCATTAGCTCTAGCTTCTTATTGGCTAACTCTTACATATTAATTTAACCCATCTCCATTCATCTGTGTGGCTGTGGCTTACCAGCTAAAGTTCCAGCATCTATCTCTTGTGGCTCCATGGCTTCTCTCCCACTCTGCCTTCTTTGTCCCAGCATTCAGTCCAGTACTCCCCACCTACTTAAGTTCTGCCATATCAACAGGCTAAGGCAGGTTTTTTTTATTCATTAACTAAGAAAAGCCATGCATAGACAAAAAGAACTTCCCACACCACAATATTCCAGGGAAAGATGCTATAAATGGCTCATAGGTATACCCTATCTCACACACTCTATAACCAACAGCTATTTTACACAAGCTATCTGTTCCCCTTAGTATATGCTGCTACTGTTCCTATGGGCACACTCTGCATTTCTTCACATCTAATAGTAAACTATTGGGGTGAGCCTATGCTGCTCTACCTGACTCAGGGACCAGGAGAACTAAGCTTGAGTTCTGACTGCTTGTCATACCTAGCATACTAGAGCTGCTTCTTTGGATTTAAAGGATCTTGACCAATAAAATGGGCCTTACCTGTCTGTCAACTATTCTTGACAGCTAAAGAGGATGTAGGCTATGAAAACAGCATCTGCCACTAGTGTGTTTTATTTCAGGGAAAAATATACATAATATACTATGGAGAAATGATTACTAATCTCTAAACCAAAATAATATTTTCCATCCACATATTTTACCATTGTGCCTTCCATGTGCAGTTTATCAGACTATATTAATATATTCCAAATAATTACTAACTTAGCAATTGGCTTTCCATTAACATTTTCAGTTGACTGGCTCCATTGTAAGCCTTTCTACAATTGCTCCCAAATGAAAGGGCACATTGATCTAAGGTGACTTGGCTTTCTCTCGTCCCGTTTTGTTTGTTTTAGCATTCTACAAACGTGGTTTACATGTTGATTTTCATTACACAGATCTATCAGAACTCCTCCTACCCCATAAGGACCAATCCCACCAAATGACCAAGCAAAGCCACAGCCCATGTCTTTATGAAAAAAATGATGGGATTGTCTTTTTCTGAATCAAAGATTAGACCCTTGTGGTATCTTTTATAATATCTTCTTTAGTCTTTTTCTATATTCACTGTTTGTCTTCCAAGGGTCTTAATTGTTTGGATCTCAGATAAGGCTCCATAGAAGAGTTCTAAGTTGAACTTCCTTTTTCTTGCCCCTTGAATCAGGTAAGCTGTTACTAAACCTAAGTCTCCTTAGCTTGCTGAATCTTATAAGCCTCCACCTCCCTCAAGAAAGAAATATTTTAATTCAAAGAAACTAGCTGCACAAGAGCAGGTGACAATAGACTTTCTGGGCTAATTATGTCTCTGCCTCATGTCTGGAATGTGTATAACTTAAGAGTGATGTGGGAGTGTCATATATCAATCTGTTGATTTCATTGGTTAAGCAATAAAGAAACTCCTTGGCCCTGATAGGTTAAAACATAGGTGGGAGGAGTAAACAGAAAAGGATGCTGGGAGGAAGAGGAAGTGAGCTCAGACTCAACAGCTCTGCTCTCTGGAGCAGAGATGCCAGGCTCTGCTCTCCCAAGCAGCTCCGACCCAGGATGGACGTAGGCTAGAATCTTCCCGGTAAGCGCACATTGGGGTGCTACAAACAATTATTAGAAATGGGCTAGTCCAGGTGCGAGAGTTAGCTGAGAAGAGGCTAGATAGAAATGGGCCAAGCAGTCTTTAAATGAATACAGTTTGTGTGTTGTTATTTCGGGCATAAGCTAGCAGATGGCTGGGGTGCTGGGGAAGCAGCCCCGCCGCTCCTATTACAACATAAGAGTCACTGGGAAAGACTCAATTGGCTGCTTTACCTAGAATGCCCCCATGAGGCTTTGCATGAGAAGGAATATATATATTTAAGTAGAAGGCATAGGGAAATGAGAGGGAATGAAGATGGAGGAACAACTGTGTGGACTAGACTGTGGAAATGAGCTCACCTGATTCTACTTTCAGTCTTCATAAGGCTCATGAATATTTAATGTTAAGCTTCTGAAGTTAAGAAAGTCCTCGTTGAGGATTTTCCAGGCATAGAAAACAATTAAAAATAACATGAAGCTAGAGGAGATTCCTAAGAGCCTATTTCCATCTTTCCCTTAACCCAAGAAAAACTGAGAATTCATGAAGAATCACAACATAAGTGAACCGCTAGGGGCCAAAACCCATTATTTTTCACTTTTCTAGGTACACTTTTCAAAAAAAATAGTATATTAAATAAATAGTTAAGTATTAAAAGGACTGTAGTGTGCTTTCCTAATGATGTTATGAATATCAATATTGAGGACAATGACAATGTATCAAATCCGAACAATTATAGTATGAGCCTAGAAAAGTACAGTGGACCTCCTATAATAGAGTGCTTACATGTTCCTACTTAAACACATGGTTTGTAAGAAGGCACAGGAATGACAGCTAAGATGCTTGTCTATTTTTATCAATGGTTCCATATTAAAACCTTGAGGTTAAATAATTGACTATTCCATTGAATTCACCAGAAGATATTTTTCTTTCTTTTTTTCTACATTCTTTTCTTGCTTTTATTATGACTTACTTTTCTTCTCCCTACAGAAAATATTCACCAAAGGTAGAAGAGGTCCAATGTGAGTTTCTATTTCTTCCTCATTGAAATCCTGGTTTAGATGTCAGGCACTCTCTCTCTGCCAAATGAGCTTCATCCTCCAGCCCCAAAGCACCTTACATCCTTTTATAATAATCTGTTATTTAAGAGGATATGAAATGTTTAAAATACTTATTAAGAGGTCAAACATTGTAGAAATTGGAAGAATTACGATCAGGATTTCAAGTCTAGCATCACTTACAAAGAGAATTTCAGGCCACCAATATTATATGGTTCCATTTTAAAAGGGGAAAAAAAGAACTGTAGCTCAGTTTTCAGGATACTTGGTTAGCATACACTGAACCCTGGATTCAATCCTCAGCATCACATATAACCAGGTGTGGATCACACACTTGCAATTCCAGTATTCAGAAGAGAAAGGCAAACATTAAAGGTCATCCTTAACTACACAGCAAGTTGCAAGCCAGTCAATACAGGAGAAAGTCTTGTAATAATAATAGTAATAACAACAATAATAATAATTTTAGGACCTCAATTAGAGTTTGAGATTGATATCGCCTCTGCTTCTTCAATTAGAATAAGGCACAGTCTCTCAAATATCAAACATGGTTTCTACTTTCAGGAATGTCTTATTTACGGTGTAGGTAATGCCTATATATAGATTCTTTTTGGTTCCTTACGTCAATAAGAAAATAAATCAAAAACAAAATAAAAATTAAGTGTGGAAGTAACAGATAGCAATTGACAAGGTAGTGAACTACAATCACCAAAAAGTGATTCAAGGCAAAAGAAGCTAAGAATTCAAGAAGATTACAGTAGGTCAGGTCAATCTAAGAAATCTGCCTTCTAGAGAGCATGATGTGGTAGGGAAGAGAACAGAATATATGGGGCAAGGAAATAAACCCTTCTCCTTTGACAATAAACAGACTCATTAATAAAAGCAATTATTATGAGAACCAATTACATGAAAGGCTGAAGCAGACTACCCTGGTCAACTTAATGGTACCCCGACTCCAAATCAAACAACCAAACAAAATCCAAAATCCAAATAAACAAAGTCCCCTGCCATAGCACTGTGAGCTTATTTACCACAATATATTTATCACAACCCATCAGCCTGTAGATGCTTAGAGTATAGTTTTGGTTTAGGATACTTGTTCCATGCCCATGGCATAATTGAACTTTCACTGCTCCATATCAATTAGTTTATCCAGAGGTCTGTTTGTTGAACAGAATCTGTAAACTAACCCCTATTACTTAGAAATATTGTATGACCCTTTTTCTTGGCTTTTGAATATTCTGTTCTATTTGAGAGTTAAAGAAATTTTATAATCAGAGGCATCAATGGAGTCCTTAAAACTGTCTTAATGGGTATAAGCTCAGCAAATGCTTGCCTCACGAACAAGGGGACCAGGATTTGAACCCCCAGAGACTAACTTGTAATGTCTCCCTATTGAGATTAACTACATCGTTAAACTCTGGGTTTGCTTGAGACTTTGAACCATCCATCAAGAAGAACTCCCTAGATCGCCCCTAGGGCTTCATATGTGTGCACACAAACACACACATTCATACACATGCATGAATACACATATATGCGCATGCAAACACATGTACATGCATACACAAGCTTGCACATATATACACAGGTGCTTCCATAGGTGTGCAAAGAGGCATAAACCCATAGAAAATGCACGTACATGAAAAGGAGAAAAAAACACATTTTTGACAACAAATTTTGACTTAGAGTCTTAGTAGCGTATTGGTTCATTCATTTGATGCAAATTGCACAGTGGATATTTGTGTTTATTTCATAAACACTATCCTTTTGTTTAATTAAGGCAAGAAGGGAAAGAGATTCTTATTCAAGTCTTTATTTCTTATTTTCAGTAATTATTTTTACCTTTATCTTGGGCTGTAATGTTGGAGGTTAGGAACTCATTAAGTTCTAGCTCATGTAATTTAATTATTTAGTGACAAAGTGCTAATTGTTCAGGTTCAAAGTGCACAGACATCTTTTCAGTCCATTTATAATTAGATAGAGAGAATAAAGTTGATGGAGGAAAACAATATTACAAATTGTGACAGTCTCTGGTGCGTGACTTACAGACCTCGTTAATAAACAGGACAGCAAAGGATACAATATTATTTTGGTGCTATGAATACATCAGCCTGCAAGATTCAAGTATAATCAAATGACAAAAATAATTGAAATGCTACTAAAAATCCATGTAAGGTTAAAGTGACAGAAAATAAAGATAGGCAACTGTGTTTTCTTCTCATATGAATTTTGTTCAAAGGCATGTTTTATTGACTAATAAAACCCTAAGATATGATATTCAATTCTGAGAATATTATAGTTTTGAAGCATGTCACACAGTAATGTCATCCATGGAATTTTATGACATTTCCCACCAACATTACCTCTGAGAGCTCTCTAACACCTCCACCTTTCTCTTAACTGGAGGTGAGGTGATCCATTATTATTACATAAACAAAGTGTGCTATGATTGTTATTGATATGTTTTTAACAGCTTGAAAATCTGAGCCTGCTGAAAGCATGAGCCATGATCCATTCATCTTTTGATTCTCAGCACTTACCATAATATGGGCTCAATCGATATTTGAGAAGATAAAGTGATTTTTCCTGGCATATCAAAAATATTTATAACCTAATTCAAAAGTATGAGTCATGTTAATCATAGATAATTACATAAATATTGTACTCAAGCTTAATGACAAGATTATATTGAGAATTTATTGTAGCTTTGAACACATTAATGATTGAAATGCCAACATTCTATGTTTTCCTTAAATTAGCTTTCTTGGGTCAATTGGTCCTGAGAGAAATAATCAATTCTGTACATCATTAGGAGTTGCTATCCTCAAAGAGCTACAGAGTTTTTTCATTACAGACACTATGCATTTGAGTGCATGCCTAGAAGAATATTCAGAGACATATGGTCCACATATCTATAATGTTAATTCTTATGTTCCAGTTTTTGGTTATTAGGTTTTTTTTGTTGTTGTTGAGACATGGTCTCACTATGTAGCTCTAGGTATCCTGGAACTCACTATGTAGACAATATTGGTCTCAAACACAAAGAGGTCCACCTGCTTCTGCCTCCTGAGTGCTGGGGTTAAAGATGTGTGTCACCAGATCCAGCTCAATAGAATTTTTTTATAACTACCTTTTACTCTTTCCTTTCCTTTGAAATTGAAGGTTGATCCATACTGAACATTGACAAGATGCTTAGATAGTCTAAAAATATTTAAAATCCTTACAATGCTATAATGATATAAATAGTATGGTAGGACTTTAAGAGGAAAGAAAGGAATGCAATGGATGACTTTGGTTTTTAATAAAGAACCCATAGCAAATAAAGAGGAAAATTGTTGTAGAATATTAGTTGAAGATTTATTACAATTATTTAGGCTATGGGATGTTTGTGCAATGATGCAAAGATGTGTTACATTTTTTTCATGTTGTATTTGTTTAAATCTGTGGAGCTGTGTTGCTTTGCCTGTTTAAAACACCTGATTGGTCTAATGAAGAGCTGAATGACCAATAACTAGGCAGGAGAGGGATAGGCAGGCCTGGAAAGCAGAGAGAATAAATAAAAGGAGTAAATGCTTAGACAACAAGCATCTAACTGGCAAGATTCTCTCTCCAGCCCCTAGAAGTTATTTTTTAAATATTGGTAGTAAAATGGGAGAGCACTAGTTAATGATTCCACAATTTAGCTTTATAAAACTTCTAACTACTTGTTCAAAACAAATTGTCTTTGATTAATTTCTTGTTGCTAAGATAAAATAAAACGACACAAGCAGCTGAAGGTTCAAAGAATTTGTGAGGCCCAGTGTTCCAGGTTACAACCCATCATGCTGGAGAAGAAGTCACAGGAGCTGTAACTTGCAGCAACTGGTCACATCACAAAAGCAGCCAAGAGCCAAAGGCATATGACCCATGCAGGCATGCTAGTTCTGAGTCACTATTCTATTGCTGTGAAGAGACACCATGACACAAGCAACTCTTATCAAGGAAGTATTCCATCAGAGGCTTGCTTACAGTATCAGGGACCACAGAGGCAGAGACCATGGCAGCAAGAAGGCGTGGTGCTGGAGAAGTAGCTAAGAGACCCATCCTGATCCATAGGCCAAGAGAGAGTCACTGTACCTGGCATGGATTTTTAAAACCTCAAATTCACCTTCAGTAACACACTTCCTCCAAGGACAGGGGCCAGCAAGGACACACTTCCTAATCCTTCTCAAAGAGAGCTGCTCTCTGGTAACTAAGCATTCAAATACATGAGTCTATGGGGGACATTCTTATTCAAACCATCACACTAATGGTGAGGTTGCTTTCTCCAGTTTAATAAACTTTAAAAACCTTTACACAAGAAATGGTGTCTTCCACAGTGGGAGGGAACTCCCATCGTAATAAACCTAAATAGGCCACTCCTACCCATTCCACAGCCACACAAATATGCCTACAGGTCAACCTGCTGAAGACAGTCCTTCCTGGGACTTTTTTCCCAGTAGTTTCAGATTGTGTTGAGTTAACAAAATTGCCAAACAGACATTATGAATAAAATTGAAAGACTAACAACAATCTAAGGTAGCTAATTGCCACATAAGGGGAAAAGTATCATTACTTTTACAGCACACCAGCTGTTTAGAATGGAGCAAGGCTCCTCACCGCTCTGAGACTCAGTGCTCTAATGTAGAGTGGAGACCACAGGATGCCTGTTTGCGTTTGCAGGTTTGTTATTCCGACTATGGTGTTTATGTGTAAATAATGTGACTCGTGAGATGGCAACTGGCTTATACTAATAAATATGCTACCTCTCCTGTTATTTTGAAAAATTCCCAGAGAAAGACAAATATAAACAAGGTATTAATATCAGAATATGTAAAAATGACTACCAGAAAGACAAGAAAACAAACATGCTTTTGACATCAGAATATGTAATATTGGCTAACCAGGGATAACTTATGATCTCAAGTTGTACTTTATCAGGTGCATGAGGAGGGAAAGTTACACTACTCATTGGAGAAATGTGGAATGTGGAAACCATATCACATGCCAGTTCAAAGATCAAATGGTCTTGTGAACTGGATGCTGTCTGCCCCACTCTACTCCACAATGACCTGCTATTGGGAGGCGAGACCTTTGCAGGGTCAGTGGGTTGAGAAAGATCATGAGGGTGGAGTACCACAGACTACCAGGGATGCTCTTAAAAGGGATAGAACACTGTCTTTTTCCATGGTCCTTAATCACTAAAAAGACTCCTGCAAGTCAGAATAAGGCCCACTGCAGAAACTACCCTGGCCAGGCTCTTCACCCTAGGCAACGCAGCACCCATGGGAATTAAAGTAATGTTTGGTGTCCAACCAGCATAGTCTATGGTATTTTGTTAAGGAAATTTTCACATCGTATTATTGAGAGTTTTCTAGTTCTTTGCTCTTTCCCATTCTTCTCAAATTATATGTAAAATTAGGTATTTGGACAAATGTCATAAGGTGTGCAGTTTTATTTAATAATAATAAATCGAAGTAATTAAGGGATCCAAGGGCAAGATAAAGGTTATATCATGCAAATAGAATCCTAGTCAAACTATTAAAGATAAAATTTCTGGAGAAATAATAATAAAAATGCAAATGAAAGTCTCATCTCACAGCAAAATGCATTCAACTTATAACTACTATGCACCAAAATAAGACATTCATACATGCTTGAAATATGTAAAAGGATACTTTAGAGTAATAACAGTAGTTAACTTTATAATGGGATGTTAATGTTTTTTTTTTAAATTTTGTGTTCAAATTCATTATATAACTGATAATTTAAATTAAAAATACATAAAGATAAAACTTTGAACTCTTATTACATAAAAGGCATGTGATTTACATGTGAATGTGGGTGACTTGTGGCAACATCATGTTCTACATGCCCTTAGTGATATTTCTTACTCTCTAGTCTCAGTGTCCTCATTCCATAATAATGATAGGACTAACATGTACCCAGTGTAAGGGTACGTGTACATAGTACAGAGCTTGGCAAACAGAGTGTACCAAATAATTGTTGGTACAGTTATTTCAATTACCATGCACTCTATAAAACAAGCACTGAGATAAACTATCTTCTTCCTTTTTTTAGAATTTAACAACCCAGAATGCTCACTATTGAGCTCTGGGCTAAGAACACTGCTCTGGAGGATATTTGTCAAAATCCTGTTTCCCAAATGAGAATGGTCATAGCAATTGCCCAGGGACTCTGAAAAATATAAGAAGGCTGTCTCCATCTTCAACCCAAGCTGGATAGATTCTGATTCTCTTTTTCCAGGCTAATGACTAAGCATTTAGATGCTTTCAAAGTTCCAGAAGAAATTCCCATGATAATAGAATCCATTGGTCTATATTCCCCCAAATCCTCAGACCAGGTTGCTCCTTAGAAAGAAAAACCTATTTTAAGACAATACTTTCCGAGACTATTTCTACCCCTTAATAACTAGAGACCTATTTTGAATAATGTTCAGAATGCTTCAATGACAACTAAAACAAGGATCCAAACTCCCCAAACATTTATCCAGTAGTTTTCCTGCATAGGAGAGACCAGACCAAGGAGCTTTGCTTTTGATGTGGAAATATTGGGCAGCACAAAGAATTCACGAAATATGGAAATGCTAATAAGGCAATATTTAATTCTCCATAAATGTGAGATTTGGTGTCTCCTGGAAAGCGAGTCACAGTAAGGAATTGGCTAGATCAGGCTAATCTGTGAGCGTATCTATGAGGGATCATTCTGATTGCATTAACTGAGGTAGGAACACACCCGCTGTGGGTGGCATTGCTGTCTAGCTTGGAGATCCTGACCCGGCAAGAGTGGAGAAAGCAAGCAGAGCGTGAGTGCATACATTCTATCCCTCTACTCGACTGTGGATGTCATAAGCTATATCAAGTCCTGCAGTGAGGAACTGCATATAAATCTGAAATATGAACCAATTAAAACCCCTTAAGTTGTTCTGGGTTTTTTGTTTGATTTGATACATGGTTTCTCTGTGTAACAACCCTAACTGTTCTGAAATTAGCTCTTGCAGACAGACTGACTTTCAACTCACAGAGATCAGACTACCTCTGCCTCCCAAGTGCTGGGATTAAAGGTGTGCACCACCACTACCTGGCCCATTTAAGTTGTTCTTGTCCAAGTATTTATCATGCTAACAGAAAACGTAATTAGGACGGTTTCAGTACTTGTGGATCAAGAACTCTACATGACTGAACATTTACTTAATTCTTGACAAGGGGTAATCAATGTGGTTTCAAATGCTGAAAACTCTCAGTGCTGACTTTTTTAAAATTTAACTATTTTGCATTTTTATACACTTTTAATTAAAATGTAACCTATATCACTTTGTGCCTTCCCTTTCCTTGCTCAAGTCACTCCGAAGCATTACTTTCCTCAAATTCCTTTCATATCCTGTTGTTATTCTCAAATTGATACTGTCTCTTCCATGATTATTGTTGTATATATGGTTTCATAGTTGGCCACATTGTATTGAACAATTTAGGGGACTCAACTCCAGAAGAAGCTAACTCTCCTCTCTCTGCAGTCATCAGTTGCCAATAATTACTTGTCTAGATTTGGGAACCCATGAGATTTTTCTCCTTTTCATGCCAGCATGTCTATCAATAGGAACATGGTTCTGGTCTTGCTTATGCAGCTATTTCTGTGAAGGACTGCTTCACAGAAGTCTTTCCAGCATTCTGGCTCTTACAGTCTTCTGCTTTGTTCCATGAACAGTAAAACGCAGGAGGTGTGATGCAGATTGTTTGCATTGGCGCTGACTCCCACCATGCATTCATCTCTGCATTGTGTTCAGTTGTGGTTTTCTGTGATGATCTCCATTTGTTGTGAAGAAAGGCTTTTGTGATACGAGGTGATAGTGATACTTGTATGTTGGTTTAAGGATAAGATTTAGAATATAGTTAGGAATTATGCTGCTCCAGCAAATTAGTAATAGTAGATTCTCTGCAAAGATCCATGACCCCTGGGAAGTAGGTTAGTTTTCCATTATCAGGTATGGTTTCCCTCCTGTTTAATGAACGTTACATCCAATTAGACAGCTGTTGGTTGCCAGCAACATGTGAGTGACCCTTAACACACCTTTACAGATATTGTGCTATGCCTGTCATTTTCTGGCCCATAAGTGTCACAACTGGTTCCCTCCCGTGGAAGCTTGCTTAGGATTTTCTAGAATCTTCAAAGATAGACTGAATAAAGGAGGCTTTCAGGTAAAATCTAAAGTCTTGTGCCCTAAGTGTGTGGTGTCTTCAGCAATCAGTTTTACCTTCAACCTCTCAGGTGACCAAGAGCAAGAGCCATAGTCAACATTTTTTGCGAATCAATTGGACTACTCTGACCAACTGTTAGAAAAGAGATTCCTGCACCTTGTTCTGGGGATTCTATTGATCTGTGATTCTTTGGGGAGCACTGTCAATCCTAGTGGCACAACTTCCACATTGTTTATAAACACAAATATTTATGTGTTTTATGTATATATGCATAGGCATGTGTGTATGTATACACATAGACAATGCATACTGTTACATGCATTCTGTATGATTTTAGGTAACTTTAGAATAATAAGATTCTTGGGGCTTTTGTCAAGCAGTTCTGGTGGTATTGGTTCCTTCTTCCTCTTCTCCTTCTGTTTTGACCTCTTCCCCTGTTGGAAGCCCCTTTCCTATTTCCCATTCCATGCTGGCTTTCTTGTGCACTTACTTGCATGTCTGCATGTGGTTGCTCATCTCGCTACTGCTTTCATTTTGCTA
Source organism: Alexandromys fortis (assembly GCF_014885135.2). NCBI lineage: Eukaryota > Metazoa > Chordata > Mammalia > Rodentia > Cricetidae > Alexandromys > Alexandromys fortis. The sequence goes on from NW_026067944.1 coordinate 32,984,918, forward strand.
CATCTCCTTTATCTCCTGTCACTCCTTCTCAGGTGCATAGTCTCTTTTATTTGTCACAACAATCCTTCTCACCAAGTACTGAGTTATAACAATCATCTGTTTTGTGCTATGGACATTCTTGAGGTCTCAGAAATTTAGAATCAAAAGCAGCAGTTTGTTTTCTTACTCAGCATCACTATGTCTGTCTCTGCTTTTGAGCCCCCCCACCTCTGGGTGTGCATGGGTATGTGTGCATGTGGGGTGTATCCCATGTTATTTATAAACACCATATCTAAGTTAAAGAGCATTTAATGAACAGAGAAAATAACTTTTAGAATCATCTCAATTGTGCATTGAGACTGGCATTCTATCACATGAGTGACACAAACCACCCAGGCAAATTATTGATATCACTAGGTCAACTTAGAAAATCACATAATCTCACACTCAGAGTACATTCTTCCTGCTGGTTGTCACAACATCCGTGGCTTCTCAGTAAAAGTGTTTGACCTCCAAATATTTCAAACCTCATATGTTTTCAAGTGACAGAATCCATCTGGATATAATCCCCTCTTCCTGTGCTCTGGGAATCCCCAAGAACAACTTCATTAGGATACACATCTCAAGGACATCAAGTTAAAAACAGAGAAATAAAATACGAAGTGAGTCCTCATAACACCATCTGTTATAATTATCTCTGAGAAGCAGCAAATCTCCCTGTGACAAATGAGGCACGGGATTAAAATACAAGATAAAAAGGAAGAGAAATGAAAACTACCCCAGTGTCGTAGTACATGCTAGTAATCCTACATTCAGGAGGAAGAGGCCAGATGATAGAGAATTTGAAGTTATCCTGAACTAGAGCAACTACAAAACCAGTCTCAAAATATAATGAGATCCTAACTCAAACTTCTCGAAAAAAGTAAAATTCAGTTCTTGTGAGGCTTACTATGTTTAGCATAAGTTCTTTCCATATTCAGTGTCCATCACAATCCTCCCTATTCCACATATATTCAATAGCAACCATCTTTAATGAGATAGCTGATGTTCAAATGCTATGCTTCACAACTCCGTTATGGGAGAATATATTTCTGTCCTTATCTATTTTCTCTAGAAAATTGATTTTAACAAATGTTTTCATTAATAACCACTTTTGTTCAAAATACCTAAAAACCATAGTTCAGCAGTCATGAAACTACACAATAGATGTCTGCTCATATGTTTCATCTAAGAATATGTAGCAAGACAAAGTTTCTTTGAAAAAAAAAAAACTTGTAAGAGCGAGCAAGACGGCTCAGTAGGGGAAAGCACTTGTCCCCAAGACAGTCCCACATGATAGAAAGAGAGAACTGACTCCTGCAAATTGTCCTCTGATCTCCCTATCCATGCTGTGGTATGATATATTTATTTTTTTCTCTGCCTCGCTATTTCAATGAATAATGATTTATAAACTCAGGGCATCTTTTATGTGTCAAGTGTTGAGCCAAATATTTTGGGTTAAAGGTAAAGAGGTGGCTTTTATCTCAATCTAGCACATCAGTAAGAATCCTTCACTGAACACAGTAAAAACATCTGTAACTTCTGGTCATTAAAGAGTGGGTCACCAGAAACAACATAGTCTAAAACTCTGACCCTGGGAGTACTCTTTTTCTTATTTCAAAATATTTGGTTGTCAAATAAAGATTGAATATATTCAACTTACTAATAAATTACAATTATAAATATAATTACAAATAAATTATATTCTGGTCTTCACCAACAAATTGCTTAATGTACCTATCATAATACATAATGAATGTTTGATTTGGAAGGCTTGTCCATCTTATAAATAAAAATGTCTTTCCTTTGGCCTACAGCCCCCATTTTCCTACTACGCAGCCCTTGGCAACTGCCACTGTATTCCCTGTTTCTGTGAATTCAGCTGCTTTAGATGTCACATCCAAGAGGATACACTATGTCTTTCTGGATATGGCTTACTCCCACGGTGCCCTTCAATCCCATCTGTGTAGAAAAAAAAAACAGCATTCTTACCCTTTTATATAGATACTCTAATGTTTTATTAAGTTTTATTTATCTGATTCCCAAAGCATCAAAACTCATATATTGTATATAATACAACTTTTTTCACAAAAGTAAATCCTGTTAGTTAAAAATTCTGTAGGAGGAGGGGCCTCTTTTTTGTCTCTGGCTGCTCAGAGCCCAGAAGAAATCACACAGAAGCCATATTATTTAAACCACTGTATGGCCCATTAGCTCTAGCTTCTTATTGGCTAACTCTTACATATTAATTTACCCCATTTCTAGTAATCTGTGTATTGCTACGAGGCCGTGGCTTTCTGGGTCAAGTTCTGGCGTCTGTCTCTGGTGTGGCTACATGGTTTCTCCCTAAACTCTTTCTTCCTTCTCCCAACATTCAGTTTCTCCCACCTACCTCATTCCTGAGCAGGCCCAAGACAGTTCCTTTATTAACCACTGCTATTCACAGAATACAGAGGGAAATCCCACATCAAAACACATCAATACCCTTTGAGGATTGTGTCCCCATGTTCTAGTGATCTTTTATCCAAAGCATTATGGATCAAGCCTCCTGAAAACAAACCACACATGTCCTGTTTAGCTTTAATTGACAACTTCACACCTCCTGGAGTTCTCTGAGAGGAAAGCTTTAATTGAGGAATGACCTAGATGTGATTGACACCATTCCCTCAGCAGATGGACCTGGACTGTATAAGAAAGTTATTAAGCATGAGACTGTAAGAATGTATGCCAGCAAGGAACATTCCTCCATGCCTTGGAATTCCTGTTTGACTTCCTGATATGACTTGCCCTTACCCTGTAATGTGAAGTAAAAACACTTTCTTTCCCTGAGTTGTATTTGGTCAAGGTATTTCAGCACAGCAATCAAATGAAATCAAATTAACCTCTAAACAATAGCACTTTCTTAGCAAATGTCTCTGTTTCTTCTATGCTTCATTAATCATATAATTATTACCAATTGACTCTTACCCAAAAGCTCTATCAATATATGTGAACTAGTATCCCACTATGCCTTTGTTTCTTTGTCATTGCTGTTTTGTTTGTTTGTCTGTTTTTTCTTTGATAATGATGTTGTATACCATTGGTCATTTTACTTTTCTTTAGACACTTCTACACCCAAATCCTTTGGCCCTTTTCTAAATCAAGCCATTCGTTTGTTTTTTGGTTGGAGCAATTTTTATTTGTTTTTATATTAACTTAGTATCAGCTAAGTTGGGAAAATTTGTCTGATATTATGTTAAGTTACACTTAGGATTTCAGATTGCTTTCTTTCTTAGACAGAAGCGTTTTAGTTGATGCTCTCCATGTGACCATTTGGGGAGGGGATTGTTGCTCTTTTTGATTTTGTTGTCATCTCTTGACTAAGGAAGCATTGTCAAAATCAGTATCTAGGAGCTTCTGTCTTTTGTTTCCTTCTAGCGTTCAATACATAAGCCTTTACTCTAATTCATCTTAGTGTGCATATGTGCATCGCGGCAGAATTCATTTTGATTATTTTGCATGGATACGCAGTGTCCTCACACCCTTTAAGAACACTGCATCTGGCCTTTGTTTACGAGCCACGCAAGCAGCAAGGAGATCCGGTCCAGGCACCAGGAGAGACATCACTGGGGTGAGTGAATTTCT
>NW_026067944.1:32995046-33006424 GCF_014885135.2 Alexandromys fortis
GAGTGGGGGGAGAAGGAGAAAAGTGGGGGAAGGGGGAGGGAAATGGGAGGCTGGGAGGAGGCGGAAACTTTTTTTCTTATTCTCAATAAAAAAAAAGAATAAAATTGGAGAAAAAAAAAGAACACTGCATCTGATATTCCTTTAGCACTAAAACCCTATGACTATCTCATCTTCTCATTTGATAATTTTTACAAAGCACCTTAATTTGTCTTAGAAGTAAAGCTCAAGATGCATGACATTACCATGAAAGATCCTCCCATGGCTTTGCTCTAAGGCCTTCCTCGATAATGTCAAGAGGATGTGGTTTGTGTCTTGAGAGAGAATTGTTTCTTATTTTAAACAGGCTATATTTCACCCGAGCAGTTATTGCTAATACCTTTAATTATAGCACTTGGGAGACAAATGCAGACAGATCTCTGCAAGTTCAAGTCCAGTCCGTGGTCTGCTTGCCTGCAGTGTGAGTTCCAGAACAGCTAGGATTGTTACGCAGAGAAACCCTGTTTTGAAATCCACCTCCCCAAAAAACCCACACACCCTATACTTCATGAATTTGTGTATCATCCTTACATAGAGAGAGACTATTCTAAAATTTGCCCCGTCTTTCCAAATTTAGCATGTGTACTATCAAAGTGAACATAGGAAAAATTATTTCTAATGTCAAGGTTCAGATAGGTATCTGTCTTTTCAGTCCAATTTTCTCCTTTATGGCACATCTTTTATCATGAGATAAAAACTACATTTATAATAACAGAAAAGTGAAACTTATAAAAGCATACTATGTTAAATTAATCTATTCTCTTGACTCTTAGGTCAGATGGCCATCCAAACGAATATCCACTCCTTTTCTAGAACAAGCTGGTCTGTTTTTTTACACACACACACGTGATATACATTTTATTATATACAATATCCTGAAAGGTTGTTGGATTGTATTATAGTATAAAAACTACTGCGGGCTTGCTAGAGCTACTATAAGCATTTGCAGTATTGTATCTTTCATAACTGAAATTTCCACAATCATTTTGTTTTATGCTTTTATAAAGTATGCCTTTTTCTAATAATAAGTTAATTAAAAGAAGATATTTAGCCACATCAGGAGGTAATTTTTCAACAGTGTAAAGTATTTTTTTAATCACTGAATCTCCTATCATTTTGTGAAGTCCCTATTTGGGGGAATATATGTAAACAGAAAATTTAATAGTGGTTGAATCATTTGTATTTTTCAGATGAACCTGCATTTTCTTGATCTTAAAGGCAAGTAAAATTTCTTAATAAAAGTTGAATTGTAGGTTATTAACATAGGTCTCATAGGTAAGTAAGCTGAAGAAAAAGTTGCATTCATACTGAAAGCATTATTATTTTTTAAATCAAAAATCATTAGAATATATTAATTATACAGAAAATTGAGTTTATTATGTCATTTTCATATATAGTGTTTTAAATCATATTCACCTTCATTACTCTCTTTTCTGCCCCTTATACTCCTGATCCCTTTCCTCTTTCCATGTAATTTGTCTTCCTTCCTCTTCCACTCCTTTTTCTTCCCCTTCCTCCCTATCTTCTTCCCATACTTCTTTCCCTTCTCCTCCTTTCTTCTTTTCCTTCTTTCTTCCCTCCTCCCTCTTACCCTCCCTCCCTTTTATTTCTTTCTTTCTTTTTCCTCCATTCTTTCTCCTTCCATTTCTTCTTTCTGTCTCTGTTGCTCTGTCTCTCTGTGTCTGTATAAATGTAGTCATTTGGGAACTCCCCAAAGCTACTGCCAACTTTTCTGGAGAAACATCTTCATGCAGTAATCAGTAGTAATGATCAAAGTAACTATCTACCATCATGATTGGTCCAAATTCTGAGATAGGGACTGTTCAAAGCTCAGTCAAAAACCGTTGTTCTATCTCAGTCCTCCGAGAATCAGGAGACCATCCTGAAAAAGGGTGTGGAAATAATCTAAGTGCTCAGGAAGAAGTGGGATGGGGTTGAATACTCTTTCAGACATGACATCACCATTACACATTTAATTTCACAGACGTTGTCATTACTGGCACAAGACCCGTGCCAATTTGGGCCTGTAAACATCCTGTCATGGAGGCAGCGACCTCTATCCCAAGACCTATACCCGGTAATGGGAGCTGAGAACAAGGTTCATTAGTCACTACTCCTCTTAAAGATCTGTAGGCAGTTAATGCCTACTAAGAAAGTGGCCGGAGTTTTCTTTAATGCTATATCCCCAAGTAAGAAGCCCATGATGTTGTAGATAACACTTTACCTATGCATGAGTGACTTACAGACTGTAATTAGACAATAACCATCTCCTACTGGAAAAAGAAAGGATCCTGCATTGTTCTATGCACTAAACTGGATGTCTCAGTTTAATCTGGGGCTGGGGTTCCAGGGAGGGTCTAGGGAGCTTATGGTTTTTAGTGTACATTGCATTCCCAAAGAAGTAGGTTCTTAACACCAGTGAAGGAATGCCTCAGGAATGGGATAGATGAACTTACAGTGAAAGTGAGGACAAGCATACAAAAACAAAAGTTTGCTTCTCCTATGTCTTTTCATGTGAATTTCTACCAGGAGGTATGGCCTAGATTTAGGGTGGATCTTCTGATCTCAAATAATTCAGTCAAGATAAATCTCTCACAGGTGTTGCCAAATGCTTGTGTTTTAGCTAACTCCAGGTTTAGTCAAGTTGACAAAGAAGATTAGCCATCACACAGGACCTTAGTATGCTGCCAAAATTGACTCTTACATAGTACCAGCATTGAATTTATGATCCTTCTGCTTTAGCCTCCTGAGTTCTGAAATTATAGTTGTGTTACATTATGTTTAGTTATATTTTAGTATTATCAATTCAAGTGATGTTGAATACCAAAAACTGTCCAAAATAAAAATGTGGTGTGAAGATATATATATATATAATAATATGATATACATTTACACACACACACATGGTGACCAATAAAAATAATAGGAATTCTCTCTGATCTTATATTTACTGCAGTATAGGATAAGCAGAGCGAAGAAGAAAATGGCATGAAACTTAATATGTAATAATTATATTGTGGTGGCTGTGACTTAAATATGCAATTAATAAAGAAAACAGTATAATTTATTTCAGAATAGAAATAGTAACCCTACATGTATCAACATGGTGATTGGTAAGCTTCCAAACACTGTGACTGTAAATTTCACATTGGTTATTTCTGTATTTATTATTTATAGTAGTAACCTTCTTTGTATGTGTGCTTTAATTGTTAACAAGAGAAATTTTTGTTATAGTGTATTAAAAACATCAATCACTTAAACAGAATTTGTTAGAAATTTAATGGGTTTACTATTTAAGAAATAAATTCACTGTTTTTTATGCTGTTGCCTTGTCAGCCTTTGTTCTACATATTTTTAAACTTCTCTAATTGGTTTCTTTTACTCCTAACAGTAACTTTCCCTACTTTATTGCTTCCATATTCTCATTTTTATACTTATATTTTCCTTACAGTTTATGCATAAAGTTGGGTTTCCTTAATTCATATTTTTATTTAAAAAATTCCTTTTCAATTTACATACCAACCCCATGAATCAATTTCCCTTCCCTCCCCTTCTCCTGGCCCCCACCTCCCCCACTTCCCATCTTCCATCCACTCCTCAGAGAGGGTAAGGCCTTCCTTGGGGAGTCAACAAGATCCAACATACTCACTTGAGGCAGGACCAAGCCCTTCCTCCTGTATCAAGATTAAGCAAGGTATCCCACCACAGGGAATGGGTTCCAAAAAGCCAGTTCATGCATCTGGATTAGGTCCTGGTGACTTCCAGGGGCCTCCAGAGTTGGGTTTCCTTATAGTTACTGTGGTATATCTATATCTCTTAGGATTTTTCTATTGAGATTCTACACTGGGAAGGACTTAATAACCTAAAAGTTGAAGAGCATAATAGTGAGAAATATCTGTGTTTGTTCTCCATCTGGGTGCATTTGTCATGGGTCATGAAATGGCAGAATGACAGGAGATACCCACCCCTTCTCCTGAAAGTAATGAGCCTGTTTGCTAGAGTATGCAGGTGGTTCTGGCTGAGAACCTCAGAACTCAGGGTCAAAAGGGCTGCAACAGGGAATGTAACCTAGGTAAAACTTTTTTGGAACCATTGGCTTAGATCTACCATGAAGCACATTACATCAGCATGACTCCCCGCATGAATTCCCCTGATCTGTGCCTTCACAATGATACCAACTTTCACAGAAGAAGCCACCATTTGCTTCTCTAGGAGTTCCTTGGCATCCATGTTCCCCCAGGAAAAAATGTGGGGTGTAGTCTATCTCTACACAGCTGTTTGAAACAGTGTAGCACCATACCATCTTAAGAAACTCCACCTGCTTCATGTTCATGGGGAAACTGTGTTTACAAGTCTTTCTACAGTGTCTTTGCATTCCTGCATTGCCTCTACCTATCGTGGTTTGAGTCTCCACTTGAATTTGTTGTGTCTTCCCTCCTGATGTGGAATGTGTGTCTGCATCTGCCTCTGAGTATCTGGATATCTGAGCAGGTTACTGTATGTCTGTGCAGTTTACTGTATGTTTGCATCTGCATCTGAGTGTCTGTGTGTCTGTGCAGTTCACTGTGTCTCCATCTGCATCTGAGTGTTTGTATGTCTCTGCAGTTTACTGTATGTTTGTGCAGTTGTTTACTGTGTGTCTGCATCTGCATCTGAGCGTCTGTATGTCTCTGCAGTTTACTGTGTGTCTGCATCTGCATCTGAGTGTCTGTATGTCTCTGCAGTTTACTGTGTGTCTGCATCTGCATCTGAGTGTCTGTATGTCTCTGCAGTTTACTGTGTGTCTGCATCTGCATCTGGGTATCTGTATGTCTATGCAGTTTACTTATGCTTATCTACTATAAACTTTGCCCCAAAGACACTTAGCTGCTATTGTAGTAGATTCAATGTCAAGGCAGCGCTCAGTGCTTTAGTTTTTAAATTTCCATCAGATTATTCTTAAAGGATTCAGTTAACCAAGAATAGCTTGGGGACTAGAGAGATAGCTGGCTCAGTGGTTGAGTGATTGCTTTTGTTACTAAAGATCAAAGCTAGTTTTCAGCGCCTAGAAAGAGATTTCATGATACTGTAGTTCATATTCTATAGAATCTGATGCCATGTTCTGGTTACTATAGCCACCTGCACATGTGATATAGTTGCAGGCAAACATAAAAATAAACATGAGTAAAAATAAACTTTAAATAGTTCAAAAAATATTGGCTTAGAGCAAATTATAAGTTCCCTCACTGAATAATACTGACTGGGACTCCTCTTGCTTGCATTGGTTTCTTATAGCATCTACATTGCAAGTAGAATATGGGGGTGGATTGGCTCATCAGTCAGATTGCTAGCTGTCTCCCCATGGAGAAATCTCTTCTTTCTCAGGTAGTTTCCACACAAAGGTATGTGATTTACCTTGACTTATGTGTGGAGTCATTCTGAGAGCCAAATTCACTAAGGCAGAGGGGTTGAGAAATTGAAAAGCACTAGAGAATTTTCAGAAATGATCACTAATGTATATGGGTTTTTAAAGGTATTTTTACAATATCTCTCCTATTTTTTAAAGTTTGTTATCTAATTTTTTGTTATTTTTAGATTCTAATTTATTTATCCCATTCTTGACCTGCTAATGCACACATTTTAAGAAAAAAAAAAAGTCAAACTTGTAAGGTCTACTGCTCCTAAGGAAGATTTAAGTGAAGTAATTTGGGGTAGTTAAAACCATGTTGGGCTCTTCCTGATCACATAGTACTCTCAGTATGAATGGTGTGCTCACTGTCTCTGGAAGGAGAATTTCTGAAGTATTCTAAGGCCATTAACATCTGTCAGAAATGCATTACTGTTGTGGGAAGTCCTTCAATTAATCATTCAAAGATGATTTAGACTTTGTTGAATCACAAATTTAATTGTACTTAATAAAATCCAGAGTTAGATATTAGTGACTTAAACATGAATGACCAGAGAAGCAGAGCATCCAGCCACTAGAGTGACTTACCTCTACCAATACTCAGACAGAAAGGGGATCCTGTCCTCAGACTGCTTTCTCAGACTATCCTCAGACTGCAAATGTCTCCACAAAACCTCAGACTGCCTGAGTTACTGTCTCCTTCAGCCTTATATTCCTCTCTCTGCCCAGCCATATCACTCCTGTCTCTACCTCCCTAGAGCTGGGATTAAAGGAGTATGATCCCAAATGCTAGGGCCATCTTTGTGTGATCTCTGTTTCTATTTTAGACAGATGTAATCTTGTGTCTTTAAACTAACTGAGATTCCTCCTCCTCCATCTCTGGAGTCCAGTGATTAAAGGTGTGTGCCACCGCTCTCTGTCCTCTGGTGACTTATCTCTGCACTCTGGTCCTCAGGCAAGCTTTATTTGTGAAAATATAAACCAAATATCACTACACCTAAAAATATAATCACAAGCTACATTATTAGACTTTAGTTTTCAGAATTAAAGGGAGTGCTTACTAGATAAAGCCCTCACAGACGAGCTGAGATTCAATCCTTAGAACCCATATAAAGAGTCAGTTGTCACAGCAAGTACTTACAAGCCTAGTGTTGAGACAAAGGGGTAGGAAGGTTGCTAGGGCTTTCTGCTCAACCAGTCTAGCTGAATTTATGAGCCACACGACAAAGGGAGACACCATTTCAGAAAAAAAAATGTATATATATATATATATGGATCCTGACAGAAAGCACCCAAGGTTGACCTTTGGCATCCAAATTCAGGTGTCCACATTTTCATTACATGCCTATCTACACTACACACATTCACACACACACACACACACAGACACACACACACAGACACACACACACAAAATCAAACAACAAAGAAGCATGAAGAGATTTGTCATCCAAAAACATTAAATGAAAATACTACCCATACTAATCGACTAAATATGTTAACAATGTAAATTTAAAACAATCAGCTCAAATAATCTTACAAAACATTTATTAAAGATGTTTGTTATGAAATTAAAGAGAAATATTTCTGCAATTATGCAATATAACATCACAGATATTTTTAATGTAAAATAACGTCATAGATTTATTACTGAATTGAAAAAAATGATTGCAGGAAGTATTATGCCATACTATCATTTGGGTGATAGGCAGAGCAATAAATATGCACTATATAAAAATGTAAAGGTAGCTATTTGTATGAGATGGAACACAATGCAGGAACAGACACGGGTCTTCATGACTATGCATTGTCTGCTCCTCTAATCATGGAAATTTTAGTACTTTTATGATCATGAATTAGTATTTCTTACTAAAAAAATGTTTCTGACCACATCTGAATTTGTGGGTGTTATTCAACACAGAGAACTTCTAGTCCAAATCAATTAAAAGAAAACTATAATCTGACTACCTGGCTCTCATGAGTGACTGAGGGTGTTTCTGGAGATTGCTGCATGTAATTTGGGATAAAATAAATTTGTTTTCTAATCCTTTTTAAACTGGTAAATAGGATCATATTAATGTGACCACCAGCAAGAATTATACTACATACAGTAAATTTGCATATAATTAAGATTTTCTTCCTTCCTGCGGGGAAGGAAGATTTAGTCTACCTGTCTTGGCAAAATAAGATGATCGATCCCCCGGTGTAATGTCCAGGAAGCTGATGAGGTGGAGGGCCACTTTTTGCTGTGTGGGTGGCTTTGCCATACCCAAAGACAAGCCTCCAGGAGGAAGGTCTTTTTTAACCATACATCTTCTTGGAAGAACTATAAGATGCTGTAGGAGCTGGCATGTCTCTGTGTTAGAAACTCTTTTGTTAAATGTCATACTCTCAGACCTGTAAAGGCACTTAAGAATTGGGCACCATTACCTGTTATGTATTTTTAAATAAGACATATAAATTAAATTTAGATATGTATTTTACCCAACTAGTTACATCTTACCAATGCTAATAAATGTAAGCAGATTAAAAGGAATATTTTAAAAAGTCAAAAAAATGTAGGAGGAGGCCACTTGTTCATCCTGGCTGCCCAGAACCAAAATAACCACACAGAAGCTATATTAATCAAATCACTGCTTGTTCCATTAGCTCTAGCTTCTTATTAGCTAATTATTTTTTTAAATTTATTTATTTATTTATTAAAGATTTCTGTCTCTTCCCCACCACCACCTCCCCTTTCCCTCCCCCTCCCCCAATAGAGTCCCCCTCCCTCGTCAGCCCAAAGAGCAATCAGGGTTCCAAATTCTTACATTTTAATTTAACCCATTTCTTTTAATCTGTATATCACCACATGGCTGTATCTTACCAGCAAAGTTTCAGCTCGTCTATCTCTGGTGGTGGCTCCATGGCATCTCCCTGACTCTGCCCTTCTTCTTCCCAGTATTCAGTCCCAGCTCTTCCACCTATCTAAGTTCTGTCCTATAAACAGGCCAAGGCAGTTTCTTTATTCATTAACCAATAAAAGTAGCACATAGACAGAAGGACCTCCCACATCAAAAGAATACTAGCAAACAGGGTTCTCTTATTAAAGATGGTGGTGAGGTCAAAATGGTGGCTACCCACATGTTTGTATTTTTCTAGAGCTGTTGTAGTTTGGAGTTACAAGTTTCACAGATCTTTAAACACACACACACATATGCACAGAAAAATCAGACAAGCATACTATGGAAACAAACACACATACACACGTAGACATAAAAGTATAGTGTGACCACATTATTTTAACAGAAAGACAAACAAAACATTTTTAGGAACCTGTGCCAGTTGATCAACTTAAAAATCATGGTGTAGGCAGGTGACAGAAGCCAGGGAAGCACCTATGTGGTCCCATTAAAGACCAGATTAGCAGACGTTATAAGAGGGAACAGAAACATAAGGATGGAACACCTATACAGTTTTAGAGTAGAGGACGGGGGAAAATGGACCTATTGTAGAGAGAATCCCAGCATGCAACAAAGATCTAGAGAAGTGGGGAGGGGAGCTGGGAAGAGGAGTGGGAGCAGAGCATCCAGAAACCATGGGCATATGGGGCCTTGTTTGTTTTACAATAGGCATTAGATAGCCCCAATTTGAAAGGATTTTTGTAAAAGTCAGCCCAAAGGCATTTGGAGATTAAGTCTCAAATTGCAAGTGTCCATTTTTACAAGTCTATGCCAAGTGTCAGTACTCAATGCCTACCACTATATGTTCACTGTTATAAGACTCATGAGTCAAAAAACAGAGGGATGTGAGAATTGCTTGGGCAGACATCTCTGTCCCACAGAATCTCACCTCAATGAGGACTGCCTTGCCGCTAGTGAGATTGTGTATCTGGCACAGACTGTGACTTTTTCAAATGACCTCACAAACATATGAGCCCTGGACCCTAGGGACATGTACTCGAAAAAGAAGAACTCACCCAGATGAAGCCGATCTTAGTCTGGCAGAGAGGACGGGTTAGAGGGGTGCTTTCCAACACATCGCCCTGGGCCAGTGGGAAAAACAGCCCATCTCTGTGTGCCGTCCAAATGTTAAATAGCCTATGGGTGGTCTTGACCTTCCCTGGGGATGGGTCACCATTTAGCAAGATTTCTTGGGGGTGGAGTCTGGACTGCAGCCAATCTCAGGGGAAGGGGCTTGAAACTTTCCACCAAACATTCCAGACTTCTTATATCTATAAATGTTAGGGGCTGGGGTGATGCTTCCAACAAAACAAATATAAGTCAGATCACCATTATATATCTAATTTAAAGAAAATAGAGACATTATAAATACTTTATACTGTAAGTTACAACAAAGCAAAATGGTGTGCCTTTATGACATACTTGTTTCTTCATTTCATATACATGAAGTAATCACCGATTTTGATTTAAAAAGTTTTGAATATTTGAAGAATTTTAAATATTTTGATCATAATCAGGGAAGGTTTCCTCAGAACACACACACAAAAAAAATACAAACAATATCGCTGAGATTGCATAAAGCCTATAGAGAGAAACATACTTTTATATTATATTGTGTTACTTATTTTAATATGCCCACAATTTTTAGTCATACATAAATATTTCCTAAAATTGGGTAGAAAAGCCCAGCAGGGACACTCGAAACTTGTCACAATCTCTGCCAAGATAAGCACATTAAGACTGTGTGAAACAAGGCCATTATCCTCCTCTGTGTGGCCAAACATGGAGAGATAACAGCTGACTGTGAGCTGGGCCCTTGTGATTGCCCAAGGGAAAATCCTTTTGTTAAGACTGCAAGGAATTGCTGGCCATGGATGTCATTGGCATCTCTGTGACTCTCAATGGCGCCTGATCTCCAGAGGCTAAATTTGACAGAAGCAGAAGCTGTCAAAAATTGAATCCTCTAGTCTCAATAGGATGATAAGACTTCAGCATGGCAGAAACATGGATAAAATGACTTTGTCAGGCAAAAGGTTAATGAGGATGTCCTGCCTACATCGGTATATGACAATAGCTTCTAAGCTACTGTATTTTTGAGGATGACACATATAGAAATCAATCTGTTTATACCGTTACTTCTGTAATAAGAAAAAATAAGAAAGCAAAAGGAGCTGCAAATCAAAGATTGTCGACTGCTTGAGAGTAAATGTTTGCCTCTGTAAGTCCATGAAAAAAATAGATTCTTTGCCCTATTGATGAACAAGTACTATAAACCATACAAAATATTTGTCAGTAAAAGTGCTAGATGAGCACAATACCCCTGAATTATGACAGTCAGTAACATCACATACGCTAAAGTCAACACTAGATTATCATCATGTCTGTATATTGATGATGGGATGGGAGTCAGTTAACTGAATTCCACTAAACCAAAGCCAATATAAAGTCATTAGAAAGGTAAAAATACACAGAACACCTGACTGTGGTCTGTCCAGCCCATCTATAACACATTCTAAAGCTCAAAGAACACTTCAAAAGAGAAGGTGGAAGATTCTAAGAGCCAGAAGACCAGGAAGTCTGCTGCAAGACTGTACTTTCTAGAAAGGACAGGAAGTATACCCATGAAATCTCAACATGTCTGCCTAAACAAGACATAAACATTGACAACCCCAGTTGTCATGTCAACATAGATGAAGAGGATATCTCATGGGTCCTGACCCATTAATCAAGAGTTTCAAGCAATTATCAATTCTAGGAGAGGGAAATTATTTTTCTCCAGGGATGAAACCCTCTAAATGATCATTTAATACCAAGTGGTCAGTCCTAAAGTCATAGGAATACAGATGACACTAAAGAAACCCATCAAGCTATATCTATATATTTATTTGCATATATTCTTGTGTTTGTGAGTGTGTGTAAAACAATAATAATTAAAGAAAAAGAGGCCATGAATTTTGAAGACAGATGAAGGGGAATGAGACTTGCTGGAGAAAAAGAAGGAAGGGGAAATGGTA
>NW_026067944.1:33016992-33018530 GCF_014885135.2 Alexandromys fortis
CCACCTCTCATACATAGAACCAACCAATTTAGGGAAGGTTATATCTTTCTTACTTAGGACTTTATGATACCTCCACAATTTTATGTAACTGATACTTAGAAAATATTTTCCAAATTAAACAAGAAACTACTTGAAAGAGTAGGGTGACTAAGTAGATAGAGTGGGAGAAAAATTCTAGTCTTGAACTAGTCAAGGTCACCAAAGATTCTGGTCTTTTGAAAGCCATTATAAATGGGATGTGAGTTCTTTTCATGGGTGTAGTGGTTTCCAATAAAAATAGAGCCTGCAGATTCGTGTATTCGAATGCTTCATTATGAATTGGTGGAACTATTTGGGGAAGAATGTGGCATTGCTGGAGGAGCAGTTTCAGTAGGAATGGGCTTTGAAGTTTGAAAGACCCTTGCCAGGTTCAAGGGTCTCTCCCTTTCTATGCCTCCTGCTTATGAATAAGAAGTAAGCTCTCAGTTACTGCTCCAGTGCCAAGTTAGCCTACTTTCTGCTTTGCTCACCACTATGATGGTCATGGACTCACCCTCTAGGAACTGTAAGCAAGTCCCCCAATTAAATGTTTTTTTTAATAAGTTGGCTTCATCATGGTTTCTCTTCAGAAAACAGAAAAGTAAGTAAGACAATGGGTGCTGAGAGACTTTGTGATGATACTGCAGCTATTTTCTTAGTCATCTCTGACTTTAGAAGTAAAAAGCATTATTGTAGAAAAGTCTTAGTGAGATTATAGCCTCACTGAAACATTTAATGACATTCAATATTGTATCTTGACTATAGACTGATACCCTTCAAAAAACGAACATTTCAGGTTTCAAAGTTCAAAACATCCACAGTGTTTCTGATTGTTAGAAGGCAAAACAAAACAGAATGTAAAAGTAAAAGAGAAAGAGAGAAGGAAAAATTAAATAAAACTCAAGTAGATCATAGCAAATAAAGATAGATTATAAATTACTAACAGCATGGTAGCACCAATTATCGTCACTATGAAAGCTGTTTGTATTTACTGAAGCATGTCACTGTAGCTCAGGAAAGTTGTATATGGCTCTACTAAGGCCAAAAGTGCCTTTCCCCACCTTCGTAATTAAAAAAAAAAAAAAAGTAGAATACAGGACTTTATTTCCATAAGAAAAAGGAGTAATTTAAAAATTCACTTCCGTGACCCAAAGTGATATCAACTTTCTGCTCTCAGTGACACATACTCTACAAAGACTTCAGCTGTCTGATATTCTGCTAAACATGACATTGGTTTATTACACTGATGGTACATAATTTTACTAGAGAAGGAATGAGTGGGAAGCACTCTTATGCCCTAAAAGGGATTGCACACCAGATGGTTAAAAATAAGCCATGAACATATTCTGTGTCTGCTATTATCTGTAAAATTTAAAGATCTGAAGGAAGTCCTCTCCATAAGAGGATGTTATCACATCTTATCATTCTAATCGCTAAACTAGCACATTCCCTGCTGTTTGTATGTATGTGGATATGTGTGTGTGTGTGTGTGTGTGTGTGTGAGAGAGAGAGAGAGAGAG
>NW_026067944.1:33018557-33021334 GCF_014885135.2 Alexandromys fortis
CTCCTCAGGTGCCATTTACCTTTCATTTTGAGATATGGTCTCTCCCTGATCTGGATATAACAAAGCAGGTTGGATTGACAAGCCAGTAAGCCCAGAACCTCCATCTTCCTGGAACTGAGATTATGAATATGTGCTACCATGCTAGCTTTTGTACATAGGTCCTAGAAACAGGAGTCATGTCTCATGTTTGAATGGCAAGCACTTTGCCAATAGAGTTATGCCTCCAGTCCATCTGTGTGTTTTAAAGATAACACAAAATATCTATAACTAGCTCTGCCCCTTCTACTTGTGACACAGAAAAATAAGGGTTCAGATGGGAACCAGAATGATGGAGTTCAGTTTTCAGTGTGGACCACCTTTCTGCTCAGTCTTATATAATCCAGTAGATCTCACTGAACTGCAGGTGTTTCTAGTTAGAGATGCCTTCTACAATGTCTGCAAAACCCCAACAGATTTGCAATATAGAGTATAAGAGTTTTGTTATCATTTACTTTCTTATATTAATGCTTAAAAAGTAAGTCACAAAACACTATGGTCTTAGTGCTCCTGAGACCTGGGAAAGACTAAGCAAAAGACTGAGACACCAGGTGACTGTGAGCCTGAATTGTACATTACAAGCGGATATCAGCACCTCCTTCAAATCACACTGGGTCTGTGGGGGCAGGAATAGAATCAATCTATCACAGATAACAAACGATTCATTTGTCTCCAGGCCCGAGTAGCTTTAGAAACCAAAAGCAAAACATAAATAGTCAGCACAGACACCAATCATCCATCTCCGGTGGATCACAGCCTCTTCCTCCACTCACACATATGATTTAAAGGGCTGGTAAGAGAAACATCCTCAATCAAAGAGTAGAGAGAGCAAAATTTGTCCTGGTTCAGAAATGGATCATCCGTGTTTTCTTCCGTGAATAAAGATATACTGAAGTTTTTCTCCAATGGCATCACTTGAGGAGACAGATACTTTAACAACAGCAATGAAGAAAACTCCTTGCAAGCAATAGAACAGTAGTATGGGTATCCATCATTTTTAGAGCAGGGAGAAGTTGGCTTAAGTAAAACCCTTTTTATCTAGCTACTCACCCACTCATCCATCTGCATCTGACTCTGGAGATCTGAGTGATTTGGTTGAGATTTGATAGTAGATTGGAAACAAGAAAATCTAGAAATATGTATGTGTGTATATGGGATTGGGCAATAAAAACAAAACCTCTGTGCCTCATGTTAGTGACTGGAAAAGAAACCACTGTAGAAGCCCTCAATTGTCATAAGAAGAAAATCATTTGGTTGTCTATTAGCTAGATCTACCTTACACTGTGTTTGCCCAGTGGATGTGAACAATAATAAATATTAATAATAAAAACATAAAGTATATAGAATATAAATATAAAACATATAAATGAAACCAATTGTTTAGTCCTCAGTGCTCCTTAACATCTGTGATTTGCACAAATGAATTTGAAAACAGAAACGAAGTTGCCTAGGAGCTTCATGACAATAAATAAAATATGTATAGTATCCACCCTACCAATGGTTGCAGTTGTGACAAGATGAATCACCTGCTGGAAGTGTGTGAAACGTCTTAGATGGATTTTCTTTATCTTTTTTCTAAGTAAGATCTTGTTCTGTATCCTCGGCTTCACTGAAAAACCTATTTCATCCTGGCTGGCCTCATGATCATTCTGACTCTTCCTTCCACATACTTATGCATATACACATAACTACAAAATGATATTGCAGCTATGTGCTATTATTTCTGGCTCATATTTTTCTATTTGCTAGAATGGTATACAATTGATGGATCCCTGATGGACTTCAATATATACTTTTGTTATGAATATTTCTTAACTGAAAATAAAGTTTAAACCTACCTAAAAGACATAATTTAATTACTGGCTAAACATTAAACTGTTAAAAATATTGAAAAGGATAATTTTTACTATGCAAAAATAGCAAATTATCTGATAGTATAAAATTAGCAATTTGTTTTAGTTTGTTTATTTAGTGAATTACATTTATTGATTTTGTATATTGAGCCATCCTATATCTCTGGGAAGAAGCCTACTTGGTCATGGTAAATGATTTTATTGATGTGTTCTTGGTTTTGGTTTACAAGTATTTTATTGAGTATTTTACATCAATGTTAATAAAGAAAACTGGTCTGTAATTTTCTTTCTTTGGTAGGCCTTTGTGTGGTTAGAGTGTCAGGGTAATAGTTGTTTCATAAAATGAACTGGGCAGTGTTCATTTTGCTTCTATTTTGTGAAATATTTTGAAAATATCAGATCCTCAATGCTTCTTTGAAAGTCTAGTGGAATTCTATGCTAAAACCATCTGGCTTTGGGCTTTTGCTTTGCTTTTTTGTTTTGTTTTGTTTGGGGGGGTTGTTATTGTTTGGTTCTGATTTTTCTGTTTGGGAGACTTATGCCTGCTTCTATTTCACTTGGAGTTACAGGTCTGTTTAAATTGCTTATCTGATCTTGATTTAACTTTGGTAAGTGGTATCTAACAAGAAAATTCTTCATTTATTTTAGATTTTCTAATTTGGTGGAGTACAGGCTTTTAAAGTATGTATTTACAATTCTCTGGATTTTCTCATTGTCTTTTTTTATGTCTGCCTTTTCATTTCTAATTTTTTTAAATTTTGATATTCTCTTTCAGCTTTTTAGTAAACTTCAATAAGGGTTTGTGGATATTATTAGCTTTCTAAAAGAACCACCTTTTTTTTAAAATATAATTTTTTATTAAAAAAAAAAGATTTCCGCCTCCTCCCC
>NW_026067944.1:33022433-33028369 GCF_014885135.2 Alexandromys fortis
TTTTTTTTTTTTTTTTTTTTTTTCTGTAGGCATTTGTTTGGTTTCGTGAATTTGTAAGCGTTCTGCTTTTTTTCTGTTTTTATTGATAATCAGCTTTAATCCATGGTGGGCTGATAGGATGCATAGAGTTGCTTCAATTTTCTTATCTGTTAAGACTTGCTCTTTGTTCAAGTATGTGGTCAGTTTTGGAAAGAGTTCCATGAGGTTCAGGGGAAAAGGTATATTGCTTTGTGTGTGGTTAAAATGTTTTATAGATATCTGTTAGGTCCATATGGGTTATAATGCCTACTTGGCTTGAATTTCTTTGTTTTGTTTTTGTCTAGATGACCTATCTGTTGGTGAAAGTAAGGTACTGAAGTCTTCTACTATCAATGTGTGAGGGTCAATACATGATATTTTTTTAAAAAACAAATGTGGGTGCCCTTGTGTTTGATACATATATTTTAAGAACATAAATTAAATTGAGAGAAACTCAAAGAAATTCCACTAAGATAATAAACAAGACAAGGTTATCCATTCTTTCCACACTTTTTCAACATAATGTGAAGTCTTAACTAGAACAGTAAGACAACTGAAAGAGATCAAGAGGATACGAGCTAGAAAGGAAGAAGTGAAAGTATCCTTGTTTTTCAGATGATATAATGGTATTCACAAGTGAGCCTAAAACTGTACTGGTGAACCTATAGAAGATAAAACCTTGCAGCAAAATAGCAGGGTACAAAATTAGCTCACAAAAAAAAAAAACAGTAGCCCTTATAGAAATGACAAATGAACTAAGAAAGAAAATGATACCTTTCACAATAGCCTCGATTAATATATATTATCTTGGGGGGACTCTAACCAAGAAAATGAAAGACTTGAATGATCAAAAATATTGTCTTTGAAGAAGATATCAGAAGATGAAAAGATCATATATGATCATGGATCAGGGGAATGAACATAGTAAAAATATCTACCAAAACTAATCTACAGATTCAACACAATCCCCATCAAAATTTCAACACAATTCTTCACAGAGCATAAAAGAAAAACTTTCAACTTCTTATGGAAACAGAAAAAGAAACAATGGATAACTAAAACAATGATGAATAACTAAAAAATACAGGTCTCAACATTCCTGACCTCAATTTCTATTACAAAGCTATACAATATAATAGTACAGAAAGTCTTAATCTTCTAGGTTATATAGGAGATGCAGAAAAGGTGGACATTTGACCACTTCCTGTAAGAAGTAACCCAAAGGGTATTAAAAGGAATGAAATCTTATAGATGGATGTGTTCTACTTTGTGGAATTTAGAAAATTAAAATATGTACACCACACCATTGACATCTCTTCAGGTTTTCAATGGGCAACTGCTTTGAGTACAGAAACAGCTGATTTGGTAACCACACATTTACTAGAAGTTATGGTCATCAGGGGTATACCTGCATAAATAAAGACTGTCAATGGTTCAGCATTTGTCTCTAAGAAAATGAAACAGTTTTAGCTTAATATGCTTAGTATTACAGGTATAGCTCACAATCCTACAGGACAGGCAGCTATAGAAAGTTATAGAAAGATCAAATTGAACTATAAAAAATGTTAACAAACAGCCAGGCAGTGGTGGTGCATGCCTTTAATCCCAGCACTCGGGAAGCAGAGGCAGGCAGATCTCTATGAGTTTGAGGCCAGCCTGGTATAGAAGAGCTAGTTCCAGGACAGGAACAAAGAGCTATGGAGAAACCCTATCTCAAAAAAAAAAAAATGTTAACAAACAGAAAGAAATGAAAGATACTCAAGAAATAGATTGCAAAATTCTTTATTAATCTTGAATTTTCTTAAGGCTAATGAGAAAGGAACAACAGGAGCAGAGAGACATTGGATAGAAGAAAAAACTTCTGAATTATATCAGCTGGTATATTCCAAAGTTGTGTTCTCCTCAGAATGGAAACCAGGAGATGTGCTACATTGGGTAAGGGGTTTTGCGTTTGTCTTCTACAAGACAGGAAACACTATAGATACCATCAAAATTAATTAAGATATGGTTTGAAAAGCAGAAACCTCTTGATAAAAAGAAAAGACAGCTCATCCACAGAGGTGACGATCCTAAGGAATAAGGAAACCTTGTAAGTGTTGAGGTAGGGTTCTGTTCTTGTCATTGCAGGAAAATACCCATTTTCTAGAAGATGAGAAACCTTGGACGTCTAGATGCCTAAAGAAGAAAAGATAGCTATCCAGAAAGAATCATCAAGCAAAGAGAAATCTGATTTATGGTACCAATACCCTTTGCAGGATAAAAATTCACTACCTAAGCATACATATCTCCCTATGTCTCAGTATAATGATAGTCACAACTCACTTAAAAGTCACACCTGGCTTTGGGGTTGGACAGTTGATATTCTCTTTAAATCCAAACATATTTTTAAAAGAAAAATTTAGAGTTTCTGTCTCATATCAGGAGCTAACTGGTATGGGACAGTTGGAAGAAAATATCTAGGACTACTATTATCGAAACTCTGCTTTCTCAAAAATTTACTTCTTGTCTCTTTTCCATCTTCCTCTCGGAGACGCAGCTTTGCTTCTGCCTCTCTCCCCACTTCTCTGCTTCCCCCTCTTCTCTCTCTCTGTCTCTCTCTCTCTCTCTCTCTCTCTCTCTCTCTCTCTCTCTCTCTCTCTCTCTCTCTCTCTCCCCCCTCCTCCCCCCNCTCCTCCACAACCCCCTGAATAAACATTCAACCTCACCCTGCAAAAAAAAAATACTTCTCCCCATACTTATTTTTGTCTCTATGGTACCTTTTGTTGAATATATGTCTATATAAATAATGTTTAATTTTTGCTCAATGAACAATACATTTTTTCAGTAATCCGTGAAGCTTCCAGAGAGAGATGAATACTCACATCAATGACTCCACCTGGTAGATATAAAGTCAATATGCTGACAACACCACTGATTTAAGATCAGTTTTAGTTTACAAACTGCTCAATATGATTTCAACTTGGATAGCTGAGATGGTGACCTTCTTACAATGTTCTGGCCCCAACTTCAAATAAAAACTTCAGAAAAACTCTAACGACTACTCAGAGACTGTCTGCAGTTATACCAGATAGGAATCTTGAAACTTAACCATCATTTTAGTTTCTACAGGATCCCATAGAAAATAACATTGTTCCCAAGACAACTGGGAGTAATTCCATAAAAAAAAAAGTCCCCTCTCCCAACAAAGATTGTCCTCAGGGCTAGGTACATTATTTGGGTTTGGTTAAAACTGGTATAGGGTTGGGGGTGGAAATTAAATATGCTCAAGGATCTCTTTTGGAAAAAAAAAAGAACTTATGAAATGGGATAACAGGTAGATTAGTTTGAGCTTACTGACACTAATAATAATACTAATAGTGAGAATATCAAATATGCTCTAATTTCTGTTTACAATATTTATGCACCTATGAAAGTTATTTTGTCATATTGTATGCATGCATGTTTCTACTTCTGATTAAGATATTTTGCATATTAATGTAATTTTAGAATATATTTCATATTTTATGAAACATTTCTACATCTGATGAAGATATTTAAATATTTTTAACATTTTGAGGTCATTGTCCTCATTTGCTGCACATTTATTTAAAGACTGTTTAATTTTTTAATAAGAAGCCTTAATCTTTAAACTATAAGGTACTAAGAATTACAGGTCAGCAGTCATTCATGTTTGTCATATTTATGGTTAGACTAATCAAGTTTTTAAGATGCATAGAAATTGTATTATGCAAAGAGAGTTGATCTTCAAACACTTCAAAGAACTCTTGAATATATATGGCATTTAATAACTTAGAATCATTTAGAACTGAGAACCGATTGCTTCTGGAAGCATCAATCTATTCCCAAGAGAATGTTGGGCACCAAAGACACTCTACCTGGAGCTTGTTTTCTTCTTGACAAAATTGGCCTGTGGGTAATAAACTGCCTCTGCCTTGACCACTGACAAAATGCACAGTATATAAACTGGACAAGCAGGATAAAAGAAAAAAATTGCCAAACCTTGCCAACCCAGGGAATGATGATTTTTTCAGATTTTCCTACCTCTGAAAATAGTCTGTCAGATACTTTAAGCCTTAGCCAAAGTTGGTTACCCCAATTTTGCAGATGAGATTTTGGGTGATTGCCTAAGAAGCCAGTTGTCTTTATCATTTCTTAAACCTTTTGGAAATTGCATGATGGCACTTCCTGATTACTCAAGTATCATTATTTCCCTTCACAGGTCTTTGAAGGGATCAAAGACTAGATAGTCATAGTTACTTTCCTCTCATGACTTAGTCAAGACATTTTTAATATAAGTCTTAGATTCTTTGGGATAGGATAATTTTTGAAACATTTAGCTTATGTCTCTTATTTGATGTTGTTCATGCTGGTTGTAATTATAATTTTTATGTATGTTTTTTCCTCTTCTTTTCCCTGGACAATACTGATATTTGTTCTTATTGTATACAGTTTTGTATTAGACTTAAAACTCTATTATTTAGACAAAAAGAGGGAGGTGCTGTGGGAACTCCTTCAGCTAATAGCCTTTAATAGTCCAACTTGGGAGTAGTCTCATGTACTATAAATGCAGATGAAAAACATGCACAAGCTTCTTGGCTGTTGTATTCAGTTCCAGTTCCCAGCGCATGCAGAGGACTATGGTTAGCTATTTCTGAGGTTATTCCCTAATAAATAAATCTTTGTTATTCTGTATTATGGGCTATTTTAAAACTCCTTTGTATGCCAACAGTGTGTAGAGGGAAGGACTAGGGAACACATGGATCTCCCTGGAATAGGAAAATAGAATAGATTCTATGGGTATAATGGTGATGGGGGATGAGAATAGGAAAACTGGGTGAGAAGGGCAAAGAGAAGTCTCATTAAGGAAAGAGATGGAAGGAAAGATAACTAGAAAAATTAACAATTTGAGTCTACTTTTGCTCATACTGACAGCAACTGTGTGAAATTCAAACCATTTCCAAGAGTGTGCAGTCTGTTTTGATGTAACAAGGGAGCGTGATAAGCGATGATAGTTATTTGCATCTTGATTTAATTTTAGAGGTATTTAAACCTTCCTAATAGTTCAATGTGTTTCTTGATTTGTAAATGTGTCAAGCCTAACAAATCTGGTACAGTGAAATTTAATCTGTCATGAGTATAAAAATAAAACTATTTTTTCAGTGAATAGTGAAGAACTTATTAAACTCTAAAAGAAATCTACTAGTAAAATGGACTATTAGGAAAATAAAAGCAAAAATGTAAAGTACTGTTCATGTAGTGTGATTTCATAGTATATATTCAATTATCTCTTGCCTTAACGTGAAGATAGTAGCTATGAATTTTTCAACTGTTAAGCATATAGACTGTAGTTCACAGCCTAAATTGCACATTAGAATCAACTGAAGATTAATGTATTACTGATCTTTCAAACTTACCACATCAATCAAATAAAAACGTCTAGGTAGAATCTGGGCATCTATACTATTTTTGAAACTCCCCAGATGACTCTAAACTACAGCCAGATTGAAAGCAAGTGGTTTTGTATGTATTGTGACTATGCAGAGGAGTGCAAGGCTGATTCCCATTTATGCAAAAATGCTTGAAATGCATTCAAAATGTAAGTTAGCATTAAATGAGTAGGTTGTCACATTTTTATGCAACACAATGACAGAAATGAAAATGTTTTAGGGCAGATATGATGGCTGTTACAACAGTATCCATATGAGAGTAATCGCTTTTGTGTAGGCAACTGGCTGTTAAATGATAAAAGAGTTTATACTATGGTGCTGATAATTATCTAAGCAATTAATTAATTAAGAAATATTTTAGATATATTATAATGTAATTGAAAAAAGAAGTCTAGAATACACAAGCTGATTTGCTATCCAAAAGACTTGCTGGCATGAATATTTGAAATAAAACAAGAAACATTTTCACAA
>NW_026067944.1:33036513-33069392 GCF_014885135.2 Alexandromys fortis
CATATTAATGTAATTTTAGAATATATTTCATATTTTATGAAACATTTCTACATCTGATGAAGATATTTAAATATTTTTAACATTTTGAGGTCATTGTCCTCATTTGCTGCACATTTATTTAAAGACTGTTTAATTTTTTAATAAGAAGCCTTAATCTTTAAACTATAAGGTACTAAGAATTACAGGTCAGCAGTCATTCATGTTTGTCATATTTATGGTTAGACTAATCAAGTTTTTAAGATGCATAGAAATTGTATTATGCAAAGAGAGTTGATCTTCAAACACTTCAAAGAACTCTTGAATATATATGGCATTTAATAACTTAGAATCATTTAGAACTGAGAACCGATTGCTTCTGGAAGCATCAATCTATTCCCAAGAGAATGTTGGGCACCAAAGACACTCTACCTGGAGCTTGTTTTCTTCTTGGCAAAATTGGCCTGTGGGTAATAAACTGCCTCTGCCTTGACCACTGACAAAATGCACAGTGTATAAACTGGACAAGCAGGATAAAAGAAAAAAATTGCCAAACCTTGCCAACCCAGGGAATGATGATTTTTTCAGATTTTCCTACCTCTGAAAATAGTCTGTCAGATACTTTAAGCCTTAGCCAAAGTTGGTTACCCCAATTTTGCAGATGAGATTTTGGGTGATTGCCTAAGAAGCCAGTTGTCTTTATCATTTCTTGAACCTTTTGGAAATTGCATGATGGCACTTCCTGATTACTCAAGTATCATTATTTCCCTTCACAGGTCTTTGAAGGGATCAAAGACTAGATAGTCATAGTTACTTTCCTCTCATGACTTAGTCAAGACATTTTTAATATAAGTCTTAGATTCTTTGGGATAGGATAATTTTTGAAACATTTAGCGTATGTCTCTTATTTGATGTTGTTCATGCTGGTTGTAATTATAATTTTTATGTATGTTTTTTTCCTCTTCTTTTCCCTGGACAATACTGATATTTGTTCTTATTGTATACAGTTTTGTATTAGACTTAAAACTCTATTATTTAGACAAAAAGAGGGAGGTGCTGTGGGAACTCCTTCAGCTAATAGCCTTTAATAGTCCAACTTGGGAGTAGTCTCATGTACTATAAATGCAGATGAAAAACATGCACAAGCTTCTTGGCAGTTGTATTCAGTTCCAGTTCCCAGCGCATGCAGAGGACTATGGTTAGCTATTTCTGAGGTTATTCCCTAATAAATAAATCTTTGTTATTCTGTATTATGGGCTATTTTAAAACTCCTTTGTATGCCAACAGTGTGTAGAGGAAAGGACTAGGGAACACATGGATCTCCCTGGAATAGGAAAATAGAATAGATTCTATGGGTATAATGGTGATGGGGGATGAGAATAGGAAAACTGGGTGAGAAGGGCAAAGAGAAGTCTCATTAAGGAAAGAGATGGAAGGAAAGATAACTAGAAAAATTAACAATTTGAGTCTACTTTTGCTCATACTGACAGCAACTGTGTGAAATTCAAACCATTTCCAAGAGTGTGCAGTCTGTTTTGATGTAACAAGGGAGCGTGATAAGCGATGATAGTTATTTGCATCTTGATTTAATTTTAGAGGTATTTAAACCTTCCTAATAGTTCAATGTGTTTCTTGATTTGTAAATGTGTCAAGCCTAACAAATCTGGTACAGTGAAATTTAATCTGTCATGAGTATAAAAATAAAACTATTTTTTCAGTGAATAGTGAAGAACTTATTAAACTCTAAAAGAAATCTACTAGTAAAATGGACTATTAGGAAAATAAAAGCAAAAATGTAAAGTACTGTTCATGTAGTGTGATTTCAAAGTATATATTCAATTATCTCTTGCCTTAACGTGAAGATAGTAGCTATGAATTTTTCAACTGTTAAGCATATAGACTGTAGTTCACAGCCTAAATTGCACATTAGAATCAACTGAAGATTAATGTATTACTGATCTTTCAAACTTACCACATCAATCAAATAAAAACGTCTAGGTAGAATCTGGGCATCTATACTATTTTTGAAACTCCCCAGATGACTCTAAACTACAGCCAGATTGAAAGCAAGTGGTTTTGTATGTATTATGACTATGCAGAGGAGTGCAAGGCTGATTCCCATTTATGCAAAAATGCTTGAAATGCATTCAAAATGTAAGTTAGCATTAAATGAGTAGGTTGTCACATTTTTATGCAACACAATGACAGAAATGAAAATGTTTTAGGGCAGATATGATGGCTGTTACAACAGTATCCATATGAGAGTAATCGCTTTTGTGTAGGCAACTGGCTGTTAAATGATAAAAGAGTTTATACTATGGTGCTGATAACTATCTAAGCAATTAATGAATTAAGAAATATTTTAGATATATTATAATGTATTTGAAAAAAGAAGTCTAGAATACACAAGCTGATTTGCTATCCAAAAGACTTGCTGGCATGAATATTTGAAATAAAACAAGAAACATTTTCACAAATCTTATTTCAAATTTTATATTTTATGATTTTATTCATTTATTTTTAAGAATTACATTTTACATTCCAACCATAGTTCTCCCTCCTTCCTCTTCTCCTATCCTCCCTTGCCTCTTTCCCAGTCCACTCCCCATCCACTGTTCCCAACAGGAAAGCGCTCCCATGGAGAATCAACAAAGACTGACCCATTAAAGTGAGGCAGGACTAGTCCCTTCCCCTCAGCATTAAGGCTGAACATGGCATCCCACCATAGAAACTGGGCTCCGACAAGTTAGCTCATGAAGCAGGGATAGATCCCGGTCCTTCTTCCAGGGATTCCTCAGATACACAAAGCTGTACAACTGTTTCCCACATGAAGAAGGCTTATTCGGTCCCTTGAAGGTTCCATAGCTGTTGATCTAGAGTTCATGAGTTCTCATGAGCTTACTTCAGCTGTCTGTGTAGATTTCCTCTTCATAATATTGACCTCACTTGCTCTTATATTTCCTTGCTCCTCTTTTTAACTGGATTCCCAGAGTTTAGCCTGGTGCTTGATTTGCTGATCTCTGTATCTGGTTCCGTAAATTACTAAATGAAAGCTCTATGATGACAGTTGGGGTATTCACCAATCTGATTACATAGGAAGGCTCTTGTCACATAATAATTAAGACATTAAACATACAGAATAAAGAAAGAATACTAAGAGCAGCAGAGGAAAATGGACAGGTGACATATAACGGCAGACCCATCAGAATAATTCCGAACATCTCATGGAGACTCTGAAAACTAGAAGGTCCTGAATAGTCATTATGCACACACTAAGAGACCATGGATGCCAACCCATACTACTATACCCAGCAAAACTTTCAATCACCATAGATGTTTCCAACTTTTAACTTGCCAGAGATGTTTATAGACATCAGATTTGAGAGAACTGAGATTCTTAAAAATTAAAATCAATGATACCCTTAAAGCATCAAAATATACATTTGCTAACTGTTTTCGCAAAAGTAATAGAGACAAAATTCTACATTGAGCCTACATAATACTGGCCTTGTCTGCAGGAAGTCATGGAGTGTTTCATGTATTCCCAGCTCACTTCTGAACAACATGTTACTTAATAATTCTAGGAGAAAAGTATTCATTAATTAGCTTCTGCTGAGACCATCAGATCCCAGAGATATTTCCAAAACTATAGCAACACAGATATCTCTGGGTAAACTTTGTGGATCACAAAACAAAGCAAGAGGACATGAATATGGCAAAAGGGTTTTCAGAGTGAAGGAAGGGCTGAAAAGGGTAGAAGAGATATAAAAATGGGTGGAGGATAAAAGAAATAAAAATGCATTATCTGCATGTATATGATTACCAAAGGGCAAGATTAATTGAGATGGATGAGGAAAAATAAAAGACTGAGTCCATAAACTCTGTTGTTACTGAAGGACTAATGAGACTTCATCTCTGTCTGAGGAATTATTGGCAGTTAATATTTGTGGAAGACAGGGGGAACCTTTACTGGTATAGCTACTAGAGTTTCTTAGTAAATAACCCACACTCATGTTACTGGAGCAACATATTAAACTAAATGTGCCATTAACAAACTTAAAAACACAAAACTAGAAGGGGTACTTAGAAAGGAATATCTGTGTATTCAAGAGAGAGTAATAAGTAAATATGATAAAATAAATTATATATGTTAATAGCAAGTTTTCAAGTATTTTTCTATTTTACTGAAAATTGATTTTTTTCTATGTAGTATATTCTGATTATGGCTTCCTCTTCCCTAACTCCTCTGATTCCTTCCCACTCCCCCAATCCAAATCTACTCCCTTTCTGCCTCTGATTAGGAAACAAATGTGCTTCTAAAGAATAAAAATAAAATAAAATAGATTAAAAAACAAATCATGACAGGACAAAACAGAGAGAAAAAATGAGACAAAATAAAAGCATAAGAAACATGTACAGATGAAGAGGCACAGACATCACACACACAAGAATCCCATAAAAATACAAAACTAGAAACCATGTGATATTCACAATGGATCTGTAAGAGAAAGAAATAAATAAAACAACAAATTGTAAAAATAGAAATGAAATAAACTAAATCCCTGGATAAATGTTATGAGACAAAGAATCACCAAAGAAACCATAGAGTTCATTTTGTGTTGGTTCTACCTGCTGGGCACAGGGCCAATCCTTGCTTGTTTTCCCAGTGAGATTCCCTAGGAGAAAATTATTTTTTTTTTGTTTTTGAGTGGCTATCAAGTGGAGATAGCTTTGGGATTACTAATGGAGATTTATGTCCATTTCTCTTCTCAGTGTTGGGACCCCATCTGACTTAGGCCCATGAAAGTTCTGTACATTTTGACACAGTCTCTGTGAGTTATTATGCGCACAGATCCTGTTGTTCTAAGAAAGTCTGTTTTCTTGGTATTCTTCAACCCCTCTGCCTTTTACACTCTTTCCACCTCCTCTTCTGCAAGGTTTCATTAGCCTTTACAAGAGGTATTGATGGAGACATTCTATTTAGGATGAAGGCTTGAGGGTCTCTTATTCTCTGCAGATTGTCTCACTGTGGATCTCTGTATTGTTCCCATCTGCTGCAGGAGGAAGCATCTCTGAAACTGATTGAGCAAGACACCAATTTATGAGTATAACAGAATGTCATTAAGATTCATTTTTGTGTCTGCAATCCTTTAGCAGAACAGTAGGATTTGATTTTCACCGAGACCCTGGCTTTTCTAGCTTTGGGTTCTTGGCCATCGAGACAGTGTTATGGATAGGTTCCATATAATGGAGTAATATTTAAATACAATCAGATATAGGTTGTTGCTACCATAAGCTTTGTGTCACTGTTATGCTAGCCCAACCTTAAGCTGGTCATCATTGTAGGTCAAAAGGCTCGTGCTTCAGATGGTATTTACTTTTCTCCTTTGATATCATGCAGAGTTCTTTCCAGCACCATGGAAAATGGAGGGAAAACTCTAGGTGGGTACCAGCTTGAATTCTCTAAGTTCGATGAGTTGTGTAGGTATTGCCCTCAGCAATAGGGTCTTACTGTCAGTTTGTAAAGGGCATGGAAAGGTCCTGGCAATATTCTAGGTTGTTTAAGAGTTCCTATGGGACTCCACTGGCCAACTATTTAATTAGATGTCACCCACTACAATTACTAGAAGTTTCATTTGATAAAGATAAGTTCAGTTTGAGAAATGTTTCCTCAAGTGTTGGAAATTTAATTTAGATTGCATTCATATATGTACTATTTTAGGATGATTCTACTTTATTAGATTTCTATATGCTTCTTTAAATGATTCTTAGTTTTAGCTATTATTTTCTGTATTCACTCTTTTCTACCAAACTTCCCTCCCTTTCCCCATTTGATGTTTCCATTCTAGCCCTGCCCTCATCCTTCCATAGCTATCTCTTCTAGTCCCCCCTCCTAGGGAGATCCATCCCTACACCCTAGGCTCTTGTTCTGTATGTATACTCTGTGATTATATGAATTGCAACTTGCTTATTGAAAATGTAGCAGTTAAATTTTGTATATGAGGAAATTTACATGTATTTGTCTTTCTGGGTCTGGATTACCGCCTTAGTAAGGGGTTCTATTGCTGGAACAAACTGTCATGACCAAAAAGCAAGTTAGGGAGGAAAGGGTTTGTTCAGTTTACACTTCCCATAGTGCTGTCAATCACCAAAGGAAGTAAAGAAAGGAACTCAAACAGGGTAGGAACCTGGCAGCAGAAGCTGATGCAGAGGCCATGGAGATATGCTGCTTACTAGATTGCTCCCCATGGAGCATGCTTTCTCATAGAACCCAGGACCACCTAACCAGGGATGGCACCACCCACGGTGGGTTCCCTCTCTCATTGATCTAAGAAAATTTCTTACAGCTGGATCTCATGGATGTATTTCCTCAACTGAGGCTCTTTCCTCTCTTACGAATCCAGATTGTGTCAAATTGACACAAAATCAGCCAATGAAGTTGCCTACCTCATGATGATTTTTTTATCCAATTACCTCTTAATTCCATTATTTCACTTTTTAAACAGCTGAGTAATTTTCCATTGTGTAATTATATCACACTTCATCTATCTATCACCTATGGATAGACTTATATGCTGTTTTCAATTTCTGGCTAGAGCAGCAATGAACATGGTTGAGCAAATGTTTCTGTAATAGGATGAATCTTCCTTTGGGTGGTATAGCTAGATCTTGAGGTAGATCTATTCTCAGATTCCTGAGAAATTGCCATACTGATTTTCATAGTGGATGCACACTTTTGCAACCACCATCAATGAATAAGTATCCTCTTTGCTTCATATCCTTACCAGTATGAGCAATCAGATGGTTTATTATTCATCTTGGCCATCCTAACTAGTGTAAAGGTGAAATCTCAAGGTAGTTTTGATTTATAATTGCCTGATGACTAAGGAATGGAAGCATTTCTTTAAGTGTTTCTCAGTCATTTTTATGTTCTCTTTCAAGAATTTTCTGTTTAGGTCTCTGTCTCATTTTTTAATTGGGTTATGTAGGTTTATTTTTGTTTGCTGTCTCTTGAACTTTTAAATTTATTTCATTTATTAGATGTCCATTGGATATATAGTTGCTAAAAATATTTTCTCATTCTGTAGCCTGCTTTTTTGTCTGAATGATGGTATTTTTTGCCGTGCAAAAGAGTTTCAATTTCATGGGTCCCTTTTATTAATTGTTGGTCTTAGTGCCAGTATTAATGGTATTCTGTTCAGAAAGTGTTTCCTCTGCCAGTGAGTTCAAGACTGCTCTCTACTTTCTCTACTGTCAGATTCAGTATATTGGGGTTTATGTTGAGGTCTTTGATCCATTTGAAGTTGACTTTTGTGCAGTGTGCTAAATGTGGATATATTTACATTCTTCTATGCATAGCCACCTAGTTTGATCAGGACCATTTGTTAAAGATGTGTCTTGTTTATTGTGTGTTTATGGATTACCCTAAATTGCCTCTTTTAAACTGAGGCATGTGCCTTGTATTCCTAGTTTGTCTATGACTTTTATAATGAATAGAGTGTTAGAATTCTGTTAAAGGCCTTTTCTACAACTAATGAGATGATCATGTGGCTTTTGTCTCTATATGCTGGATTACATTTATCAACTTATATATGTTAGACTATCCATGAATCTCTTGGATGAAGTATACTTGATCATGGGGGAGGACCTTTTTGATGCGATCATGGATTTGGTTTACAATTTGCATTTATGTCCATAAGGAAAATTGGTCTGTAATGCTCTTTGTTAGGTCATTGTGTGCTTTAGGTATTAGGGTAAGAGTGGTCTCATAAAAAGAATTAGACAATGTTACCTCTGTTTCTATTTTGTGAAATAATTGTATTGGCTTTCATTTTTCTTTGAAAGCATGGCAGAATTCTGCTCTAACACCAGCTGGCCCTGAGTAATTTTTATTGTTGCTGTTGTTGTTACAAGACTCTTAATTACTGTTTCTATTTTTCTAGTGGTTATCATTCTGTTTAAGTAGCTTATCAGATCTTAATTTTACCTTGATAGGTGGTATAAGATAAAAATATTATCAATGTCTTTTAGATTTTCCAATTTGGTGGAGCTGTGGTTGTCCTTCATTTCTAATTTTCTTAATTTAGATCTTCACTCTGCTTTTTAATTCATTTGCATAAGTACTTGTCAATATTATTGATTTTCCCTAAGAATCAACTCTTTGCTTCCTTGATTCTTAGCAGGTTTTTTTTTTCTCTTAATTGGTTTCAGCCCTGATTTGATTATTTCCTGGCATATACTTTTTTGGAGTATGAGGGGTTTTTTTTAATTCTAGAATTTTCAGGTTTTCCTTTAAGTTATTAGACTGCTCCATTTTTTTTTTTTTGATGTATGCTCTTAGTACTAGGAACATGCCTCTCAGAATGACCTTCATTGTGTCTTATAAGTTTAGGTACATTGTTCTGTCATTTTCATTCAATTATAAAAAGTTTTAAGAATTCCTTTCTTAAATTCTTCCTAGGTCCATTTTTCATTCAGTAGGGAGTTCAGTGTCCATGTGTTTGTAAGATTTTTGTTGTTTTTGATATCACAGCTTTAATCCCAAAGAGGAAAATAGGATGCATTGTTTTTTTTTAAATCTATCTGCATCTTTTCAGACTTTGTTATTGTCAAAATGTATGGGGAACTTTGGAAAATGTGCCATGAACTGTGATACAATGGTATACTGTCTTTTGTGCCTGAATGAAATGTCTGTAAATATCTGTTAGGTAAATTTTGCTTATAATGTCTATTATCTTCAGCATTTCTCTGTTCTGTTTTTGACTGGATAATCTCTCTGTTAGCAAGAGTGGTTTAAGAAGTCTATAACTATCAGTGTGTGAAGGCCAGCATGTGATATAAGCTGCAATAATGCTCTTTTATGAACTTGGGTATCCTTTTGTTTGCTTCATGTTTAGACTTGTAATATCTCCTTAGTGGACTTTTTCCTTTGTTGAGTATCTTGTGCCCCTCCCTATCTCTTATGATTAGTTTGGTTTGAAGTCAGTTCTGTCAGATATGGATATCTGGAATGTTTGCTTGGAATATATTCTTATATCTAATGCATATAGATAAATATCTCAGGTTATTCAATGCATAAATTTTTAAGATGGATGTGGACATAGCCCAAGCCAAGTGGTTGTGAAAGTTATGAAACTATCCCCTGTAGTAGTCTACTTCAGTTAGAAATTGAACTTGACATTGGCTTATAATGCATTTGCTTGATCAAGAATTAACCATATTTTTTACCTCTTCTTGCTTGCTATTGCAAGTATATTCATATTCTTTGATACAAATAGATAATAACTACAGCTGTCAAAAACAAAGGTAGCATTTATTTTAAATATGACTGGGGCATTTGTGCATTTACCAAAGAAGAAGAGATGAATAACCAGAGTCCAGGCTATTGAATCACAACAGCATCCTGGAAAACCTCCTGAGAACAACGCAACATGTAGTACAACATCTTCTACCTTGTCATTGCTCCACAACCATTCAATTTAGTGAATGCACATGTACAAAATTTATGAAACAACCTGCATGAATCCAATGTGCAACAGATTGTCACAAAAGGGAATGTACCCAAGAATATAAAATATGATTCTAAAACAGTGAGTCAAGAAAATTCAAAAGATACATCTGTTTTCACTCCAAAGGGAATCTCTCTTTGTAACTAAGACCTTACCAACTAAGTTATAAGAATCTCATGAAAATCTAAGAGTTAGGTGCATTTCAGGGACAGAGAAGAAAATGTCTAATGTGATTATCATGGGTGTTAATGTTGCATTAAATTCTAGTGGTCACACTACAAGGTACATAACTGATTTGTGAATCTTCATGAAACTGGTATTTCTATATTTGTTGACTGGAGCATTTCAATCCTATAAATGGTATATTTGTTCTCTTTTAACTTAGATTCAGTATATTAAACAAGCTTCACTTTACCTATATTATTATGAAAAACTTATTTAAGTCAGAGAAATGAATCACTGACTATTCTTTACTGCCACAGGCTTCTTGAGTGTGTGTGTAAGAACATTATAGGTGGATAGCAGTAACAAGGAAAATAATTTTCATACTTTACATTGCCAGTGAAAGAATCTACTACTTATTTTTTCTAAGTTCATATTTTAAAAAAATCCAGGTAATAATAATTCAAACTTCACTTGCACAGCTCTGAAATAGTGAAAAAGTTAAGCATTTACAAAGTGTGTGGCTTAACAATGGTGTTTGTAGCTCTGGTATATAGAAACAGAATGTGAGAGAGATCTCACCTATACAAGCCTTTGTCCAGCATCACACCTGCACTCTACAATGACAATGACAATCGGTGACAGAGAAAACCAGAGAGGAAAGCCACATTTCACAAGCAAGAGTGGATATAATTATAACGATATATACATATTTATGTAAATGTGTTCTTTTCTTTAAAATGATAAGAAATTTCGACATCAGTTTCAGTTTACAATTTACGCAGTGAGTTTTAAATACACAGACTGAAAGTACGGTTGCTGATCTTTCTTAGGGAAGTGAGTCACAATCTAGAATTAAATAAAAGGAGAAGATATGTAGAGGCAAATGCAAAGTACATTATGGATGGAGAAATGTGCGCAAATAAGGAAGGGAAGGAGGGGGAAAGGAAGAGAAGAAAGGGCAGAAGGAGATGGAGGGAGGAACAGAGAGGAGACCATAAAGACTGGACAAGCCTAGGTGAGACAAGATGGCAAAATACAATCAGAAATTAGGAGAAGAGCAAAATTATTGTTTACAGAAAGAAGAAATTTAAAAAAGGGAAATGATTTTTTTTACAATAAGCCTAAAGGGT
Organism: Alexandromys fortis; assembly: GCF_014885135.2. Lineage (NCBI taxonomy): Eukaryota > Metazoa > Chordata > Mammalia > Rodentia > Cricetidae > Alexandromys > Alexandromys fortis. Next base: position 33,047,294 of record NW_026067944.1, read on the forward strand.
TTAAAACTTTAATATGTTTCTCCATGTATTATATGATTTCATAATCATGAAAATTTCAGGGTATCGTTATTTTCCATTATAGCAATGATAATGGTACAACAGGGAATAATTTAATACTAAATTTTGCAAATAAGTAACCTACCTGACTATTTATAGAAGTGTCTGTGTAACAATAATTTATAATATGTACTTATGTGTATATACTATATTTTTGAATAATTGTAGAAAAGAACCAAAGTAACTGAGTGACAGAAATATTTGACTATTGCTATATTGTTCTTCATGAATTGCCATGAAGTCAGAACTAATAAAAGTGCCTTGTCTTCCTATGTGCTTGTTCATGATTCTTGGCACAGATTGAATTACATTCTCACCAACTAAAGAAAAGTTTGGCCAGCTGTGTTCTCATCTGTAATTTCACTTGGGAAAGCACATATTTCTCTGATACAAACCCATTGGATGTGTTGAGTCCCTATAGTGTCAAGCATGGGTACCTGTTGATTTTGTGAACTGCTGATGGAGCCCCTCTCAGGAAGGAGCAAAGCCTCATAAAACCTTGCCTATGGGCTCTTCCTGTGAGGATCATTTACTTTATCAGGGCACTCAGGAGAGACTCAAAATGTTATACAAATCATCCTATTCTACTTATTAGGGCTAGGCTATAGGTTCCTCCTGCATTTCAAAGAAAGGAGTTGTGTAACAAGAAACAACTAGTGTCTGGGACTATGAATGATTCATCATGTTAAATTGAAAAGAAGAAAGGAATTCTACCTGGACCATTGGAATCATCTACACAGAATCGTATTGCAAGAAGGAGAAAAGTTAGGGTGTTTTGTTTTGTTTTGTTTTTCAAATAGAAATTAAAAAAAATTAAGAACAGATTTTGAGAGTGTTGATTGTCTTTATCATGTTAAGTCATAACAATAGGATGCTGCAAGTGGCCATTCTGAATTGAGGGGCACCTCCTATGAGTTGCGGCTGGGATATGCTCTCTGATATGCTATCTCATTTCTCAGTATGCTAATGACAACAGAAAACCAGGCTAAGTAAGAAAAGCAGTGAGCCAAAATAATAGATTCTCTAGAGAAAATTCTGCGTGATACAGAATATGATGACTTGGGTATTTCACCCTGCTTGAATTTTACATGGTGATACAGTTTGCAAACTGATCTATGGGGTCAAATACAAACCGAAGAAATGAGCAACTTGATGCAAAAGTGACATGAAAATTAGCCAAGGGACATCTGGAAATAAAGTCAACAACTGGAGTCCCCAAGCAAGATAAGAAAATGTTCAAGTTTGCCAGAGGAAGACACAGAGCGAAATCAACTAAAGAATAGATTAACCTAATCATAAACCAGGCACGTGGCAATTCTACTGATAATTACACTCCAGTGAGTCACTTATAATGCCATTAGAGTACACATTAGTCACCCTTCTGCCCCACTTGCCCAAAATATACTGCAGACTGGCAGTGTAACAGCTGTTCTCTGCTTAGTAGAGGTTACAAATGTTGTGGAAACAAAGAAGACTAAAATATATACCTTCTTGCATTCTGCTAGCCTGTCTGTGATAGCAACATAGTATTTCTTCTAATAGACAAAGTAGTCACTAAGTATTCCTGGTTGTCCTAGAACTCCTAGGTAGACCAGGCTGATCTCTAAACAGGTTCTTAATTTGTATGATATTGTGCAATGAAAGTCTCTGTTCAGAGATAGGTTACTTATATAAGTTGCTGAAGTGAAAATAATCAAAGATCTAGAACACTGAAAAATATTATATATTGAGATCCTTTATGGTGCTGTAGGAGGTTTGAAATGATTATAAAATAAAGTCCATTTTTGTTGACACTCACCTGTTAAATTAAAAGATAATTTATTTATCTCATGTCTCTGTAATCTACGTTCTCAGACAGGCTGCACATGCGACTACAGCAGACACCACACGTGGATCTGTCGTGTAAAATGTGTTAAAGATTGTCCATAAACTCAAGGGCTCAAGCCGGGCGGTGGTGGCGCACGCCTTTACAAGCCTTTAATTGCAGCACTCGGGAGGCAGAGGCAGGCGGATCTCTGTGAGTTCGAGACCAGCCTGGTCTACAAGAGCTAGTTCCAGGACAGCCTCCAAAACCACAGAGAAACCCTGTCTTGAAAAAACAAAACAAAACAAAACAAAACTTCAAGGGCTCAAAAGTCAGTGATAATTCTAAATATTCAAATACTTAATGAGTAGGCAGTATTCCAACGAAGTATGCACAGAGCACACAAACTCACTTCTGTCTGCTGTAGAGAAGAACACTCAAGCAAATCTTTGAATTCTTTTGGATCCATGGCAACAGTATGAGTTTGATAGAGGAAGAGAGACAGAAGAGGAAAGGTAATATTAAGAATAAAATATTATAATTGACACCTAGCATGGTAATTTAGAAATCTAGTTCATCCTAGTAATTATGTCTGCCGTAACTCTTTACTTCATCACTCCTTGACTAGGTTCTACATATCTCATTTTCATGGCCTGGTTCAATACACATTTACTATATTATACTTTGAAATTCAATAGCTCACAATCAATTTTACTGGCATATATATATGTATATATATATATATATGCCTATATTTCTTCTACAGGATCTAGAAGAACCCTCCTTCCTTACTGTCTTAGGTTCAAGAGGGACATGCATTCTTGGCTCACAGCCACAATAGTTTTCTCATTGCTTCATTATATGTTCAAATATTTCCCATCAATATAAAATTGTAGTCACCTGTTATGGTAAGTGATTTTATGACATCATCTTTATTACCAACTTCTTTATTTATATAATTTCCCTATTTCTCATCTGGTGATCTTTATATCTCATTGCAAAACTACTTACATTTATTCCTAGAAAAATTGAAGAAGATGTAACCTATTGCAGCAATATGAATGTCTTTGTTGTAATGGAAAATAACATAGGGAGAGATCAAATTGTCTCTCCTAATTTTTGCAGTTAAGAACTATGAGGGATAACTTAAAATTTTGCTGTTAGTAAATCATTCTGTTGGCTTTTCTTAATAGAACAGTTGGTGTAGACATAAAGAGAAATAACTAATAATGATATTACTAGTAATTGCACGATCTCAAATCATGTATAGTTACTATAAAATATATAATTCTACAGAGTTCACAAGATTCTTTATATACAACATCTAGTATCAGCTTTGTAACATGCTCTTAATCTCACTACATTTTCCCATTTTAAAGGATAGAAATTGCAAGTATTCTGACAGATTATATTTGAAGTCATGAATACAGGATAGAGACATGAAAGGGGACCTTTCCCCTGACATGTTGGCATAATTTGCAGAAGTCTAGTTGAAATGCAGTCTCTAGCAACAAAAAGTATATGGGCTGGAGAAATGCACTTCTCCAGCAGCAATAAAAGGCTTTGGACACTCAGCCTCATTTGTATCTCAGGACCAGTGTGTTTCTTGGGATAGGTAAAGTTCTCCAAACTAATGCCTCAAGATGTTTAGATGTATCTCCTAGAGCCAGTGCTCATGTTCAGTGTGAGCACCAGTAAGACAAATTTACATACACTATTCCAAAGAGTTTTTTGTATTCAAAGATCTCTATCTCTGAATTAATTTTAAAATCAGAATTTACAACTGTCTATTTGTTACAACAGCTTGTATTAGAGTTTCCATAGCCAGCTGTTAGAACACAACAGTGCTGAGATTTTTCTCTCATTTTAATATTGTAAACTAGAGGCAGACATGTACTTTGGTTGGGTTCCTTCTTAGTGACTTAGTAAGTAACCTATAGAAACAACCAACTTTCAATAAATCCAGAAACAATGCTTGAAAAGCTTTCATACACACCTGGAGCACGACTGATCTACTAAACAACAGATTCTAAATCAGCAAGACACTAACAGGGTGTTCAACTCTAAATAGGTGGCAGCCATTACTGCTGGTCCAGGGAAGATGGCTTTAGAGGAAAGTCAAGGATAGTGGTCTGCATTCCATGTCAGCCCATAGCCAGTGTTCATTCTCCTCAACTCTGCTAATACCCTGTGCTCTACTTATGATGGGAAGAGAACTGAGAACATTTGAGGGAAAAAATGAAGTAGTTGAAGAATAAGAAGGATTTCTTTAGAGTAAGTACACTGAGCAAGATTGAGCCTTGACATATGCAAGACAGATAACACTGAGGGTAGTCAAGCACATACTGTGACAAAAAAAAAAAAAAAATTGCCCAGTGTGGACAAGCTCAGTCACACAGTCATTCCAGCAATGTGAACACTACTTTGGTTGCCTGGCAACACTCTTCAATGTAAGAATTTTCTCCATCCCGACTTTCCACTCATTTACTTGAATGTTTGTGAAACCTAGCTGCCGCAGGTGCTCACCAGCAGGTATGCTGTGTTTGGATTGATTATCTTAGCAGTTAGCTCACTACTTAATCCTTTAGGCCTGAGGGTATAAAATCTTTCCTGCCCTGAAAGTGTGCTACACTGAGTCTGACATACAATTATCGTTAATTAAATATCCTATTAAATTTTAATTTATTGTTTTATTGCCACTTCTCACACGTGCCCAAGTAAAAAATAAACTAGTAACCATTGACATCGGCATCTTATTGATTCTGTCAAGGGGTGCAGGAATGAGTTTCTTTTCTCCGACAATTAAAGAATTAAAAGGCAGGACAAATGTATTACTGGATCTTGAAAAGTCATGGCAGAGCCATCATATGCGATTGATAAAACCAGGGTCCTCTTGTTAGCTTCTTAGTCTCATTAAGAAAGGAACAGCTCACACCAAAGCATGAAGTTAATATATTAGAGTTTAGAAGGAAAACCCAAGAGCAGGCAAATTGAAAATCTCACAAATACCCAAAGGAAGAGAACAGAGACAGTAAACACATACAGAAGTCATCCACATGGCAGCAGGACTCCATAGGGGTGAGAATAGAACTCTAGAGAAAGAGCAAGAAAGTAAAAAACATGAGTTGGAAAGTTTAAAAGCATTAAGTAGATTCTGTCCTATTCTGGAATGAAATAGAAGAGAAGGAAAAGGAATAGAATGTGTATGACTTTCTGACCAAGGACCTAAAAATGTAAGCTGAACAAACTTTGCATCACATCATAGGGATGGTCTTAGTGGCAGAGGAATTCTGGAAAGGAAGCTTTTTTTTTTTTTATGTTGAACCATCCTTCCTTTGAATCCTCCCTTAGTCAGCTCCCAATAGAATTTTAATCCAAAATAGGAAAATTGTGTGGACAACTGTAAGAGCTGGAAAAAAAAATAGCTCTAATTCACAGCCCAGTTATGGCTTTTTTGTATATTATTTAAATTTCCACAAAATTTGATTAATTTCAGTGTGATATTTTTCACAAATACTATGTTTCATTTGTTTTTTTTTTTTTGCTTTTTGTTTTTTGTTGTTTGTTGTTTTTTTTGTTTTTTTGTTTTTTCCCTCTGGGCTTCAGGTCGTGCCTTTTTCTATGAAATTCTGTGTATAGCCCTCAGACTCCAAACCTCTGGCTTTTTAGACTTTAATACCTGATTCTTTTTAACCGTGGCACACAAAGCATGTTCTCTGTCAAAGATAAGTATTGTGTCCATATTCATTCTCCACTACTAGCCAGCTAATCATGCTTACACTCAGATATTTTTTCTTTAAAGACCATCATTAGTTAACAATGAGCACAGTAAGTATATCTTTATATATTCAGTTCTTCATAATTCCTCAAAGTGTACAACGCCCAAACGACTGTGTTAAATTTTGTGGATAATAAAAATATGCAATTGTAATCCTTGCCCTAAGTATATACTGCCTACTAGAGAATAAAAATAAAACTCTTCAAGGACATTGATAGAACATTTGGGAATTGTTTGCTTTTGAAATTTTATGTGTCATATTTCAAAAGAGTAAGTAGATGAAATGAGTGTAAAGAACGTAGGACTTAGATGGTATCTCTGGCATTGGAATAGCTATGTAGTTAGCACTAGCCAAGACTTGAGACTTATTTACTTTTTATTATGACTGTTCATGCTCTGTTATCATTCCTCATGTGCTGCTATTATAAAATAGTTTCAATTCATGCTTTGCTTGTGAAGTCTATTCTATTTTTTTTCACTTAACAGACTCTGCCTGAGGAGTCATATTCGTCACTTACCTTGACTGGGTATCTTACCTATGATACTCTTTGTCCTAGCTCTTTAGATTTCACATGCAATGATGGACCATCAAGACCTCAACCCAACATCTAAGCTAACATTACACAATCCTCAGTAGGCATCACTGCAAGAGACCTTACAGACTCCACAGCTATATGGTAAGGGGCAAGATTCATTTTTCTCCATGGAAACTTATCTTTCCTTTATTTATAATTGTTTCAAAGAGTGATTTTTAGCACTTTGTAGCTGATACATAATCTTTTTTTATTCTAAATTTGAATCTAATTAATTCATCAACAAAAGTCCTAACTATGTATGGACTTTTGAATCTATCTTTCCATCCCTCTCCCATTGCCATTCTGGTTTATAGTTCTACCAGTTTCCTGTCCTCATGTACTGTATCTCTTCCTGGTAAACATGGGGGTAGGTGAGATCAGTGGTATAGAAAATTTTGAAGTAGCATGTCTTTATTCCCAACACTCGGGAGGTGTATATCTGTGAATTCAAGGGAAACCTAGTCTACATGGTGAGTTTCAGGGTAGCAAGTATTATGTAGAGAGAAGCTTTCTTAAAACAAACAAACAAAAAAGAAAAGAAGGAAGAAAAAGGAAGAAAGGAAGGAAAAATTTGTGAAAGAAACAGCATATACTGGAAGTATTTGAGGTTAGATGGAAAGGTCATATATAGATTGGATAAAAGAAAGGAAGATATGAGCATGTTTTTCCAGTTCCCATTTTAAAATGTATGAGAAAATGCTCTATTCTTATCAATGAGAATAATTTTACAATTCTTCAGCGAGAAAGGTATGTTATCATCAATGGTCCATAATTCATATCTAGTGAGTAATACATGCAAAATTCTTTACTGTAAATGCATCTCTAACTATAGGATACAATTTCAAGCTAATAAATCTACATTTAGTATTGTTTGTCGCATGACTTGACCAGATGTGTTCCAGGTATGAGTGGAATCCCTAGCTCATTGTTTCAACCATTTGAACAATAATTGTGATTATGATTAAAATATTATAGTTGAAAATACAATGCTCACTACATGATTAGAATAAACTTCATAATGTAAAGTAGTTTACATGCATAATTCTACTTCAGTTTCCTCAGATTATTTTGACTGAGCAAATATTGCTAAGTGAACAGAGTATTAAACCAACTCCTGATGTTTAGGGTTGCTTATACCAAGAGATCTGTGCATCTCTTGACCTTCTTCTGGGAAACTTATTTTTGAAGTAGATGGTGATTAAAACAGTGACTTGCAACTGATCAAGGTACAGTGAAACAGAGACCACAGAATACTCAGTCCTAAAGGGAACATATATATCTCACCCATGCAGCCCTTTGGATCAGAGACCATTTGAAAAGAAGGGGCAGAAAGAGTCTAAGAGCCTGAAGCAGCAGATGACCACAAAGAAACATCTCGTAAACCCAGCAAGGCAGCTGCACATATGAACTAACAATGGTTTTACCTTTATGTGCAAAACCTATGAAGAGCTAATCCAGACCACATCCCAGCATAGAGAGGGGAATGAGCACACAATCAAGATGCTGAGCTATTGGTAACTGTTATCTGCTGGGAGAGACAGAGGTAGCTTCCTCTTAGATTGTAATCCACACATTCGTGAATATTTTGGACTGCACAAACTGATCTGAACAGATAAAAAAATTGCAAAGTTAGATGGATAGAAGGGTGAATCAGGAAAGAATAGGAGAGGTTTAATATTTCAAATCTCATGTATAAATTAAATTCTGGAAGATTATAAAAATATAAAAAGACAAAACATTTTTATTTTCCCTTTACTGGAAAAAATATCTAGCATTAGGATAAAGTGTGTGACTGCATGAATAACTCAGATAAATTTTTCATGGCCAGAGAGAAATTTTGATAATATAATTATTGATGATGTGACAATAGCACGGTTTTACAAACATTTTTTAAAAAAGAATCTTAGAATAAGAACCAGCCTTTGAGTATATAGCTGTGAGACTTCAGTAAATGAGATAGACCCCATGAGGCTTAGATTTTTTCCCACTGTCAAAGAAGACAATAATAGCTACCTTGCAGAAATGTTGGAAAGGTGGAATAATATTCTTAGAGCAAACAACAGAGGGTAAGTACCTACTAGATGATCAATAAATTGTGGTTCGTATCACTGTCAGAGTCCTTCTTATAGAAATATAATTGCTGTCTGTTTTATATTCTAAAAAGTAAGTTTCAACTTTCTCAGTATGTAGTCTCCTTCCTTCCGAACCTGGAATTAGAATCAAATAAGCCGTATTTGTCACACTTTCTGTCATTGTTACAAACATTTGGCATAAACAAACTTGAAGAACAAAAAGGACTACTTTGATCCTAGTTTCTGAGCTTTCAGTTCATTGTGGCAGGAAGGACACAATGGGACAGAGTTGTTTACATTATGGGATCCTGGAAGTGGGGAGAGAGAGAGAAGGCATATGCCAGCCAAACAGCATTGTGTAGACAACAACAAGGTCTACACTCATTTCAAGCAGTACTTAGTCTCCCTTGGGTTATGCTATAGCAGCCTCTGAAATTCTGGATCATTCATCACAGTACATCAATGTACTTAACATCTAACTAATAGATCAATACTGAAAATTAAAAAAACAAAGAGTTGAAATAATCAGAGTGGAAAGGCAAGGAAAAAAAACCTGCAATTGCAATATCCAAATAATAAAATCTTCAGACAGTTATATCCCAGGTAATCATCAAAAGTAACAAAAGAACAGTATAAAAGTTATATTGTTTGGGTGTTATGAAGAAGGTTTTCAAGAAGAATTGGCAAACTTGGGCTGAAAAGCATTGAATTAAAACTGGATGTTATGAAGAAATTTTTCAAGTAGAATTGGCAAACATGGACTGAAAAGCAATGAATTAAAAGTGGGTATTATGAAGAAGGTTTTCAAGTAGAATTGGCAAACATGAGCTGACAAGTATCGAATTAAAACTTGTCCACACCATAATGAGGGGCTGTTGGCAATGGAGAGTTGCTGAAGGAAGGAATTATTATTTGTTGAAGATGTAAACACTAGTGGGTTTCCCATGCTCTAGTGGATGGTTTCACACCCATGCACATATTAGCAGCACTAACTAGACTTAGTGGTTTATAAAGAGAATAAGTTGGAAAGCATTTGTGCTAGGGGAACGGAAGGAGTTGGGGAAGGAGATGAGGAGTAGAGCTGGTCATATTTTATTATATACATGCATGAGCTCAATAAAACTAATATATAATATATTATTGCCAAAATATACATGATCCATTTTACAAGAAAAAATTCCAAAACCTCAGATTGTTTCATAGAACATAAGAACAAAGAAAATCTCCATTTTTATGACATCATATTTCCTAATATATTTCCTACCTTCAGACACTGCCTCAGGTACATTATCATATGATTGATTTGTAGATGGAATTCTTTTAATATCTTCACTGGTGTGTTATCTTATATCATTATTTAATTAAAGAATAATTACAGGGCATCGACATAACAAAAGATTCAAATTAATATGCAATAAGCATTCAAGCTAAGACCATTTGGATATTTGGATTCAGCCATACAAGAGAAGCAATCCCTGTCCATGAAAACATTGAAGGCTTAGAGAATGACAGATCTCAAAAATACTATGAACAACTTCAATCTTTGAAGGTTAGAAGCATTTAAAATCTCTTTTGCAGTTGAAGGATAGAATACATTTCTAAATACAAAAACTATTTAAATGTTGTCTGTTGACCTCAATAATAAAATGTTCAAGATCTTCCATGTGTTTTATTAAGACTGAATAGGAGACACAGAGATGGGCAATAAGTTGTAGAGATGAAAATGGCCCCCACAGGCTTATAGAGAATGGCACTATTAAGAGGTGTACACTTTTGAAGTAGATATGGCCTTGTTGGCGGAAATGTATCATTGGGTAGACTTTGAGGTTTCAAATGCTCCCAACAGGTTCAGTGTTAATCTTTTTTCCTGTTGCCTATCGATTAAGATGTAGAACTCTCAGCTGCTTCTACAAAACCCATGTCTGACAGAACACTACCATGCTTGATAATGATGATGATAGACTGAATCTCTACACTGTAAGCTAGCTACAATTAGACATTTTTCTTTATAAAAGGCTGTCATGGTCATGGTATCTCTTCATGCAATAGAAACCCTAAGGCAAGACAGAGATGTCCATTTGTAAGAATTATACTAGTAGACATTACACACTTGCTGGCAATCAGAGATCTCCATTAGCTTCTCTGTTTGCATAGTCATTAACTATTGTATCAAAACCAGAGACTATAATATAGTGGAAGAGATATATGAAAAGTATAGAACTGTTTATACATACATCTCAAGTTTTAGGTAATATCTATGCTGTGCTTTTGGAGTTAAGAAAACCACTAGCAAGGTTATTTTTTGATTTGAGAGCTGGTCAAAGACTTAAATGCTCATTCTGAGCTGTATCCTAATTAGTCAGATTTTATGTGAAGGAGGTCCTGGTGCTTACATTCATTTTTTACAGCTGTATCAAATACCTGAGGATGTGCACTCTATAAAGAAAAGAACCTGTTTGGCTCACAGTTAAGATTTAAGAGATGAAAACATCTCCAGTTTAGCTCTAATGAGGCATTATTAGAAAATGGCATCAAAAGGATGTCAGGGGGCATAAGATGACTTCATGGCATCAAAAGAAAAAAGATCTAGAGGAGTTGCCAAGCCTGCTTATAAGTGTAACAAAACTAACTTCTTAAGACTTTACACATTCCCCCGTGACAGTGTTAATTTGCTCACAGAGTTTGATTTATATCTGACTCCATTGAATGAGGTCCGCCACCTCAGTCAAGATATGCTCATAGGTATCAGCTACTTGAGAAACTTTTGTGAGAAGATGGAGATTTTAAAGTTATAGTATGAAATACAATGAGACCTTGCCTTAAAAATAAAAAAAATGAAAACAAAAAGCTCTATCCAGCTTAGCATCGGTACACTGTTGACCAGGCTTCTAACACATGGGCTTCTGAGACAAAAATCATCTCCAACTAAGATATCTCACCTCTGCTCCAAAGTTTCCATCCTCCTCAGAATGCTCTGTTTATTCTACTCAAATAGTTTCAAAGCTTTAAGCCTTTACAACATCCCTGAGAAGTTCAAGACCAATCCGAGTTTCAAGGCAAACTGCTTATATCTAGCTTAGCACTTGTAAAAAGAAAAAAAAAAGAAGAAAAAAAAACAAGCAAACCAAGTTTTCTAGTCCTGAGATATGATCATCTAAAAGGTATAAGATAACCATTCTGGCTCCAAAGTGAAAAAATCCTAGAAAGATACAAAGGCATTTTAAAATCCAAGTAAATCAAAGCCTGTAAAGTCACACATCAGGTCTTAGAATTACAGGTGTGGCATGTTCTCTTCCACAGGAGGGGGCTTTGTGCATTGCTGGATTCAACTCGCATGACTGATGTCATGTGTTCATGCTGGGACTCTGTGGATTTCCCCACCTAGTCTTCTATACTACAGACTAGACTTCCAAACTCTTAGAAGAGATTCCCTGTGAGAATTCTACACACATGCCTAGTTTCTAGATATCCTTGAAGTCTCAGTGGATTAAATCATGATCCCATGGTTCTTTCACTCTGGTTGTCTACAGAATTAGTACCACATGGTACCAGCAGAGTGTACAGCTAGCTTCACTAGGGACAGCAGCACAGGCTACACCTGGCTGTGAACCACAGTGGTGTAGGAGGTCCTTCTGTCTTTGTGTTGTTTTCATCAGTTAATAAAGAAACTGCTTTGGGCCTGTTGATAGAACAGAACTTAGGTAGGTGGGAAAATTAAACAGAATGCTGGAAAGAAGAAAGCAGAGTCAGAGAGATGCCATGGAGCTGCTGCCAGAGTCAGACTTGCTGAATCTTTGCAGGTAAGCTACTACCATATGGTGATATACAGACTAATATTAATGGGTTAAAACAAGATGTGAGAGTTAGCCAATAAGAGGCTAGAGCTAATGGGCCAAGCAGTGATTTAATTAATACAAATATTTGTGATTATTTCAGGGCTAAGGTAGCTGGGTGGCTGAGACAAACAAGCAGGCCCTCCTCCACCAACACCACAACTAGAATGACTGCTGAGCACTTCCCTAAAGAGTAATGATCAGACTCCCAAAGCAGCCCTGGGCAGTGAGTCCAAAATTCTGGATAAGTTTCATACAGGGTTAAAGGAGTCTCTCATATTTCTGGACCAGCCTTGAGTTGTCTGCCACAGTGCCCTGATGTACAACAGTGGGCTCAAGTTTATCTTATTTTTGGACCTCATCTTTACATTATTGTTTTGTTTGCTCTTTTCTTTACCAGGCTATGAACATTACAGTCGTAGTGACTGCCCTATCATTTCTCCTTAAATTGTGTTCTTTATCAAGCCTTTCCTTTCTTTACTCATTCAAACACAGAATTAAAAGTAGCTAAGCAATCGCCTGATACTTTGCTGTTCAAAACATTCTTCAACAATTTCATGATTTAAACCTTTGGCTTCCCATAGCACAAACACAATGCAGCTAAGCTCTTTGTGCTGATAGCACAAGGCCATTATTTCCTCCTGTCTCCAGCAGAACAATCCTTATCTCCATCTGAGATCTTGACAGCAGGACCACAGCTGTGCACATTTCTCTTGGTGTTCTGTTCACCTCCACTTAACTCATCTCTAGAATTTTTAGTTTTTTACCTAGTCCTCTAGAAAAGATTCTAGACATTCCTCATGTCATAATGTCGTCCTTGGTATGGTAATGTAAGCCTTTACTAGACTTCTCCTAAAATCCTTTCCAACCTCTTCCCATTGCCTAATTCCAAAGCCACTTCCTTGCTTACAGGTCTCCAGGTCTTGCCATCCCAATATCTCATTCCTTCTTATCAACTTCCTTACTAAGTGTTTTTTTTTTTTTTTTGGTATTACTGTGGCAAAACAACTAAAACTTATTGCCTATAAATTAAAGACATTTACTTAGCCTACCATTTGAGAAATTCAATGTGTGTATGTGTGTGTGTGTGTGTGTGTGTGTTTTGGGGGGTTCCAAAATGTACAATGAGGATGCCATAAATACATGGGAGAGACGTAGAACTGGAACTGAGTGGCCACAAAAGAGATCAATTGTTCAGAGCAATTTCATTTTATAGCAGCCTATTCTCACAGGAACTAATTAAGAGTCACATGATTTGACCCACTCTCATAAGAGAGCAAAAACTAATTCATTAATGATGGTGAAGACTCGATGTTCTTATTATCTCCTCCTAGAGCCTCATCTTTGAAAGTCACATCATAAACCTTCCAGTAAGTGAGCTACTCAGGGGACAAACTGTGTCCAAACCTGAGCAGATTATTTCTAAGTGCTTTAACAGATTCAGTGAATGTTGAAATGCAATATGATCAGAAATGTGGTCACAAATACGATCTGGATTGATTACATTTCTTACAATACAATTTTCAGTCTTTGTGTTGTGTAGAGAAAGCTACAATTCCACTGTGCAGTGAGTTCATCTGGAAAATAAGATCATATTCTAAAAGAAGCTCCAAATAAAATGATACTATTTTAACTACATAAATGTTAATGTAATGATAAATACAAGTGTTCTGGTATAATTTTTTTTTTTTACGCTTTACGTTTTTGGGGGCCTACTACCTCACTCCCAAATAATCACAAGGAGACTTACTCTTTCTCATGAATGTCCAGCCTTAATTTGGTTTATTTCTAGCCAGATTTTACAAACTTAAATTATCCTATCTACATTTTGCCTCTGGACTTTTGTCTTTCTCTATTCTACATGCCTTTCTTTATGTCTTACTCCATAGCTTGCTGTGTGACTGGGTGGCTGGCCCTTAATGTTCCCCTCTCCTTCTTTTCTTGCTCCTTCTCTTCTCTTTTTCTCCTATTTATTCTCTCTGCATGGCAGCCCTGCCTATCCCTTTCCTGCCTAGCTATTGGATGTTCAGCTCTTTATTCAACCAATCAGGTGTTTTAGGAAAAAAACTTATGCACAGTAGCATAACTTTACAGAGTTAAACAAATGCAACATAAAAGAATGTAACACATCTTTGCATCTTTAATCAAATATTCTACAGTATAATTGAATATAATACATCTTAAATTAATATTCTACAACATCTGGTCATTTCTAACTAGCTATTTCTGAGTTTTACTGTATGTCATACTAAAGTGGAACCAACATTAAAAATCAGATTTGTATAAGCACCAACTCCAGTTTGACAGATTAAAAGTGACTGACATACTACATCAATAGGAAATAGTCACAAAACTCATAGGAACACATTTCAGATGCTGAAATCACACTTTCCTCTCGGCAACTCTAATGTTATGTTTACTGACTTAGTAAACACTCTGGAAATGACTAGCACTCTGGAATGGTGTCCTGTTCCCCATGTTGAGAGCCACCGGTTCATTCCAGGCCTTTGATCTTTGTGTCCTCTATATCTTTCTAGAGGTACTTTCTCCTTCCATTTTTCAGTTTTGATTTTCTGTGACAGGGTCTTGTGTAGCCCAGGTTGTTCTTGAACTTGCTCTATATGATGATAGTCCCGAGCTATTGATCCTCCTGCTCCCTTCATCTCCCCAGTGCAGTGACTGCAGATATACACCACTCTGTCTGATATGACATCTCTCCACTATCTCCTCCCTATGTTTGGCATGCAGTAATTCAGAGAGAAGCACAAAAAGGGCCACCTAAAGGATGGGCTATGGCAAAAATATTGGCATTTATAAATTAATCTTTACAGTAAGCATATTATAAATTTTATTTCATAAATTGGTTTGAATAGGTAAATGCTATAAATAATTTAAATGGACAGGGTTTATTATTCAATCACTCAATTTCAATGAGTAAAGTTTAATATTTACTTATTTATTTATTTAGTGTGGTGTTTGTACATATGTGCATATGTGCTCGTGTTCAGACCAAAGGGAATCTTATAGCAGTCCTTTCTCTGCTGCAACTGTATGGGTTCCAGATATTGACTCAGGTTGTCATACTTGGTACCAAGTGCCTATGCTGTGTCATTTCTCTGGTATACAAGCAGATTTTGTTTGTAAAAAGACTGGATTTGTTCAAAGAGTTGCTGACTTCTTGAATTGAGGAGAGATTAATTCCTATAAAAAATATTCAAAAGTCATTCTAAACCACAGTATCCATTGTAAAACATCATGCTTAACTATTCAATTTCCTGAGCATAGATAGTTGGCATAGTAAATATTTTTTTCAAATCTATAAATATACTTTGTCTTCTGAATTATCCAAAATGTTTTAAAGTCCCTAAAACAGTCTAAAATTTTTTCATCAGTAATTTTTCTGAACTCACAGACTGAGAAATTCTAATCTAACATGAGAGAAATTTAAAGTAATCATTTAATCCTAATGACAAACGCTGAAAAATCTAAGATACTAACATCTCTAGATCTGTAATAGTAATGAGGTCACAAGGCAAATCACTTCCCCTAAATCTGATAAGTAAATGCATAAAATAGTAGCCCGCAGGCAGAAATCTCTGTGGGAACTAATTCCAGAATTGGAAAAGATAAATTGTAATTGAAAAATTGTTGGAGGCTCACTGTACACAAGTATGGAAGGCTAAATCTCAGTAGGGACCCAGTTTATCAGAGTGTACCCCATACTTTGGTGGGTTTTGCCCCATAATGATCTATCTGTTCTAGATATGAATGAAAGAAAACTCATTCATGCTGTCTTCAAGGTGAGAGGCAAATATAGCATTTTGGAATACCCTCATAGATTTCTGTCCTTTGAGGTCCTTCCACAAGCAAAACTGTTTAATAGATGCCTAACTGCTAAGAATATTAGACTCAAGCTAACATGGGAGGCAGTAAATATTGACCTTCAGGTGACTCTACCCTTTCATGGGATGCCTGGTATAGAGAAGTCAAGAAAAACTCAAAAAATGGAGTAAGGAAATTTTCCCAATTGAACCCTCTAGCCATTCTGCTCCATCTACTGAAGGTGAGGAACTGAAAATCACTTGTTCACAGAACAGAGGCACAAGTTCATTGAATTATCAGTGCTAATCTCAGGAGTCAGAAATATCTTCCCACACTGTCCTCACATAAAAGTCCAATTTACAGCACTTTTCACTTATACAGTGTATCATATCTGACTGCAAAAACATTAAAATGGTTGCCGGATCATGGTGGTGCACACCTTTAATCTCAGCACTCGGGAAGCAAAAGCAGGTGGATGTCAGTAAATTTGAGGTCAGTCTGGTCTACAAAGTGAGTTACAGGACAGCCAGGACTGTTACACAGGGAAACACTGTTTCTAAACCATAAAATAAAAAGGCAAAAAAAAAATCACTATTTAATGAGAGAGTATCAATAGGAAGATATATTTTGGTTCATACTCTCAGAGAATTAAGTTCATGTATGAGGTTTGGGCCTTTGGCTAAAGAGTACACTGTGAGAAAGTGGCATAGAAATCTGTTCAATTCAAAGCAGCCCAAGGATACAAAAGGTATTGCCTTCCAGGACATGCTCCCATGACCTAATTTTTCCTAGTAAACTCCATCTCTTGGTGGACCTGTTACTTTCCAAAGCACCATGAATTAGGAATCAATTCAAATAAAAACTGTAACATTATGTTATAATAAAATTACAAAAAAGTCAGTTAGAGTAGTGGGTGTGCCATCTTATCATGACTTCAAAGAATCTGGTAAGAATTTGGGGCTGGAGAGATGACTCAGAGGTTAAGAACATTGACTGTTCTTCCAAAGGTCCTGAGTTCAATTCCCAGCAACCACAGGGTGGGTCACAACCATCTTTGGTGAGGTCTGGTGCCCTCTCCTGGCCTTCAGGCATACACAAGGACAGAAAATTATATACATAATAAATAAATATTTTTAAAAAACTGCTCCTCTGTATTGGTGAGGAGTGTAAGTTAATAGTAACTATGGAACTTAGTTTGAAGATTCTTTAAAAAAAAGAATTTAGTAGCCATGACTATTGATTAATTTTGCTTTTACTGTAAAGATGAATAGTGAATTTATGGCCAATATAATTCTTTCTAAGATATGGAAATATTGGAAAGTTTAAAGGTCAATGGATTAATCCATGGAAGATAATGTCAATAATGTGGAAAAGTGAAAAGAGCAAGAAAACTGTTGGAGGGACGATCCTGAAGAAGAAAAATATTCTTAAACAACCCAAGTATGAAGTGGGACAATTGTCTATATTTTGTCAATTATGTTTTAAATACATGCTGATTGGCCAGTAGCTAGACAGGAAGTAGAGGCGGGACAACCAGTCAGGAAGTAGAGGTGGGTCAATGAGAACAGGAGAATTCTGGGAAGAATGAAGCTTCCTCTGCAGTTCTATCCAGACACAGAAGAAGCAAGATGTGACTATGCCTCTGAGAAAGATACTGAGCCATGTGGCTAACACAGATAAGAATAATGGGCTAATGTAAATTATAAGAGATGAAAAGAAGCCTGAGATAATGGGTCAATCAGTTTATAGTTAATGTAGATCTCTGTGTGATTTCTTTTGGGACTAAATGGTTAGGGGACCAGGCGGGACAGAAACTTCAGACAACATGAGTAGGGGGTTTCAACAATTCAAAGTTCTTTCAAGGACTTGAATTTCTCAGGCAACAAAGCTCATGAAAGAGTAGGCTTTCCCCTGAAAGAATAACACTATTTTGTGGGATTTCCTATTATCCTCTACCATAGTTTATCACTGAATTTCTTGCTCTACATTGAAGTTTAGATCACCCCACTCCAGTTCTGACCCCTTTAGCAATATCTCTAAACTACTCAAATGCATTAGCTCTTTTCCTAGCAAATATTCTCACTGGGAAATGTGGCTGGAGAGAAGTTGCTGCAATCCTGGAATTTAGCCATAAGCAATAGGAAATCATCTTCCAGATCTGACTGTGAATTCTTCTCAATAGCGGTAACTTCCAAGAGGAGGTTGACACTGGGGTGCCCAGCAAAACCTGCTTAAAGCATGCATCAAAGAGCAGAAAAATAAATCGTTGATGCATTGCTGCTCAACAAGAGGCTCCTCTTCAAAAGAAAAGTCCTTCTCTTGTTCTTCCCTAGTGTTGGTAAAATTGGCAGAAGTACTAGAATAATCTTAAATAAATCATATACTGCTTTATTTACCACATTATTAACAGAGAAGAGCTAATATCTGACTCCAGAGGCACCTGCAGTCACCAGCGGACATGGTCCACTTTTAGCATTGCACAGGAAATGAGATGACAAAGAACGAAATTCACTTTAGAGCAAGTGCAGCCACTGATTTCTCTGAAACAAGAAGTAAAAAAAAAAAATGAGAAAAAAAAATCTTCATTTCTATAAAGCATTATGTCGGTGCTTTATAGGTTCAAAGCCTGTGGACCTTTTTGTCCTCAGTTTAGGGAAAGAAAGTATATTTCCTGGAATTCAAAACAGTCACTGCCCTAAAGTGAGACAGATGTGATCTCTTACACATAAGTTTTCTTAATTTTCACAAGCCTGTTTGTAGGAAGGTTAATGCCGCAGGATCACAATTCCCAACACAGGCTATCACTAAACTCTATATTCAGCTAGCAGTTTTAAATAAAGAAAGAGAATTGATGAGTATCATCATTATTGAAAGCATAAAGAAGTCAATTGTAGTTGTTAATTTCTCTCAATTAAAGCTATGTATTTACATATTCTTTATTCTGAAGAATTTCATATATGTTTTCAATGAAATACAATCATTTCTATGTTCATTTCCTACCTCTAACTTCACCTATGCTCGCCCAACACATTTCTCACCCCAACTTCGTGCCTACTTTTTAAATAATCTTCTAAGTACAGTTTGTGACATCAATACTCACATGGATAGCTGTCCACTGAAATGTGGGAAACTTACCAGTGTCTACACCTTCAAAACAGAGTGATTCTTCCTTCCAAGAAACTATACACTACCAAGAGCATCTCTGTAAGAGATGAGGCCTGGAGACGAGTTACCATAAACTATGCCAGAATTTTCACTGGCTACCACAGTTACAATGAATGCATGAATGTGTTGGCCATGTTGTGCCTAAAAGACAACCTTCAACAACACCCCTCTCCATCCTCTAGCTCACACATGTTTTCTGCCTTCTTCTTCACAGTCCTCCCTAAGCCTCAGTGGTGGTAGTTGGGTAGTAAAGACATCCCATGTGAGGCTGAGAACTAAATCTGCTAACCTCACCATTTTACAAGGTGACTGCTGTCGATTGCAAAATGTAGTTTGTATGACAATGGTTGAGAGAGGACCAGGTTTATGGATATAAGCATAAACATTTAAAAGTTAATTTGAGAGTGTGATTATTTAGCAGAATGAAAATACTTTTTATACCTTAGAGCCTATGAGCTCCAGAAACATATACTTTTAACCAGGATTCCAGTACAAAGAATGACGTTCCCTCCTCTGGGACTGGCCTCAAACTCAATAAAAAATATTGTTAATTAGTCCTTAATAGTCATCACAGTATTGTGCCAGTATGAACATCTGATCTGAAATGTCAATATTGCATGCGAGATCTTTCCTCACACAGAAATCGGCAATGTACATGCTATCACTATGAAATGCAGAGGATTACAGGTGGATCTATAATCAGAATGTATGGTATTTTCAACACTTGAATCTTACCAGCAAGTGCTAGTGGGAACAAGAGCAATGATAATAGCCTGTGTTGCTCTGGAAGCTTCAGGGAGCTCCTGAACTAGTGACTCAGAGTAAACTATCCCACACCTTGTTATGTAATTTTTGTTTACTAACACGTGTTTTGAGATCAACAGTGACCATTTATAGATAGCAATTCCCTTCAAACTTTTTAAAGTTGTATTTTGAAATTAGCTTACTGACTTAAGGTTTCCTTAAGGCCTTTTCGTAGGCCATTTGTTTTAGTTAACCCACCCATGAGCCCCTCTTCTCCTCATTCTCCCTTCTCCACTTAATCCTTTAGCCCTCCAGATCCCTCCCTCCTTCAACTTTACAGATGTGTTCTTCTGTCTTTACACTTCTTTTTTGTTAAGTTTGGTTATGAGTTAGTGGCCTTTCATGTGGTTTTTCCTACCCACTTCTTTTGGATTAGCCCTGACTTTTACTCTCCGATTTTCCCCAAACTCCTATGCCCCTTCATTCTCATGTCTTATGGCAGCCAGTATTCACTTAGCTAGCTTCATTTGACTTATATTCTACTATTTCCCTCTATTAACATTCTTTAATCACTGGTCTGGTGATAGGAAAATTGGAAGAAATCTTATTTCATCACGATCCAGTATCAACAGGGTTTCTTTTATGTTAAGTATTACATGTAGATGTACAATTCTGAATATAAAATATAATTATGTGTTCAGTTCATAATTATTACTGAAAAAGGAATACTTTAATTTATACTGGCCCATTACTTAGCTTTAACTTTATACTAATGGCATTTTTTAAGTTCAAAAATGTAATATATTAAAAAGTTGACATTCAAGTGACAATTTAAGGAAATTTTATACTGAGTGATTAAGTCAAAAGAAGAAAAGCACATTTAATTTTCCATTAAATACCTGTAAATCATTGAAGATCTTTCTTAATGTGCTTTAACATCTACTCTGAGACCCTCTTGACTAAGGCACCATCCAAAAGCAGTCAGATCTGAAAGAAATTAATATGCAAATTGAATGACTTCAATTCTTCTAGATTCCAATATATATTTTCTGTATAATAAATATTTTTGTAAAACAATTAACCATTATTTCAGTGTATCATAGCAACACATGATTCTAGAATTCAGCAGGAGTATGTGCATGTGTATATATGTGTGTCTGTGTGTCGGTGTGTGTGTGTGTGTTTCTTGAGAAATTGTAAAACATGGATTAAATTTCTCACTCTATCTTTCTTGAAACACACAAACCATCATTTCACAGGTTGACTTCAATCACTACGGATGTCCATTTATTCTTTTAAGGGACATTTATTGCTCTTAAAACAGTAATTCTTTTTCTATTTAGACAGCACTCCATTACATTTCCTTCATGCTCAATTCTCTGATGCAATGTTCAGCTTTAGTAGATATTTTATACTCTTTGATTCCTAATTCTTAGAAAAACTTAAACAAAAGAAAAAATGTTGCTTTCAATTCATCAATGTAAATCCTGGGAATGAGACTGGGGACATAATAGAAGAGGATGCTTATAAACCCATCCCACCTAGTAACACACCAAACAAATCTCTACTCTGGGACCAGTTTCCAAACAGAAAACCAGAGCATAATGATGAGAGACCTCTTTATAAGGCAGAAAATCTAAAGGACACTGACTCATGACTTGTGGCTAGAGACAATGCTCCACATCATGATAAGAATCTACAGACTTGCCAAACAGAAAAAACTGTTTGGCATGTTAAACATTCAGCATTACTCTTTAAATTGTACTTGGACAGTGTGATGTTTCAAATGTATTATATAAATGTTGTAAATAATGATACAGTATGTATTAATAAGAAAAGAAAAGAATCTCCAGACTTCAGCTTCTTTCTGTATAGAGAAAAATTGAGAATTAGCATGCAATTTTCTAATTTTAAAATTCCTTTTGGGTCATTTTTAATTCCCACTTCATTGAGGTTCAACATTGCACACTTGTGAATTTCTCTAGACCAGGAGTGCTCTCTAGACCTGGAACCCTCTTCCCCTATAAGCAGTAAAGACAAGTGGCTTGAAAAATGCATCCAATGGAATCGTATAGAAGATCCAGATTTCAACCCACAAACCTATGAACACCTCATGTTCGATAAAGGAGCTAAAAGTATACAATGGAAGAAAGAAAGCATCTTCAACAAATGGTGCTGGCACAACTGGATGTCAACCTGTAGAAGAATGAAAATAGACCCATATCTATCACCATGCACAAAACTCAAGT
>NW_026067944.1:33071024-33073282 GCF_014885135.2 Alexandromys fortis
CGGGGAGGACTTTGGACTTTCCACAGGGCAGGGAACCGTGACTGCCCCTCAGACTGGAGAGGGAGGGGGAGAGGAGTGGGGGAGGGGGAGAGGAGAGGGAGGAGGGGGGAAAAGGGAGACGGGGAGGGAAATGGGAGGCGGGGAGGAGGCAGAAAAAAATTTTTTTTCAATAAAAAATTATATTTAAAAAAAAGAAAAATGCATCACTTCTTCCTGCTTAGAAAAGGCTAAAGATACTCTTCATGTGGCCCCTTCTTTGGAAAACTTATGAATTATGAATTTTAGCCTAAACAGTAGCAGCCTGAGTAGCAGATTGCCACTCTCCATGTCTCCCTCAAGACGTGAGTCTAGATATGTTAATTCCTTTAGAAATGAGTTGGTCTCCACAACAAATTTTATTGCTCCCTCTAGAGGAGCAGCATGTCAAAGCTCCTCTCTTTGGGACAAAAGGAACACGGTATGTGCGATTCAATCAAGACTACTTGAAAGAAACCCTAGATGTGGACTTCTGCCTCTATAAGTAAGGAAGAGAACAGACAATTAAAATGCAGTTCCAGGAATCAGAAAGAATGACCAAGTAAGTCTTCTGTGAATGGAGGATCGTCTCTCCAGAGACAGAGCAATTCAGACAGATATTCATGCATCGAACACTGTTCACAAGACCTATAGGAACAAAGTGAGAGACAACAGTGACTCCTTTTATTATACAGAAGCAAGGGTGACTTAAGAAAGACAAGACAGAGTACTACACACTCCCATTTACTCTAAGCAGCAAAATGGAAAGAGATGCTCCTGACTGTGAGAGTGACAGAGAACTAAGTCTAGGTTTAAGATGTAAAATCCAGCATGTCACAGTGAAAACTAGTACCAAGCAGAGCCCCATAATGCCTCTCATCAGGCCAATGCCAGCAGATTGTGCCACAGGAACTCATAGCCAAAATTCGGCGGGCCTCTAATAGCCCTTCTTCAGTCTTACAGAGCAGAACAAGAGCAAAAGTTTAAGCCTTTGGGAGACAAGGAGCTTGTATTAGTTGTTGAGCTTGGTACCAGGCATATGACATTGAGACCACCAGTTGGAAATCAAATGTCACATATCCAAACCAGGGTTCGGGCACTTTCTTGGCATTATGTGGAGCAGATGGGACTGTCTTAAGTTTTGCTCAACACATTTGATAGATTTAGAGTGGGGCTGGGGCACAACATTCCACCCCTAGACTGTACAGGCTTCTGTGACTGTGATACGTCATCTACATGAGCCTGAGCATTGGTCGCAAATCAAGTATTTATGCCACCCAGATATCTTCTTCAGGCAGCATTGTCTGGAAGGCCAGTGTTCAGCATCTTCTCTGTTTGAGAAGATGAGATGCCTCTAATAAGATTGATTTCTATTTCAATTTGCATTGCCACTTAACTACAGCACAGCTTTACTGCAGCACAGCTTTCTGTGTGCTTCTAAGACTATAGTTTTCTGCATTGTGAGATTCAGGCACACAATATCTTCATGGACACACTACCACTGCCTTAATATAAGGAGCATATCATGGATCAAAACCCCAAACACTGTGGATAAAACAGGCTCAATAATCATAGCACTTTGTCAGAGATGGACTTAGTCAAATATTAGTGAAACCTAGTCCTGAAGAGACAGTGAGAGTTCTTGTCTCTAGGCCAAGAATGCATAACCTAGGAAACATGCCCAGTGTCAAAGAAGGGCATTCAGACCCACAAATAATAAGTGTGTGAGGTGCTGGGTGTGTTCATTTCTGCAATGTGATCACGTCAAAAGTATTTTGACAACAAATGTCACAATGCTCCCTACAAATACATCTGGTTATTATTTATAATTGAAAATAAAATTTGAAAGCTATAAAATTCTCTTTCGTCATTTCAGGTTCCCTCTCCTCAGTTTCCCAAGGTACTATCTGGGGATATCTCCCTGGACACCTGCAAGCCCCTCTAGAGTCAAGTTTCTTGCCAACCTTAAGATGGCTCCCTTAATTAGGATATATATTTCTCTGCTCCCGTATCTACCCTTCCTTTATCCCAACCATCCCATTCCCCCAAGCTCCCTCCATCCTCCCCTTCTCACGTTTCTCACCCCATTTCCCCTTGGCCCCATGCCACCTCACCCCCAAGTTCCCAGTTTTTGCCCGGCAATCTTGTCTACTTCCCATATCCAGGCAGATGACTATATGTTTTTCTTTGGGTTCACCTTCTTATTTAGCTTCTTTAGGATCGCAAATTATATGCTCAATGTC
>NW_026067944.1:33081854-33091412 GCF_014885135.2 Alexandromys fortis
GGAGAGGTGCGCTGTGTGGGAAGAGGGGGAGGGAAATGGGAAACGGGGAGGAGGCAGAATTTTTTTTCAACAACTAAAAAATAATAAACAAGAAGAAAATTATCTTTGGCCATGGATTATTAAGTATTTCTATTTTTCCTGCATGCACCGATAAGCTAGTGCATTTTAGGCCATATTCATTTATAAACTTTCACAACTGCCTTCTTATTATAATTTGTATTATTTTGATGTTTTTACTCCCATATAATTATTTAATTGTCTATATCTTCATTTTCCAAAATTTATTTATATAAAGTATAGAATAATCTAAGTAGGTAATCTCATTCTCTTGTCATTTTTCTCCCCATGTTTTTCATATAGATTTTATATCCTCATCCATTTTAAACTGCTTTTTTCATTTAAGAATCACAAATTCTTAACCAATAAAAAAAATGTACTGATCAAATATACCTTATATCCTTCCCCTCCAATCCATCCATTATTATTTATACCACTATCCCCTCCACACCAGTGTGAAACAAGCAAACACACAAACAATAAAGAATACTAAATCTACTTGGTGCTATCTGTATACTCATGGTTATAAGGCCATATAGAGCCTCTAAGAGACTGTAGACTTGAAAGAGAGTGACCCTGCTTATCCCAGCAGCCATCAGTTTCCAATAGCTCCTCAGCTAGGGGAGGGACTTCATGAGGCCCTTCCATATTCATGCTCGAACTTTGCTGGACTGATCTAACAAGGGTGTTGCATAAGCAGTCACAGCCATGTGGATTCTTATGTGCAATAACACTGCCGTGCCAAGCATATAGTTTTGCAGTGCCCATGGACACCCCTCTTATTCTTGCAATCATTCTGCCCTCTTTTCCAAAATGATCCCTAAGCCTTGGGGAAAGGCATGTAATCCTATTGCTGCCCCCATAAATCTCTCTTTACCATAAGTAATAGCTACCACCTTAAGGTAAAGGATGTAAAAGGTATTCTCAATATATAGTCACCAAAC
Source organism: Alexandromys fortis (assembly GCF_014885135.2). Lineage (NCBI taxonomy): Eukaryota > Metazoa > Chordata > Mammalia > Rodentia > Cricetidae > Alexandromys > Alexandromys fortis. The sequence goes on from NW_026067944.1 coordinate 33,082,856, forward strand.
ATAGACTCAGCCAATTTTACTTTCAAAAAATCTAGGTGTAAAACCAAGTTTAACCCAATGAAAGGATAATGAGTGAGTTCAGTACATTACCCTTGCTGTAAGAAATCCTTCAGCTGGTAGCCTTTAAGATACCAGCCCACTTGGGCGTGGCCTCTTATACTATAAATGCTAACGTAAAGCATGCAAACTCTCTCTCTTCCAGTGGCTGGATTTGGTTCTTGCTCCCTGTTCATGCAGAGGACTGTGATCTGTGAATATACCCCTAAATAAATAACCCCTTATTATACTCAGTTCTGAGCTAGTGTGGGATTTGTTTTTAGCGTCTGTTTTCATATCCTAAACAAAAAAAAAAAAAAGTCATTGAGGCAAAACCAAAACAGAGAAATACTGAAGGTTAATACATCATCAATAAAATGGACATAACAAACATCTACAGATTATTCAACCCCCACAAACTAAAGAATGCAACTCCTTCTCAGGAGCCTATTAAACTTATTCAATTTCTGCCTCATACCTTCACTGAGTTGATGGTCTGAACATTTAAACTGTGAATCAAAATAAAACATTTGTTCCTTAAGGTACTTTTATGTAACAATGGGACAAGTAACTCACATATTAAGTAAAGTTTGCAGCAGTGAACTAGGAATTGCAGCCTTTAGCTGTGAATGAATTTCTAGTATAAACAGAAACAGGCTGATAGATATGAAACTATTTTCATTCTTCTACATGTTGATATCCAGCTATGCCAGCACCATTTGTTAAATATGCTTTTTTGCATTTTATATTTTTTGCTTCCTTGTTAAAAACAAGGTGTTCTAAAGTGTGTGGATTAATATCTGGGTCTAAGATTCAGTTACATTGATCCTCTTGTCTGTTTTTATGCCAATACCAGGCTGTTTTCAGAAACAGAATTTGAAGTCAGGGATTGTGATGCCTCCAGAAGTTAATTTATTGTACAGGATTGTTTTGGCTATTCTGGGTTTTTGTCTTTTCAATTTATCACCGTGTACAAAACTCAAGTCCAAAATCAATCAAAGACCTCAACATAAAGCCAACTACACTCAACCTCATAGAAGAGAAAGTAGAACATACACTTGAAAGCATTGTTGCAGACAACCACTTACTAAATATAACCCTAGCAGCACAGACACTGAGAGAAACAATTAATAAATGGGACCTCCTGAAATTGAAAAGTTTCTGTAAATCAAAGGACATGGTCAACAAGACAAAACAGCAGCCTATAGAATGGGAAAAGATCTTCACCAATCCCACATCAGACAGAGGACTGACAATCAAAATATACAAAAAACTCAAGAAATTGGTCATCAAAAGAACAAATAATCAAGTAAAAATTGGGGTACAGACCTAAATAGAGATCTCTCAGCAGAGGAATCTAAAATGGCTAAAAGCCATTTAAGGAAATGCTCAACATGCTTAGGTATCAGAAAAAATGCAAATCAAAACAACTGATATTCTATCTTACACCTGTAAAGATTGGCCAAAATAAAAAAACACTGATGAGAACTTACGTAGGGTGTAGGGCAAAGGGAACACTCCTGCATTGCTGGTGGGAGTGCAAGCTGGTACAGCCCTTTGGATTCCAGTATGGCAATTTCTCAGACAATCAGGAAACAACCTACTTCAAGACCCAGAAATATCACTTTTAGGTATATACCCAAAGGATGCTCAGTCGTAACACAAAGACATGTGCTCAACTATGTTCATAGCAGCATTGTTTGTCATAGCCAGCACATAGAAACAACCTAAATGCCACTCGACCAAAGAATGAATAAGGAAAATGTGGTAAATTTACACAATGGAGTACTACACAGCAGAAAAAATAATTACATCTTGAAATTTGCAGGAAAATGGATGGATCTAGAAAACATCATATTGAGTTCGGTAACCCAGATCTAGAAAGACAGTTATCATATGTACTCACTCATAAGTGGCTTTTAGATATAAAGTAAAGAAAACCAGCTACAAATCACAATCCCAGAGAACTTAGACAACAATGAGAACTCTAAGAAAGACATACATGGATCTAATGTACATGGGAAGTAGAAAAAAGACAAGATCTCCTGAGTAAATTGGGAGCATGGGGAACATGGGAGAGAGTTGAAGGGGAGGGGAGAGAAACAGAAGGGAGCAGAGAAAAATGTAGAGCGCAATAAAATCAATAAAAAAAGAAACAGACTGAAAAAGCTTGAACACATCTTTTATAAAAACCAAGGACAAGAGGAACTCATCAATGAATGAGTTCTCTCTATGTATGAGAAATAATTTTATTCTCTCTGAGATAAAATAATATACCAATTTATTATTCCTTCAGAAAATAAAAAAGTATAAAGCAATCAACCAAATTTTAGAAGGTGGTGAGGATGGCACATACGTGCCATGTAAAACAAGTATCAGGCAATGTGTTTTTGTTTTCTTAATTAACTAAATGATTCTAGTTTCTGACGACTCTACAATGATTTATCTAAGTCATAATTAAAGAAAAATTCAATCATCCCATATATGAAATTATCATTATTAATGATATACCATATTGTTGTCTATATGACTTAATGATAAGAATGAGCATCATAATTAATAAAAAATCTGAATACAAAATATAGAAACAGATATAAAATAGCTAGGGCCTAAGAGATTGTGGGATACAAATACAGCTATACTTAGGAAAAAGTATCAAGAAAGTTTTGATTTCTTTTCATAGCACAACAATTTGCATGGTTTTTGTTGTTCTATAACACTTCCTCTACAATTCTCTGCTAAGAAGACTAAAGCTGCAGCATTCTGGTTACACTCCACACATCATTACCTAATCCTTTCCTCTAAAAGCAAACGTACCGTTCTACAGAGAGAAATCAGCATACTAGGTAGGGACAATGCATGGAACTGTTGCTCTGTACATACTCAAAGGACTGAAACTGAATCACTTTGCTAAGCTGGTGAGACATCCTCACATTTTATCAGGTAATTTTCCAGGCAGATTTAGTGAAATAAGCCTCTTAGATAACTGTTGTTTCTCAAACACACCCGATTCCTTCTTCTTGAAGCCTTGCTAAACCACGCTCTTCCTTCAGGCCTTACATGTCACATGTTATGCCCTCCTTGCAGAAGTTGTAATCATCTAACAGATGATTACAACTCTCTCTCTGTCTGAGCTTCTTTGCACATATCTCTTTGTCATGTTTTTTTCCTCATTGTCATCATCATTCTGTATATCCACCTCCTAAACAACTGAGATACTCATGATGAGTCATTGTATTGTTTTTGTTATTCTTTGCACTTACTATAATTCTTTGGACAACTGGTACAGCTAACCCCCAAGTAGAAGAAATATGGAACACCTGAGGAGTAGCATTTTTCTAAAAGGTTTATGTCCCGAGAGCTACCTGCTCCTTTATCTTAAACGTATGAGAATGTCTCATCAGTTTAACTGAACAAAATAATTTGCTGCAATTTGTTTAAATGTTATTATTTTGTTTCATTGATGTAGCTCATACCATAGAGCATGGTTCTTGACTCAAAAATTCAAGATTTAAGATAAAACATGTACACATCTGATTGATAAGTTTCTTTTTATATAATTATTTGTGGTATGTTCCCAAATTGTAATATTTAATAAAAAATATGCAAATATGCATACATTATACATGGCTATAAACACTACAAATGTTAAAATCAAAGTATTCTTGCCAATTCAGATACATTTCAACATGGGAAAGGAAGAAAACTAGGGGATCATGAACAACTCTCTGAGATGCTGATCTAAGTTCTCCAAAAAATGAACAAAAAATAACATTCATATTCTACATGCAAACACTTGCTTTACATATCTTGAACATGTGCACACATTTCTGTACCTTATTTTATCTTTAATGGACTTTCAGATAGTAATAGTACAGCTAATATGCTCTTTCTAGAACACCAGTGACTTGCCACCAACTCCTGTCTTGGCCCTCCAAGATCAATGAACTCTGTACCCAAATATCTGATACAAATATCTTCCCTTCATTTTTTTTTTTGGTAGTTCAGGCTGCAGGTCAGTGTTCTCCCAGTCACCTTCCCTCTAGGCCCCTTCTGGGAACCCATAGTTCCAGATCAGCCAAGGAATTTCTCAGGGGATGGTTCTCAGTCCAGTCAGGCCTTGCAGATAGATTCCTTTTGATTCCCTCTGGAAACCCCTCCATTGTCTTTCTGACATCCTGGCCCATCTTTTCCACTGAAAACATATTCATGCTACATCTTTGAAATGCAGATATTTTACTGTAGCATGCTTCTTTCTCTTCTAATATTCTGTCTGTCTCAAATAAACACCGTTATTCTCTGGAGAATCTCTATATTATTGAGGCTGACACATCATAATTCGGCTTTCAATTGACAAGAACCAAAAGACAATCAAAATCACCAAATGTCAAGTGAAAACAGACATCTTTCATCCATTCCAATAGGGGAAGACAGTGCCTCTTAAGACTTAATGCAAGGAAGATTGCCAGGGGATTTCATTAAAATGAAGACTCAGTAGATCTGGAGAGGAACCTGAGATTGAGTTTTGCAAGCTTGAAGATTATGTCAGTGGTGCCGCTCCAGGTTATAATATCTAGGTTGCTGATTACTGATTAGAAAACTGAGAAGTTATGAGGTGTGATTTTTATCATTAATGTGGGTGAAACAACAGAAAATCATGTTGTAAGTGTTAAAGAACAAGAATACAAAATGAATTAATAGATCCACTTGAACAAAAACTTACCCAGAAACTTTTATTCTATTTCTCCTTGTGACTTGGCTGATTCCCCTGTAGATCACATTCCTTAGATTCCCATTTTCATATGGAAATTTGAGTCAGGGTTAGAGATGGAAAAAGTTCACTTTTGACCCAGAAAGGGTGCAGATTCCAGTTTTTACTGAAGATTTGTTTCTCTGGAATAAGGACTTGTTAGGAGCAACCCTTTCTCCCCCAAATAGGAATAGGTTGATGTTCAGTTTACACACATACACACACACACACACACACACACACACACACACACACACATACTCACTAATTTTGTTAAGCCATCCTAGCTTTATGCCAAATCTCCTGTGATAATATAAGTAGATAAATATGAATGCAATATGAAAACAGCCACAGACCACTGCGACCTTGAAGAATCTTTTAACACTAACTCAAAGAAACCTGTTCTTAGGAAGTTATTGGGAGAACTGTCTCTGTCCAGGATGAATAACTGATTTCAGTTGTGTTGAAATATAGGAAGATAGATATCCTGGAGACAAAGGTGATCTGTTCTGTTTCAGGAGTTATAGCTTCACTATCCTGAGCCTTCACACTGCCCACACTCTGGAAAGCTAGCCCAGTTTAAACATTATTTGGCCCAAGATTCCTATATTTTATCACTGTCCTACCTGACAGGCTCAGTTCCTGCCTTACAGAGAAAAACGTGACACCCCCAGAGGTCATGAACATCTTCCTTTGCAAAGATGTCTTTCCTGTGAAAGGCTTTGTTTTACTTTCTCAAACATAATTCCTCAGCTGCAGCAGTTTCTCTCTTACTGATTTGCTAATGCTACAGGGAGAGAAATGAGCATAGGGGCGCCTCTGAAGACACAAGCATTATCTTGGTTTGAAGTCACCTTAAGAGTTCACTGAGTTTTTCAACTTAGCCATTATACCATTATACCTATGACATTTCAGAGCAAAGCCAAATTCTGAGTGGAGAATCCATACTTTTATTTCTCATTTATTATTTCATTTTGTTATTAGAAATAACAAAGAAGAAGAAATGAGGAAATGTTATTCTTCTAGTTTGGTACCCTGAACAATATTTTCAGATTTTTGTCATGATAAATCTTTATTTCTTAAAACTCAGATGTGGAGCTTATATCATTTCTTTGCTTTTTTTCTAAAAAGCTGGAAATTGGCATTCTACTTAGAGCCTAAGTAAAGACTTATGCTTTTAATTTAAGAATTTAAAATGATTTTGCTCTAATGACACCTTTATAAGATTCCTACAATATAAAATAATAACGACTAAAAATGTTAATGTAAAAAGGCGTTGGCTCATTGTGAACGTTAAAAGATAATGATAACTAATTGCCTGAGGCTGCAGGAGTGATGGGAAGCCTTAAGGAAGCAAAGAAGAATGCTGCTTCCTAATAGGTTTTTAAAATATTTATTGCCTCGATTATTTGAGAACCTTCTTGAACCCAATCCGTGCCCCAGTCTTCCTGGCTGTTGTTTTTAATTCCTCCAACTCTCACTAAGGATGGATTTTATTTCCTGGTGGCATCACATCCTCCTGTAGGAGTTTCTAAGCCTCAGGCCAAGTCTCTGGCTGACTTTACTTTCTGAAAACATTTCATTCCCTGCATTCTTTCATCCTAATCCACAGATTTACAGAGAGATTTAACAGAACTTGAAAATTTCCCACAATTTTTACCCTCTAGTTATTGGAGGTTAAGGTCTAGGTCACGACAGACTGAATATCACTGTTTTAACAATGACATTTTAGCACCAAATCTGTCTTGTTATTTTGGTAGGGTATGTCTAATGAAAGACTCCTACTTAAAATAACTAAGATAAATTTTAATAAGAATTCTGATGTTGATTTAAATGGTATTATTTCTAAAGATCAATCAATTGTGTGATAAAGTTCAATCCTCTACTTGCTACTTGCTCTGGGGTTCAGTTCTTCCTAGCATCCACAAGTTAATAATCTGTTGAATCAGAATATTTCTTAAGAAGTTTTCTACTAGTTTAAAGTAACCTAGAATTAAATGCTAGCACATTGCTTTTTCTGCTTACTACACAGAAAATATCTAATTTGATAAAAACACAAGGGGAAAGAAAGATAGGGACCAAAGTATAGTGAAAGCTTCCTTTTCAGACTAAGGAGTCCCAAAATATTTCTAACCTTACTGCAAAACATTTGCTTGTAAATAAACTTTGTATCTATTCAAAAGTTGCAACAACAACAACAACAAAGATAGTGGAGTTCCTTTGTATTTTTCACTTAGATTTCTTATTAACATCAAATGTAATGGCAGTATAATTAGTAAAGTTAAGATACTAATATTGATACAATGTCATGAAATAAACTCCTGACTTTGTTTAAATTTCACTGTCGTCTTGTCCACTGTCTGTTTCCATGTAGCCCTTTCTGTTCAAGGGTTACACCTTGGATCTTACTGTCACGCCTTGTCACTCTCCTTTGCTTTCATGACCTAGTTGATGCATGCTCATTAATTATTTTGCTTCATATCCCCCAGTTTCTATTTCTGTAATATTTTCTCATTATTCAAGTCATTATATCGTTAACAGTACACTAGAGAAATGTTATAGAATATTTTTATTTGTTTATTTTTTATTTGTTTATTTATTTGTTCATTTTACTTTTTGAGAATGAGTCTAGACTGGCTTCGACATTACTAGGTATCCAAGGATGACCTGAAACTTTTGATCGTCTGCCTGCATCTCTTGGGTAACAGGATGATAGGAGTATAGCTGATTAGTTAATGTTTTAGAGTTGTAATTTTCTAGCTCCACTGTGTACACATGACTCATGAACTACATTTACTGGATGATGCAGTTCAACATAAAGGGACTGGAGAGAAAGCTCATCAATTAAGAGCACTTGCTGTTTTTGTTGAGGACTCTAGTTGGTTTGTAGCACCCATACTTTGGTTCACAACCAACTGTACGTCCGGGTCCATGGAATCCAGGGCTATCCTCTTGGCTCTATGGGCTCATGCAGACATGTGATGTACATAAATCCGTGCAAGCACACACACACACACACACACATACACACACATTTCTTGAGAACAATGTACAGAAAACACTCTGTGTGATATCATTTCTTTTAAATGGCTACTCTACTGATACTAAGAGCAAGTTTAAGATTTACTTTATTTTTAATTATATGTATATTTAGGGAGGGTATGCATGTGTAAGTGCAGATGTCTACAGAGACCAGAAGATTGAACCTTCTGGAATCAAGGTTATAAGTGACTGAAAGCTATCCAACATGGGTGACTGGGAACAAATTTGAGTCCCCTGGAAGGGCATCACAGGATCTCTTAAGTGCTGAGCCATTGCTCTCATCCCTCAGGCACTTCAGTGTGTTTTAGTGAGAACAACATGAGATTCTGTAATTAAAGTTTTCTACCTTCTGATGTCATTTGGTAAGTATCACTAGAAGCTGGTCAACCCATAGTAATGAATACTATCACCAATGTAAGCTAAAGTTTTCAGCATAAACTTTGAAGAGGAAAAAAAACCTGTTTGTGTAGTCTCAAAGAACCTTCTCCAGAAAATTTCTCTGCTACAAATGGGAAAAGAATAATCCTATAGATGAATAAGTTGGATATAATCAAGTGAACCCCATGAAACTGTGAAATTTATTTGCTCTATTGTGAAAACAAAGTAAATTGAAGTAAAGACTTCTAGTTACTATAGTTATTACTTCATTGGTTTCTATTTCCCAAACCTTTTCTCTCTTGTTCTCTCTCTCTCTCTCTCTCTCTCTCTCTCTCTCTCTCTCTCTCTCTC
>NW_026067944.1:33095927-33100753 GCF_014885135.2 Alexandromys fortis
CTCTCTCTCTCTCTCTCTCTCTCTCTCTCTCTCTCTCTCTCTCTCTCTCTCTCTCTGTGTGTGTGTGTGTGTATGTTTGTGTGTGTGTGCTTGTGCAGGTGTGTGTGTGTCCTGGCCTACCGAAGATCACAGCTGAGGGAACAAATGCATGCAAATGCTGACTTGGGACTAAAGAAATTACTTTGTTTATAATTTCTATGCTAACCAGCATAAAAATATGAATGGGAATGCATGTTTTAAAGTAACTCAACTTCTAAAAATACAGAATTCAAAGATTCTTCAATCTTAAGTAATATCAAAAATAGCTACCTTTCACTTAAATCATAACTCAAGTAGGCATTGTCGGGGTTTTGGTCCTACCCAGTTCCCACAATCATTAATTCCCAAAGAAATCACACAGAGGTCTACATTAGTTATAAACTTATTGGCTCATTAGCTCAGACTTCTTATTAACACTTATAACTTATATTAGCCCATTATTCTTATTCTTATCTGTGTTAGCCATGTGGATCGGTACCTTATTTGGCTCGGTAGTCACATCTTGCTTCTTCCGTGGCTGGGCGAGGACTGTGGAGGGAACTTTCTTCTTCCCAGAATTCTCCTGTTCTTCTCCCTGCCTCTACTTCTTGTCTGGTTGTTCTGCCTATACTTCCTGCTACTGGCCAATCATCGTTTATTTAAAATATAATTGACAGAATATAGACCATTGTCCCGCATCAAGTAGGATTTTCCTCTTTCAACAGTCTACTATATTATATGGTTTCCTTCTGAAATTTCTTATGTAATGCTTTTCTATTTTCAAATGGATTTCCATATTACTATTGATATGCTTTTAATCACATAATAAGTCACATTTAAAATAACCATTATTTAATATTAAGACATCTTAGTGATAGTATAAAATATTACTGATATTTTACAAGAATCATCAAAAAACAAACAGGATTAAACATATGAAAGGTTTCAAAAGGTATAGAGAATATGTATCATTTGGGAATATCCTAGAGTCTCAAAAGAAATCCAAGAATCTCTAAACATCTGTGTTTAAATTCAAGAAGATAAATACTAAGTTTTGAGTGGAAGAACACTCCAAACACCTGCAACAGATTATAGAAAAATGTGAACAGCTTTTGACTATGCCATTACCATTTTCATCCCGTTCTCCCTTTTAATTTTACTGGAAAAGAAAAGAAAAAAATTATTATGCAAAAATTTGATAATACAGCCATACAGCAGACACTCTGAGATCCTTTGAGAAGCACAGCATTTAATGTAAAATCAGCTTACTATCACAGCTAGAGAACAGAGGGTAGGGAAGCCACGATATCTGTCAAGTGGTTTCATTCATGGAATTTTTTGTTAACATTTACAAACTAATGCCTACGATCAGGGAAGATGGCAGACTTTCAGCAGCCATATGCAGAGCCTGTGATATTAAAGCAAAGCTTTTATGGCACTATTTTCCTATGATAGGTGGGTGATGAGCAAGAAGATGTGGGATGATTTAATTTCATAGTTTCCATACCACACCCACCTGACTTTGTTACCTAAACAAGTTTTCTATTTAATAATAGTGCTACTTCCCTTATTGCCCAAGGGCAGCCCCAAGAGCAATAGCAATAGATAGTCATGGCTGGAGTTCTCTAAGATCGCACTAATCATCAACTCAACTAGCACCGGTCTTTTCATTTGATAGACTGTAGTGTCTGGGAGAGGTGTGTTCAGCCCATGTCAGGGTCACTCCATTTAAACTCCTTTTATACTTGATGTGTGTACATTTGTGGAAGCTTCTACAAACAGTAGGCTTCCTTTTTAGCCTTTCAAAATGTCTTTAGTGTCAGTTATTCCTCCCTATAATTAATCCTGCTCATCTCTGCCTTCCCATTCCAGACACATTTAAAACTTCTCTTTCCATTATTCTCCTTTCACTCGTCATACCACCTGCCCTTCTCTTGAAATACTTTTTAGCCCTTTACTAGTTTCCTGTCTTTTATGAGTACTCTAAACAGACATATCTGAAGATTCAAATCTCATACCCCACGAGGCAAAACACAACACTTGTCTCTTCTTGGTCTGGGTTACCTCATTCAAAATGGTTATTTCTAACTTTAACCATTGACCAGTGAGTTGCATAATTTCATAATCATTTACATCTTAATAATATGTGAGTATTTATACTTACCGCACTTTCATTGGTCATTCACCAGTTGATTGACATTTAGGCTGTTTTATTTCCTTAATATTAATGATAGATATTTGGCCCATAGATTAGGCCAGTTACTAACTAGCGATGGCAACTTAAATTATAACCCATTTTTATCTACCCTCTGCCACATAGTGGCACCTTCTTTCAGCACAGCAAATTCATCTACCACTTCCTCTACTACTGTCTCTTGGTCCTCTGGAATCCCATGACTCCAGTCCTTCTACCTCCCAGTGCTCTTTGGGCCCTGAAAATACTACCTAGCTGTCTACCAGTCAGATAGCTCTTTATTAACAATGAGAACAACACATTTTCACAGCGTACAGAAAGATCATTCCACGGGATCAAGTAAAGTCAGACACTCACAACAAAATATATTTTCTTCTAGATACTTAAATTTTAGTTTCTGTTTCTCAATGTTGTTATTTCATAATAGCAATTTTTGTTTTATACTTTAGGTGGAAACCCAATATCATTTTCCCTTACCTATGGCTGATTTATTGTTGCATTTATTTATTAATATTTTCTTGGCTACTAGTAGAGATCAATGTGCTGCAAAGTCGGTTCTATAGCCCTGAACGTATGCTGAGGTGGGTGGTTTCTTACCCAGAAGCACAGGTATAGTCTGAAAAGGCTAGTGTGGGAAACAGACCAGCTTTGACTTCTGGGTGGTATCTGCAGGGCTCCAACGGGGACAACTGCTCTTGCCACTGAGGAGTACAGACTCAGCACTCAAGTACTGCGGGCTTTGAGGGTGCCTAGGAGACAGACCCAGAACCTTCTGGAGCAGCTGGAGGCCCTCTTCCCTGATTTGTTTTGGCCTGGTACTTCAATGGCAGTTGTCTCCCTCCCCTTCTTTATATTCTATCTTTTTATTTAAATAACATTTTTAAATTCATTTTACATACCATCCAGTTTCCCCGCCCTCCTCTCCTCTGGTCCTCTCTGCTATTCCTATCCACTTCCCTATCCACTCTTCTTCCATCTCTATTCAGAAAGGGATAAACCTCTGATGGGTTTTTACAAAGCCTGGCACATCAAGCTGAGGCAGGACCTAACTCTCCCCACTCCCTTTATGGGGAAGAGGTTAACAAAAGGCAGCTGAGCACCGGGCAGAGGTTCTGCTCTCACCATTAGAGGCTTTACTAGCTACAAGATTGTCACACAAACTCAGAGGGCCTAGGTCGGTTCCATGCGGCTCCCTGACTGTTGGTCCAGCATCCATGAAATCCTGAGAGCTAAGGTCAGCTGTCTCTGTGGGTTTCCCCTTCATGACCCGCTGGCTGGTACAATACCTCCTCCTTTTCTCTGCAAAACTCTCAGTCCTCAGCACATTGCTTGTCTGGGAATCTCTACCTCTGCGTCCATCTGGATAGTCTATCTCTGATGGTAATCAGGGAAGTCACCAATCTGCTTACAGTAGATGGCCAATTCAAGCACCCTTTCCACTATTGCTAGGAGTCTTAGTTGGGATCATCCCTTCGGGTTCCTGGGGATTTCCTTGGCACCAGGTTTCTCCCTAACCCCAAAATGGCCCCCCATCAAGATGTCTCTTTTATTACTGTCACCCTCCATCCTGCCTCCACCCCACCTCCAGCACCCAGCCTGCTCAACCGGCTCCCTCTTGTTACCATCCCTCAATCCTCCCAACTCCCACCCCCAGTTTACCCAGGAGATCTTTTCTACTTCCCTTCCCAGAGAGATCCATGCATCCCTCTTTGGCACTTCCTTGTTATCTAACCTCTCTAGGGCTGTGGATTGTAGGTTGCAATCATACCACAAGGACACTTGCTCAGCTATGTTCATGCAGCATTATTCATAATAGAAAGAAACTGATATAATCTAGATGCCCCTTAACCAAAGAATGAATAAGGAAAATGTGGTGCATTTACACAGTGGAATACTACTCAGTTATGAAAAGTAATGACCTCATGAAATTTGCAGAAAAAATCATTCTGAGTGAGGTAACCCAGACCCAGAAAGACAAACATGGTATATACACATTGAAAGTTGGTTATTAGAGTAAAGCATAGCAAAAATAACCTACAACTCAGTGGCAGTTAAAAAGTCACTTGAGAGCAAACCTATTGGCCTCTAGGCAGGCAACTTCTTTAACTTTACCTGGGCCAATATAAACTATAAACAACATAAATGGGATTGTGGCATGGAAAACAAAGGGAAGAGACTTTTGTGAAGCTAATTTTTTAAGTGGTTTGAGAATTAGCAAAATACTTGCTTGTGTTCCATATTCTAAAGAGTCAGTGTACAAACTGCACAAGTTTTATCCTATGCTTATTCAGTCCCAGACCAGATGGCCTTGGTGAGCTCTCAATAGATCAGTCCCACTCTCACAGTGGGTAGGTGCACCCCTCTCGGTCCTGACTTCCTTGCTCATGTTCTCCCTCCTTCTGCTCCTCATCACTGAATAAGCATGGGATAAAACTGGACTCTCTGAACATGGTGGACAATGAAGGCTGATGAGAAGCCAAGGACAATGGCACTAGGTTTTGATCCTACTGCATGAACTGGCTTTGTGGGAGCCTAGGCTGTTTGGATGATCATCTTCCTGGACCTGGATGGAGAGGGGAGGACCTTAGGCTTCCCACAGGGCAGGGAACCCTGA
>NW_026067944.1:33100863-33112238 GCF_014885135.2 Alexandromys fortis
AGGATGTAAGAATAAAAGTGTTTTTAGTAAAAAAATGCACAAGTTAATGAAAGGTAAGAATAAATTATCTGCCTTGTGGTCTGAATGAAACAATATGATCTTAAATTTTGGTTTTGGATTTGGAAATTTTTTTGTTGTTGTTGTTTTGATTTGAGGCAGAGTTTTTCCTGTGTAACAGCATTAGCTGTACTGGAACTAGCTCTGTAGACCAGGCTGACATCGAATTCACAAAGATCCACCTGCCTCTGCCTCCCAAGTATTGGGATTAAAAAGTGTGCACCACCACCACCCAACCAGAAAAAAAAAATTTAGTAAATAGTTTTCCCAGTGAAAGAATCCACTTTGACATCTTAATTCCTAATAAATTTTGTCAATCTAAAAATACAACTCACTTCAAAGGGAATAAAACATCATTTATCCTGGAGCTGAACATGACTGCCCATGGCCCCAGGGCCACAGACTCAGATTACCCCAAATTCTGTTCCATGTTCTAATCTTAAGAAAGCACATAGAAACAGAACAATAAATCAACACACACACATCAAATACATTCATTGGTGGGTACATCAGGAAATCAGGCTTTAGCAATACTCAAGGCAACTTTGCTATACTCCTCAGATGTCATTTGATGGATTTCATAACGCTTTTCATTGATGGAAGCCAGAAATCTGATTGAACATTTCAAAGACTTTTACCTAATAGTGACAAGGAAGCTAGGTAATAGGCACTGTAGAACAGGATATCTCAAGAGAACTTGGCTCTGGACTTGCAACAATCACACCCTCCTCCATTGTAGTTCTGATCAGTCTTGTGGTCACCGCTTCTTTCTGGGAATTCTACTGTACAGCATGGACCTCTTTCGTAATGATTTGACTATTGCAGGTTTATTGCTTTGTAATAAAAATTAAAATAAGTTCTATTTAAAGGAATTATTTTCTCCTTCAGAGATCTGTTTTGGTATGTAAATCACAGCAAACTCTATATAAACAAAAGTCTTTTCACACTCCCTGTTTCCTTCCTCTAGTTGATATGACCTTTTCCCTAAGACCATACCTTGCGGTACTGTGCACTTTCCATCACTTTTTGACAGAACAGAGTGGGAAACAATATGTGTCTGTGTGTGTGTGTGGGGGGGGTGTTCATCTTCTGGGTTCACAGTTTCAGAGTTTTCAGGCCACTATCACTGCTGGCTCCATTCCTCCTGAAACCGATATAAGACAGATCACGAAGACTGGGGATTGAAGAAGGAAACTGCTCACCTCACTGTGTGCAGAAGGCAGAGGGAAACAAACCATAGTATTGAGGCCAAGAAATATCATCAGGGGAAAATCTTCATTGCCCTAGTTCATCCAGTAAGAGTCTACTATTACACACTGATGGTATCGAATTATTAGTTTACCTATTGATAAGCACTAATTATCAGAGTCCTCATGATCCATTAACTTTCCTAAAGCTTTTTTGAACATTTTATTGAACATGGTGGGTTGTTTAGCACATGAGTTTTCAGAGGGCCAATTCTTATCCAAACTATACCACACATCTTGATAAAATGTGGTATGGTGACCAAATATCCCATCCCACACTAAACTGTTTTTTAACTCATAACAAAGTTTGTATTTATGTATTTGAGAGAGAGTCTCTCTATGTAACCCTGCCTATCCTGTAACTCTTTTTTAAATTTTATTTATTTTTATTGTTTTTATCAAGCTATATATTTTTCTCTGGTTCCTTCCCTTCAAACTGTTTTTTTTTTAAATTAACAGGTATGAATCTATCTTATCCCAAGTTTTATCCAAATGCTTACAAAAATACTTACTTATGAATGCTCAAAACAAACTGGTAGGGTAAGTCTTTTATTTTGAGTAGGCAGATGAGGAAACTGGCAGTGCCAATAATATTTCCAGGACCAAACACTGAAGAAGCATCATAGATAGGTAGTAACCAAGCTACCAATCTTTATAGCCTATTATTTTCATTATTGGGTTGTACTATTTCTTTATCTGCAAAAGTGCTTTAACTATTTTTAGCCTTTTGCGTCCATATAAATTTATAATTTGCATGAATTATAAATTCGTACATCTATAATTTATCATCAATGTACCAAATGCTCAGAAAAGTCCTGTGTGGATTTTACTGAAGTTTCATTAAATGTATATGATGGCTCCGGAAAAATCAAATACCCAACCATTCTTACTGTAAAATTCAAGCTAGAAATATCACTGGGCTTCAGGGGATAGGTAAAGATCTTAAAGCACTTCTTATTTAATTAGCTTCAATTTTGCTGTCAAAGGAGTTTGAATGTTGTTCTACTTTTATCCCTGTTGCTATGATAAATACCCTGAAGTCAAGCGGCTTGGTTGAGAAATGCTTTATTTAGTGTATAGTTCCAGATTACAGTCCATCGCACTGCATGGAAATCAAGGTGACAGGAACTGGAGAAGCTGGTTACCTCACACCCACAGTTAAGGAGAAACAAAACAGCACTGATTACCTTTTGGCTCATCACCCCCATTCTTAGCAGGTCCAGAGAAAGAGTCAGGGCTTCCCACACTAACAATGTAATCCAGATAAACCCTACAGACATGCCCTCAGACGAAACTATGCTAGACATCCATCATTGAGATGCTCTTCCAAGTGATTCTAGATGGCATCAATTAAAACTTATGATCACAGAAGTAAAGCTTTTTTTCAGACCACTTTAAAATGTGGAGATTGTGACGTGTCCTTCCATTGTTCAGTAAATGAAATGAGGTCTCAGAAGTTCAGAATAAAGCAAACAATCATATCAGTAGGTGATCTTGGCATCATTTGTTTTACATACCCACACCTCCATACATACACACTCATATGTTAGAAAGGTATATATGAAGTGTAAACCTGAAAACATAAATGCAGAGTTTTGTTTTGTGCCTGAGCCCTGACTTACTAACCTTTCTCTAGTGGGTAATTGGTTCCTTTTTATCCATCACTGTTCCAGATAGTTTTTGCTTGCTAATCTCTGTCAGAATCCAATGAAACAAAGTAACAATTACTTAGCGAACAATGAAAATTAATGTGAATCCTGCCTCCAGGGTATGGCAGGATATGGTTTGATTTGATTTTAGGCCTCATCTAAACTCAATGTTTTAATTAATTTATTATTCAAATTTTAAATTCAGCTACTTAGGACAGTTTTGGAGATAAAATTTAACCTTAATCTATACACATTGCTAAATAAATTTTTAAAAAAACTTTCTGTTTTCTTTCATTCCTTGATTTGTAAACTGGTTAAATGATTTTCCCCTTTAAAGTAATAATTTACCTTTATGTTCAGATGAGTTAAAAAGCGTTTTAAATTGCCACATATTTTTCTAGCACTTGGTATACAGTAGCTACTCCACAGATGTGCAAATGAACAAAATAGATTCTCTTAAAGTTTTGATATTCATTACTTCTGAAAGAAAATTTAGTTGTGAACAAGACTACAAAGTAAAATTTTCAAGAAAAAAAGCATTAAAATGAAATACTTATTCTCCTGCTTCAGAATAAAAATAGCATTTAAATTTATAACTAAACTTTAAAGGAAGTCCTCAACACAAATCAGTGGAAAAGCAAATTTTATGGGAGTATTACAGTATCTTTTCCAGTAATTTCTCTTTATTTTATATATAGGTGTTTTGCATGCATATAAGTCTCTGTACCACATACATACCTGGGGCTCATAGGGGCCAATAAAGAGAATCCAGTTCCCTGAAACTGGAGTTACACATGATTGAGACATGAGTGCTGGGCATCAAACTTCAGTTCTTAACTGAACTCTTAACCACTAAACCATCTCTATAGCTTTCTATAGCATCTCTTATTTAAATTAAATGAAACCTTTAGCCTCTAACCATAACACTGTCCATAATTATTAATGTTTAAGTATAATTATTCTCATCCAATTATTTATTCTTACTTTTATTTTCTCATCTCTTCAAAAAAAAAAGTTTGTGTTCCTTAGATCTGTAGTCTTTTTTATGACTCAATGCCATAGGACATGGCCAGTAATGTCATAAGTCTCTAAGGCACGATTGACCTGGGAAAATTATGGAGTCAAAGTCCTCCATATGATTCACTGAAACATTAACTTTCTGTGTGGGACTTGCTGTCCCACACTTTCAAAAAGTTTCATTGCTTTTATAGAAAGGATTTGAAATTAAGATGAGTATTTTTATTTTTTTGAAAATTTATGTTTGTGTACTACCAATGGAGATCTTGGTGCACAGATTAGAGCCTTCTGGAAACTATCATTTTCATTCTTCGTCTCTTCTCCTTCTGTATTATTTAACCTTCAGTGTCAGGATGAGCATGACAACTGTTAGCATCTCACTTTGTAATTGGTATGAATCCATAAACAAAAGATGGGCCTGTAGGTGAATCAGAATGAAGTACCTCACTTCCAAAGGTGACATAATCACCTACCAGGGCTGCTAGCCTTTCACTCAGCTCTGTCACAGTATGCTGTGGAAGCCAAGCACAGACCTCTGCTCTGAGACAGAATACATTTCCCAACCTGGAAGAAGCATAGCTCACTGCATGGCACAGAACACTATGTACCCCTTTCATAATTCTTTTTCCCTTTGTTGGACTGACACTAGAGTCTTTATAACAATTAGGGATTGCATTACTAAATCTATGGACACCAATGAGGAAGAGATTTAAATAAAAGATATTTTCTTTTTAGGCTATAAATGGTTCATACAACTATATCAATAGCTAAAAATAATTGTATTATATGATCAAGATTTTCTTTAATTGTTGTCTATAATAGAATGGGTAGACCAAAAAAATGACAGCTCATGCTGACAAGGATACAGAGTAAAGAGAACACTCACCCATGGCCAATGGGAGTGTGAACATGTACAGCCACTGTGGAAAACAGTGTTTTGGTTCTGAAGAAAGATAGTACTTGATCCTCCAGCTATGCCACTCTTGGGCATATACTCAAATGGCCCTTCATAATACCACGAGTTGAAGAATTTTTCAAACATGTTCATTGTTGCTCTCTTAATAAAAGCCAAAAACATCATAGATAACCCTCAGCAGAAGAGTACATAAAGAAAATGTGGTACATTTACACAATGGAATATAATTTAGGTGTTTAAATAGAAAGGAAGGAAAGAAGGAAGGAAGGAAGGAAGGAAGGAAGGAAGGAAGGAAGGAAGGAAGGAAGGAAGGAAGGAAATCAGAAAATTCCAGGCAGACAGGAGGAATTATAAAAAAAAAAACTCCTTCTGAATGAGGTATTCTAGATAAAGACAAATATGACATTATACTATATTCATAGCTAAGTTTCTTGCTCAGCCATTATCAGAGAAGCTTCCTCCTGCAGCAAATGGAAAAAAAAAAAAAAAACAGAAAAACTGAGCCAGACAATGCACATATAGTGATAGACTTTGGAATACTAAGACCTAATCCAAATGTCTTCATTAAATCCTCCCCTCAGGCCTCAGTGACCCTGTAGAAGAGGAGACAGAAAAAGTGTAAGATTCAGAGGGCCTGGAGGACAAGAAGACAAAGCTTTCTAAATCAGCATGAACAAAGCTCATATGAACTCACAGACTGTAACAGAATGCACAGGGCCTGCATGGGTTTGAACTTGGTCCTTTGCATATGTATTATGGCTTTCAGATTAGTGTTTTTTTTTTTTTTTTGGAATTCCTGAGTGTGTAAACAAGAGGATATCTATGATTCTTGTGTTATTTTGCTTTGGGCTATTTTCCTTATGTTAGTTTGTCTTGTCCATCTCCAATTGGTTAGTTAGTTTTTGTTTTATTCTATTGTATTTTATTCTTATCCTTTAGAAGCCTGCTTATTTTCTGAGAAACAGAAAGGGAGTGGGTAGAGAACATGAGGAGGAACTGGAAGGAGCAAAGGAAAGGAAAACCATAGGTGGAATAAATTATGTGAGAAAAAAATCTATTTTCAATAAAAGAAAAAGTAAGCAAATTATTTATAGAAAACAAAGACATTAAATAGCTTTCTACTGTCTTTTGTCTGAAAATAAATATCAGGTTAGAATGCATTAGCATTGAGTCAGAATGGTTGATATTAAAAATTGTTGTTTGAGCTGCTGACTTGACTTTCATAACAATCATTAAATGAATTTTGGCTCAAGATAAGGACAGATTTCTGAAATGGCCATCAACACACTTCTGTCACTTTGTACTTTGCATTTATGTAATGTGACATTCTCACAACTAGTGATTTTAAAGTCTAATAATGATTAACTATGGAAAGCATTGAAGATGTTCCATGGCCTGCAGTCACAGATATTCAGCCAAGATTAAACTCTTTGTTTAACAACAGACAACATGTCTCTCTCATTAGTGTACAAATTTTCTTTCATCAGTAAGAAATTATAAAATTATGTATAAACCAATAATTATTTTAAAATAATTACTTTATAATTTATTATCAAAAAAATAGAAGAAGGAGGAGGAGAAGAAGAAGAAGAAGAAGAAGAAGAAGAAGAAGAAGAAGAAGAAGAAGAAGAAGAAGAAGAAGAAGAAGAAGAAGAAGAAGAAGAAGAAGAGTTATTAAAACAGATACTAAGATTTGAGGATTAAGACTTCAGGATACTTCATCCGTAATCTCTGGCACAGGCTTCCATCATATTTACCTCATACCCATTTAATCTCAAATACCTGGACAATAGATAAGACATTGCTTTCTAGACAATTTTAAAGCTGTTATCAACTGTAAAAACTCTTAGGAACTCTGTATGTGATTGCTTCAGTTGGCAATGAAAGCTGGTCCCCTAGTACCTTCCTACTGAATACAAAAGTAGACTAAGCCTCTCAAATGTCTGGGATTTACATGGTCACCCTGATGGAAGAGAAACTGGTCACTTAACCTCAGATTTCCTGCTGCAACTCTGATGTCCTTCTCCATTTTATAACTCCTTTCTTCTCCTTTTCTAACTTCCTAATGTGCAATACAGAATGATGTGTGAATTTCCCCTTACCTTTCCCAAGTCCTGATTGTATTGTAATTTTCTTTAAGCAAATGTTTCCATAACTTTATCTAAATGTTAATGCTTAGACTACAATTAATTTCTATTTTTCTCCTTGGCATCACAACATTGCAAATTTTCAAGGTTTTAGTTGGGTAATTAGAAACGGTGATGTCAGTGGCTTTATGGAAAAAGAAAAAGAAAAAAAAAAAAACAACTTGGACCAAACAAGATGAGTTTAGTCATTGTTTTACAAACTCATCATTTTAAAAGCAGGCAGGAATTGTAGCCTCCTAATAGAAAAACAATATGAGAATTTTGATTTTAATTACAGCTTTCTATAAAATCCACCCTTTATGTGAAACCAATAGGAAGCCACTTTTTATAGGCAACAATTTATTCATCTTTTTAGCACTTCAAACTGAATAATCACTTTCATAATTATTTATTATTAAAGGAAGCTAACGTGTGAACTACTGCCATAATAAATAAGGGCAAGTGTCAATTGAATTGAAAGTTACAGAATAATCTAAACCTCCTGGGTTTGGTTCAAGAGATCTAACTGACTGGATAGGAGCTTCATGTGACTTCAGAGAATAAACCAAAGTAAACAAATGGGTCACCAAGGTGTTAAGAATAGAAGCAATTTCATTTGTGTCCACCAGGCAGTTGGCGCTGGAAGTATCCTACCCAGGTCTGCAAATTACCATGTGACCTTTCCAGAGGTGGGCTTTCTTTTGGGCCCTGGTTTTACAAAAGCTACAACTGAAAATTGATTTCTAGGCATTCAGAGCTGCCTGGACTATTAATAGACTAAGATCTGGAATGCTTAAAGAGAAGAATACTATAGAAATTGACTGAAAAATTAACCCTCACTTGTGAATGCTTCCGGCAACGAAGGAACTGACTCTGGGCCTACTTTCACTGTGATTAAATGTTTCTGAGGCTCCCTCTAATGATGTCATTCATTGCTCATCACATGATTCTAGGCATCTAGTTTCATTTTCTACTTGTGGAAAATTGTTATGGTGCTGTTTCACCAATTTGTTTTTGTTTGTTTGTTTGTTTTGGGGGGGTTTTCAAGACAGGGTTCTCCATAGCTTTTTGGTTCCTGTCCTGGAACTAGCTCTTCTAGACCAGGCTAGCCTCGAACTCACAGAGATCCGACAAGACAGAAATATCCCTTGTTCAGGCAGACATTACTCTGAGAGAACCTCTTATTTTTGACAAGTTGATACCTGATATACTTCAATGAATTCATTAAACATGTTTGGACACTTACTTGATACAGTGCATGATTTGGTGAGTTGATGAGTTATTATTTATAAATGTATTTGATGGTGTAGTTTTGATGTTATTTGTGTTGGGCATGCTAGCAAATGTTCATGGCATTCTGCATACTGTTCTCATTGTCCTAAAAGTCAATGGTGCTAACAGTTCTTTTTTTTAAATTTATGTGATGGTTAATATGGCCACCTTGACAAATTTAGAATCATGTAACAACAAAAAAAAACTTCTGGACATATCTATGAGGTAATAACTAAATCAAATTAACTGAGGTGTGAACAGCCATACTAATGTCCAAATAAAAAAGAAAAAGTGAGTTGAGCATCAGCATTCTTTACTCTTCATTTTCTGGCTGGATAGAATGTGAGCAGTGTCCTCTTAGTACTGCCATCATGCCTTTCCTGCCGTAGTCAGCTTCCTTTTGAACTATGATCCCAAATAATCAACTCTTCCTTAAAAGGCTTTTGTTTTAATATTATTTTCATAGTAACAGAAAAAGTAACCAAGACATACACATTTTGACACACAGAGATGCCATAAAAACAAAAACAGAGAGTATAATATGTAAGCAAAAAATTTTCAACATGCTTAAAAGAAAGAAAAAAGGAAAGAAGGAGAGAGAGAAAGAGAGGAAGGAAGGAAGGAAGGAAGGAAGGAAGGAAGGAAGGAAGGAAGGAAGGAAAGAAAGAAAAGCCCAGACAAAGCATTGTGAAAAAAACAAACAAACAAAAACAAAACACTGTAAAAAATAAACTATTGAATTCACTTTATGTTGACCATCAATTGCACAAGGCCTTCCCTTAACTGTGGTTTATATACCCAGTAAGACTCCATTGGAAAAACTAATTTTCCCTTTCCAGTGGTTATCAATTAAAGAGGGCTTCTAGGTTAGGGTTGGGTTCTAATGTCTAGTTCTCCATTAGCACTGGGACCCATCTTAGATTTTTGAGATCATGTGCATGCTGCCATAGTCTCTGTGAGTTTATATGTGAATCAATCCTGTTGTGTCTAGAAGGTTTGTTTCCTATTCTTTTTGAACTTATGCTTCTGACACAGGATATTGTAATGAAAAGAGAGAGATAAGGAAAAATTCCAATTCAGGAAATCAGTTCATTTACTCTAAAAATCACATTTAATTTTTCTCTTGTGTAAATTGGGCAATTCATTCTAAAATAAGATCAAAGGAATATTGAATAATCACAAAGAGCTACATAAAACCAATGTATTAAAGGGTTGCAATGGAAAGGGACAAACTCACAGATAAAGAGAAAAGATTGAAGCCTTGTACTGTCTCTCCACCACCCTGGTCTCCCCTCATGCTAAGCAAGAGCCAGAGCAAGAGAATATGCATGCTTCTTCTGGCAGTTTATAGTGCATACATAGCCACTTAGACCATTCCCAAAGTGCTCTTTTCCAAAAGCTTATTACCAGATGAATTCCCATAATAATTCTCCCTTTTATCTAAATAAGATATCTTTATCTAATACAAAACTATATACAATAAGAAAAAATATCAAATATTGTCTGGAGAAAAGAAAGGTAAAAAACATACACAAAAAATAGAACTACAACCAACATGAACAACATCAATCAAGAAACACATGCTAAATGTCCAATCAATAGGTAATTAGTAAATAACAGATTATTTCAATAGTTGTCCTATCTTGAGGAATCTAAGTTTTGTACCTAAAATGTCTTAGCTAAATAATAAAAGGAAAGTAGCTATGACATCTAGCCTTCAATCCCATCAAAGACCTGAAAAGAAAAATAATATCACCCAAGTAAGTAGGAAGTGCAAGCAAGCAACTTCAAGAAGGTACAGGAAATAAGAGAAATAGCTGACTACCTAGACAGTTACCCAAAATCCCACTTGCAATATTGGGCAACCAACTTTGGCTAAGGCCTAGAATATCTGACATACCAATTTTAGAAGCAGAAAAATTTGACTGTCCTACCCTGTCTTGGCAAGGTTTAGCAGTTACTTTTGGTTATATCTTGTTTGTCCAGTTTAGACAGTGTCCACACTTTCAGCAGTTGAAGCAAGGGCAGTTCTTTGTCCAAAGACTATTTTTTTCCAAGAAGAAAACAAGCTCCAAGTACATTGTCTTTGGTGCCTGTAGTAATAGGAGCAGCAGGGCTGGGTCCCTGGCAACCGGCCGCCTGCATGGCTAGCTTATGCCCTGAAATAATTACATGGAAATTATATTCTTTTAAACACTGCCTGGCCCATTAGTTTCACCCTCTTATTGGCTGGCTCTTACATATTGATTTAACCCATTTCTAATAATCTATGTATCCCATGAGGTGGCTTACCAGAGAAGATCTTAACCTGCGGCTGTGTTGGGTGGGAGAATCATGGCGACTGTCCGACTCGGCTTCTTTCTCCCAGCATTGTGTTCTGTCTACTCCATCTATCTAAATGCTACCCTATCAGAGGGCCAAGCAGTTTCTTTATTAATTAACCAATGAAAGCAACAGATAGAAAGATGACCCTCCTCCATCATTTTCCCTTTTTCTGTTTAAACAAAAAAGAAAGGCATTCACTTTGACATAGTAAAATTACCTATAACAAAACAGTTATAAAGCAAGAATTACAGTTACAATATTTATATCTATCTTTTATCATAACTAAGGAAAACTATAACTATCCATCCTTCAACTCCATCAAAGACTCCAGAAGGATATAATACTACCTAAGGAAACAAGAAATAAGAAAACTCTAGAAATAACAGAGACATCTTGCTGCCTGGACAGTCACCCAAAGTGCCTCTGTACCATTGGGGCATCCATCTTCAGCCTTCAGGCCCATAGTATCCAGTAGACTTTTCCATGAAGCAGGGAATTTCAAAGACAGTTCAGTCATTTTCTGCTGTGTCCTGCAGAATGTCTTGCAGACTCTTTTATGATTCAGGAACCCCGAAAGACCATATCACCTTGAGGCAAGTTCAGCAGTCCTTTCTCTGCAGGTTCTTTGTGTACAGTTTATGCATCAGTCCAGGCAAGAACAGTTTCTTGCCCAAATGGCTATCAAACTTCATAAGGATCCTCTTCGATGCCCATCTTCCTCTTGAAGTAGCTGGTGCTGCCAAGAGCAGACATGTCTCATTGTCAT
>NW_026067944.1:33113326-33119030 GCF_014885135.2 Alexandromys fortis
TTTATTTATTATGTATACAATAGTCTGTCTACATGTATGCTTGCAGGCCAGAAGAGGGCACCAGACCTCATTACAGATGGTTGTGAGCCACCATGTGGTTGCTGGGAATTGAACTCAGGACCTTTGGAAGAGCAGGCAATACCCTTAACCACTGAGCCATCTCTCCAGCCCTCCAGGAGCATTTCTTAAAATGTCAAGCACTTCTTAAAAATTTAATTTGCACCATGCACAGGTAATATGGTACCACCTGTGTCCTGCCCAGTCGAAACCTTAACTGCGCTGTTATTATGCTAATTATGGTAGTTCCTGGCTGAGACCAGCACAGTTCAGCATGGCAGAGCCGAGCTGCTCCTGCCTCAGAGCCATTTGGTGCCCCTGAGCCACACACAATTCCAGGCACACAGCAGTCCACATTGCCATCAAGCAAGCCGTAGCACTTTACTCCAAATGCTCCATTCAAAAGCTCTTTATTAATTAACCAATGAAAGCAACAGATAGAAAGATGACACTCCTCCATCAGGTGCCCAACATTCTTTCCAGACTAGGACAGGGCTTTCAGAAGCAACTGTGTCTCATGTCAATGGAATCTTGAGTTATTGAAATATTTAAATACTGGTATCTATGTGTTGCTTTTATAGGTTAATGCTTTGAGCCTATGACAGAGCAAAACAGAACTAGGTGGGGGAAAACTAAACAGAATGCTGAGAGGAAGAAGGCAGAGTCAAAGAGAAGTCATGGAACCACCAGAGACAAATGCAGAACTTTAGCTGGAAAGCCACAGCCATGTGAGAAAGCACATATTAATATAAATGGGTTAAAATAATATGTAAGAGTTAGCCAACAAGAGGCTAGAGCTAATGGGTCAAATAGTGATTTAATTAAAACAATTTCTGTGTGGTTATTTTCAGGTATAAGCTGCTGGGTGGCTGGAAAATAAGTGGTCTTTCCCTGCAACAAAATACCATTTCCTACAGGTCTTTGACGTGTTTGAAGATTGTCCATCTATGCAAAGTACATCTCTGTGAATCTAGAGAACCTGACTAAGATAAATAAAAGTATGATAAACATGGATGACCATTAACCTGCAATTCTTAAACAACCTATATAGCTAAAAGACTTAAAGTTTTATATATGGACATAAAAAGTCTTTAAGCAATACATAACCCTGCAGACCATATCCAAAGGATCAGTAGTCGAAAAGCTATTTGGCAGAATGAATTCCCACAATAAAGGAATCCCTTTCCTAAATGTTTCTGAAACAGTTTCTCACTGTGTAGCTAAGGTTGGTGGCAAAATTATCAAACTTTCTTGTAAGTCTCCAGACTATTTGTTGGGATTACAAGTATGTTCCATCAAGCATCTCTTACATTACAGCACAGTTGTTCACAGCACAACTGTGGGAGTCAGTTCTCTCCTTACACCATATGAGAGTCAAGGATCAAACTCAAGTTCTCAGGCAAGGAGGTGAGAACTTTTACCAACTAAGTCATCTCAAACTTTTAGAAATTCTTAAGTCTAGTTTCCTCCGAATCAAACATAAAAATAGTGTCATTTGTATTAACTGCTCCTTACTATCCAATAACTGTCACCCTCATACTTTGTAAATACTTCTAAAAAACTATTTTATTGGTAACAGACACTAAACATGCTCTCTTTTGTGAAGATAGAGATAGCTGGCATGAAATCACTTACAAATAGACTTGCTTTTGGAAAGCAGTTGTGTGCATATTGTTGTGTATTCATGGCATGTGAACTGGATTCATGGTATGATTTATATTTTTATGCCTAGGAGCAGATCATAAAGACACAGAGGCTAAGTCACATTCAAATTAGATGTGCTGCTAAAGATTCTATACCATCACCTCTCCTGTCCATGTAACTGATAGCGAATTTTTCTGATAGAAGGTACTTTAACTAAAAGTGAAGTACTGTATAAATATATAATTATAGTGATGATTGCATACAGTGTGCATATGTGTGTTAGCATTGAGAAAAGAAATTAAGAAGTAGATGCCTAAATAGTAATTCTATTCTAGTTGACAGTATTCAAAATGAAAGAGTCATTTGCTAATAATCTTCCTTGAATTTACTTCCTCTCAGTAGTAGAAGAATAACATAGCTAGATTCATGATATGAAAGAAAAGTTACTTAATAAGAAAAATATTATACTATACTATAAGGAGAGGGAAAAAGAAACATTGCTGATATAATATAAAGTTGAATTGATTATAGATTAGTCTATAGCAACTTGCATAATAGAGTACAAGCAATTATTTAGTGAAAATTCATTGATCAGACTTAGTCTGACAAAGAAAAGCATGAATGAAATTTGTGTCTCAAATACAAAACCTTCATCTACTTTAGAATAAAGCTGAGGGATCATAACAGATGCAAACTTCATCACCAAACAAATATTATTGTTGCAAATACTGAAATTAAGGCACCCAAACACAATATAGACACAATGTTTACAGCTTCAAGTGCAGGCAGTTAGCCAAAGCAAAAATATTTACTAGTTGTGAAATACCCTACTTAAAGTTAACAGCTCTGGTCTCATATGATTTCCCTAGCACGATTTTCCAAGCAGTATTGGCACCACCTGGGAACTTAGAAAAGCAGGTGACCAAGCCAGGAAATCTGGAGGAGGGCACTCCTTCCAGGTGGTTCCCAGGCAGAGAAACATTCAGAAAGACTAGCTTAAATTGTGGAGAAACGGGTAGCAATGGTTTTTATGCATTGAAAGAACAGGGGATAAAACAAACAAACAAACAAAAAAAAAAAAAAAAAAAAAAACAGGGCAGGCTGCTCTAAGCAGGGACTCCAAAAGCTGCAGTTCCAGAATGCCCTGGGTTCTCTGCCAGTAGTGCCACATGGGAGCTTTGGTTTCTTACCTCCTGCTAAATGAGCACCCTTCCATGGAGGCTACACATCACAATGGAAATGAAGACTCTAGTCCACCCACTAACAATTCCTTCTAGTAAAGAGCTTTGTGGCTGGATCTACAGATTTCCATGTTTGCCACTTCATCTCTCAGATCTCGTAGGAGCACTGGTTACTTGCTTTGGTGGGCCATGTAATTCTGGTATCCTCCATCCTCTCTAACTCCTACCCTTTCCTCTCCCAATCCATGTGGTTCCCTGATTTCTGAAGAGAGAGCCCTGATGGAGACCCCCAATTTAGACTCTCTAAGAATAATGCTTGGCTCCTGCTGCTGGAGGAAAACTCTCTGTTGATGACTAGACAAGGCACTGGTTTATGAGCAGCACAGCAGACTATCATTAGATATCATTTCATTGATTTTATTGTTTTATGTTTTTATTTATGTTATTTGCTTGTTTGTTTTGGCCAGTCATGTTTGGTTCTATCCCAGGTCTCTGAGATATCAAACCTCCCATTCCTGGCCATCTCGGCAGTGTAGAACATAGGTTTCCTCTCATTAGGTGGGACTCAGGTGAACACAAATATTGGTTGGCCACTCCCACACGTTCTCACATCTGGCAGAAAAGACAGATTGTATGTCATGTGTTTTGTGGCTGGGTTGCTGTTGGGGTTTCTCTTTTCATAGTCTGCAGCCTACCTTCTGGTACCAAAGAGACTAGAATGTAGGGGTGAATGCTTCAAGTCTCTATCATCTCAAACTCTCTACATTCAGTGAGCTGAGTGGAAGTTGTCATTAGCAATGGGGCCCTGTTGTCAGCTTTCAGAGAGCAATCTATTGTCCTGGCATCAACTTCGGTTCTGGGTTGTTTAGGAATCTCCATGGGACCTCCTTGGCCAACAACTCAACAGAATGTAACCCAGTTCCAGTGCTAGAAACCTTACCTGGCTATAAGAGGTAGCCTTCAGCTCAGACTCCAAATTTTCATTACCAGGAGGCCTCACTAGGGTTACCCGCATACATGGCAGGAAGTTTCCACTGCACTAGGTTTCTGCAGCCACTCCAATGTCCCTAATTTTCTGTCTTCTACTCTTCCTGGGTCAGCTTCTTTTTGTTCTAGAGCTTTCAGGTATGCTTTTAAGTCACTAATGTGAGCATTCTCTGTTTTCTCTATGTATGCAATTGATGCTATGAACTTTTCTCTAAGCACTGTTTTCATAGTGTCCCATAGGTTTGGATACATTGATCTTCATTTTTATTGAATTCAGGAAGACTTAATTTCTTGCTTTATTTTTTCCTTGACCCAGGGGTGGTTCAGTAGTTGACTGTTCAACAAACATAGGTTTGTAGGTTTTCTGAGAGTAGTATTGTTGTTAAATTCTAATTTTAATTCCTGGTGATCTGATAAGACACAGGGGGTTACTACAATTTTTTTGTATCTATGGAGTTTGTTTTGTTATTGAGTATGTGATCAATTTTAGAATAAATTCCATGAGGTGCTGAGAAGGTATATTCTTTTGTGTTTGGGTGGAATGTTCTATAGATGTCTGTTAAGTCCATTTGATTCATTACATCTGTTAGTTGTCTTATTTCTCTGTTAAGTTTCTGTCTGGTTGACCTATCCATTGATGAGAGAGGAGTGTTGAAGTCTCCCATTATTAGTGTGTGGGGTTAGATGTGCGATTTAAGTTTCAGTAATGTTTCTTTGACATATGTGGATGCTCTTGTATTAGGGGCATAGATGTTCAGGATTGAGACTTCATACTTACGAATTGTTTCTGTTATGAGTATACAGTGTCCTTGTCCATCTTTTCTGATTGATTTTAGTTTAAAATCAATTTTGTTAGATATTAGGATAGCTACACTCGCTTGTTTCTTAGGTCCATTTGATTGGAAAGTCTTTTACTACCCTTTTACCCTGAGGTAGTGTCTGTCTTTAAGGTTGAGGTATGTTTATTACAAACAGCAGGAGGCTGGATCTTGTTTTCATATCCATTCTCTTAGCCTGTGTCTTTTTATAGGTGAATTGAGTCCATTGATATTAAGAGATATTAATGATCAGTGGTTGTTAACTCTGGTTATTTTTCAGTAGTAGTGTTTGTGTGTTTCCCTTCTTTGGTTTATGCTAGTGAAGGGTTATCAGAAGTCTGTGATTTTGTTGGTGTAGTTAGCTTCCTTTGGCTGGCATTTTCTTTTTAGTGCTTTCTGAAAGGCTAGGTTTGTGGATACGTATTTTTAAGTCTGTTTTTGTCACGGAATATCTTGTTTTCTCCATTAATGGTGAATAAAAGCTTTACTGGGTTTAGTAGTCTGGGCTTGTTTCTGTGATCTCTTAGTGTCTGCAGCACATCTCTCCAGGACCTTCTGGCTTTTATAGTTTACATTGAGAAGTTGGGTATAATTCTGATAGGTTTACTTTCATATGTTACTTGACATTTTTCCTTTGCAGCTCTTAATATTCTTTCTTTATTCTGTATGTTTTGTGTTTTGATTATTATATGATGAGGGTTTTTTTATCCATCCTATTTGGTGTTCTGTAAGCTTCTTGTACCTTCATAGGGATATCATTCTTTAGGTTGGGAAGGTTTCTTCTATAATTATGTTGAATATATTTTCTGTGCCTTTTAGCTGGAGTTGTTCTCCTTCTACCCCAATAATTCTTAGGTTTGGTCTTTTCATGGTCTCCCAGATTTTCTGAATGTTTTGTGCTAAGAATTTGTTGTAATTAATGTTTTCTTTGTCCAATAAGTCTATTTCCTCTATAGTATCTTCAGCTCCTGAGTTTCTTTCTTCTATCTTTTGTATTCTGTTGGTTATACTTCTCTC
>NW_026067944.1:33119610-33124514 GCF_014885135.2 Alexandromys fortis
GACAAGATGGGTTTGGGGGAAGGGTTTAGCTAGTTCTTTGTATGGTGGCTGGATGGGTTGGTGGTAGCCTAGCTACAGAAAAACTCCCTGTTGGCTAGCTAGAAAAGTTGAGGGAGTTGGGGAAGGACCCCTGGATTTTGTCCCACCGGAGAAGTCCTAGAGAATGGGGCATCTGGTGTGTGTCTTTTCACTCACCTTTTTTTTAGGTCCCCTAAGTATTGGAGCAAGCTGAGTTTCAGGGTTCCATGGAGATGGGCGGCGAATCCATAATGATAAATCTTAAGGTGAATTTCATTTATCATTAAATAAATAATTGAGAAATTTTATAATAGTCATAGGTGGTCAAAAAATGTTCAGTGCCAGGTATGGTATATTGTAGTAGTTTGAATGGGAATGGACCCCACACACAGATGTTTGAATATTTTGTCCCCAATTGATAGTATTGTTTGGAAAGTATTAGGAGATGTGGTCTTGTAAAATGCATGTCATTAGAGTGATACTTGAGATTTCAAAAGCCCAGTTCCTCCTCTTGGTTTTTCTCTGCCTCATGGTTTTCTAAATATCTAACCTCTCAGTGACTGCTGCCATGTTCCTTGCCATGGTCATGAATTTACATATACTCTTTACTTTATTAGTTGTATTGGTCATGGTGTCTCATCAAAGTAATAAGAAGTAACTAAGGCAGATAACTTCCCTCAAGCTACTGGTCAGGGCTATCCCAGAGATTCCCTCCCGCACCCCCAGAACAATACAAACTACCAGCATTCATCTTGATTGCCCAGCAGAAGTCAATGGTAAGACCCGATTGATGAAAATACCACACACATTGGTCAAAGACTACTGAGCAACCATGTTAGTATGATCAGAAAACCCCCTTCTTTCTGGCTCGCCTTCATAGTATCATAAGATGCTGTGTAGAATACTGGGTATGTGTGTATTAGGGGGAATTCATTAGCACTCTTACCCAGTTATGAGGCTTGGGAATTACAATAGTGACCATCATGGCAAGGCACACACATGCTTGTATTAATGGCATGAATGTTATAAAGGTAACTAACTTTTATAGATTTTATAGGAGAATATAGATCTGGAAGAAGTTGCAGGAGGAGTGAGAGTAAATGTGATGAAAATACATTATTTAATATTCTCAATAAAATAATGAAAATAAATATAATAATTTAAAAATAACTCTTCATAGATAAAACATTTCCAATAACTTAAGAATAAGGAATATAGAGTTTACCTCCTGTCACACATCAAATTATAATTTATGTGTAGTCAGAAATCCCATTTATCAACATCATAATAAAAAATACAATCTATTATACTGGCCAGGGAGAGAGAAAAGAATAAAGACAAAAATCAAGGCCCTGAACTCGAGCCCATTTTGATTTGTTTTATTCTACTGAAAAGTAAAACTGTCACTGAGACCTCATTCTGAACTCCCATTGGCTTCCTAGTCCATTTGCTCTCTGTCAAAAAAATTTAGACAAGACACACAGAGTGTAATGCTGAAGACAGGCAGAGTTTACTACACAGTGAGGGATGAGAGGAGGCTATGGTCAAAGAGGCCATCACCCTGATCCATGCTTTAGGCAGGTTTTTTACTATGCAGAATATCTCTGGATCAGACAGCATTCCTGATGGACAATTTCTTGTCCAGATGATTGATAGGTCCACTTGAATTGTCTCTCACAAGAGAATACAATGGCATGACCTTATTCCTTATCAGAAAGCCTCTTGTTGGTGTAATCTTATATGATTTGGTGTTTTTAGACTCAGGATTAGGTAGTTATTGGTTAACAACTTCATATACCGTTAAGGATATTATGTTCCCTCCCAGGACTAGGATAAATTTGAGGTCCCATTCCTCTAACTAGTAGAGCACTTCAAATTGTTCATTTTACAATCTATTTCTGAAAGAATGTTCCAATCCTAACACTCTCTAACCCTGCTAATATCTAACTAGCTAACAAAATTAAGAGTAGTAAACTTCCTGTAGAGTTTTCTGCACAGTATATCAAGCTACAGTACTAGACAGAAACAATTAAATCAAGATCCTTATGGAAGGATCTAGAACAAAAAGTAATACCAGTTTTATACAACAATTGAATCATTCATATGAAACTCTTACAAATTACCTTCTAAGATGACTTTCAAAGAAAATATTTAGTTTCAAATATGAGTGCTTACAGCATGAACATGAATTCTAATTGCCCTGAATGACATGTTCTACCATGGAAAAAGGGACATAAAGTTTTAGAGTCACAGAAAAAAGGTAAATAAAATAATTAATACATTTCCTTATTATATTGATGGAACACTAGGTAATTGGAGTACAGAAAAGTATGTGACCATCCTATATAAGATTTTAAATGTGACCTTGCAACATTCATAACTCGATTGTTGGTAGAAGCTAAAAGTTTCCTAGGGTTAATGGTGTTATATGAGAGTTTTGCATCCTTATCACAAATGCATTATGTTAAAATGAAACGTTAAGGTAGAGCTAGAGAGAGAGAGATCAGTGGTGTAGAGCACTTACTGTTCTTCAAAGGACCTAAGTTTGGTTAACTGCATACACATGACATCTCAAATACATCTGCAATTCCAGTTTTATGGGAACTGATGCCATCTTATAAACTCTGTGTGCCAGGAATGTACCTGGCACACATATAAGCATGGCAACAAATACTCATACATATAAAAATATTTTTTTCTGAAGTGAAGGTAAATGCTAACAAATTTGATTAAGATTTTACATAATTATGAATGAAAGTGTTTAGTCAATTAAGCCAATCTAGAAGGCAATAGAAAGTTTTCTTAATATAGGTATGTGCTTAACGCTGATTTCCATAGATTTGTCACAGTATTTATTTCTAGTTCATGATATATTAGTTAGGGTGTTCATTTTGTTGATATAACAATATGATCAAAAGAAACGTTGGGAGGAACAGGTTTATTTTATCTTATAGCTTGCATTCAATTATCTACAAGTCAAGGTAAAAATTCAAACAAGCTAGAAACCTGGGAGCAAACACAAATGCAGACAGAGGCCATGGAGTGTGCTGCTTACTGGCTTGATCTACATAGATTGCTCATCCTACTTTCTCACAGTACATCAAGTCCAAGGTTGCCATGGTACGATGTGGGCTCTCCCACATAAATCATCAATCATGAAAATGTGCCACAAGCTTTATCACAGGCCAGACTGTGGGGACATTTTCTTAATTGTGGTTCCCACGTCTAAAATTACCCTAGTCTGTGTACTTCTAAAGTTACCCTAGTCTGTGTCAACTTGACATAGAACTGGCCAGCACAAGAGGTATCTCTGTGGCCTGTAGGTCTCAGGCTGTCTAAGATGGTTACAAATGTGTCAAACTCAAAATTATAAGCTTACTTAAAACTCTCTCTCCCCTATGTGTGTGCCTTTTTGGATTGCTAGCTGTACAATTCTCACGCATGAACTCCATTGATGTATAGAACAATTTTATGTTTCAAAGTCACACAAAATGAATATATGTGTGCTCATACTACCTGTGCCCTTGCACCACATCAGTCTTACAGTGGTGTGTGGCTGCTGGTGTATCTTCCAGGTGCAGCCAAATTGATTCCATCAGATATGGCATATGCTCACGATCACTTGACCATAGAAACAGAGTGATTATCAGCTACAATTTATGCTCCCAGTGAAAATTAAAAGTTGTTAATGCTATTTAGAAAATGGCAAGTGACTGGAGAAATTATTCAGCAGTTAATAGCAGAGGCTGCTCATCCTGAGAACTTGTATTTAATTCCTAGTACCCACATGGCAGCTTACAATTACCATTTGTAACTCCAGTTCCAGGTGACCCAACTCCATCTTCTGGTCTCCAGCACAAGACATGCAACTGGTGTACAAACACACAGCAGACAAAACACTCATTTACTTAAGTTAAATTAAAGTCAGATCATTATTTTTGACTATTAAGGATAACCAAACATTCTTTTATGTCTCATATATTGCCCATCCCGATATACAATCTCCCATCTATTATGTTCTGCATTGGCAGCTGAGATGTAGAAGGTCCCAAACATTGTTTTTGCTTTATGGCAGTTAATTTGAATAATAAAGTAAATATGGCTCTTTGCCTACTATTATTTTCCTAATCTCAGTATTGTTTCAACATCTCATAGTACCTGATCTCCCAATGAGCAAAATTACATATAAAAGAATGTTGTTCAATACAAAGTGGATAAATGACAATTATTTTTCAGTACAAAGAGAAAGGATCATTGATTAATTTATAGTGTTGTTCAAAGCTTTCAAGACTGTATAAGTATTACATACAAAATTATGCTTCCAAATTAAGTGCATAGTCAAGACTGCATATGCAAGTTTTACCTGGTTGTAAACCACAGCAATGGCTAGCAAAGAAAGATATAACCAAGATTGCAATAGTGGCACTTACATCTTAGAGATCACCAACAGCTACCTAACTGGAATTAGGACTCACTCAATAGAAGAGAATTCATGCATGAAGCTGTCAACCTAGACAACTACCTGTGTCTAGTGAGGCCATGGACCTGTAGGAGAGTCTACCACTGCACTTCCTAAACCATTATAACTCCCAACTGTATTTTAAATGCCTATCCTGATATATATTCATAGAAGTAAATGTATTTATTCTGTACAGCATATGCTTAGAGTCCATTTTTTATTTGAGAAGATCTAGAATGTTGAAATATGAGCGGCGGGGCTGCATCCCCAACACCCCAGCCGCTTGGCTAGCTCATGCCCGAAATAACAACGCACAAACTGTATTCATTTAACTGCTTGGCCCCTGAACTCTAGCCCTTACAGGCTAATTCTCGCACCTGGACTAGAGGTGTTGTCTCTCCGGGAGCAGAGCAGAGTCTGACCTCAC
>NW_026067944.1:33126236-33219197 GCF_014885135.2 Alexandromys fortis
AAAAAAAAAAAAAAAAAAAAAAAACTTTAAAACAAGATAATAATCAAACTACAATGTGGTTTTGTTTCCAGAACTCACATTAGACAGTTCACAATTACTTATAACATCAGATGCAAGGGATTTAATGCCTGCCCTCTTCTGGCCTCTGAAGACACCAACACATATGACATGAACAATACATATATAGAGACATATGTAATACATATAGATGTACACATAGATTAAAAATAAATATTTTAAAATGAAGACATATCTTAGTCCAGACTGAAACAGTATCAATGGTACTTTGAAGGAAGGACCTCATTCACTGAAAACGGTAAGGTACATTAATCCAAACTCAGTTTTTAAACTTTCATTTTTAAAAAGAGTTACTGAAAAAAGACAGCCTGTGGGGTATCCAAGCAAGGCAATGTGTAACAGGACCAGATTCCTCCCACTGAACCCCTGTGTTACTGCCCATGTGTAACAGAGAGGATCCTGTTTGTTGTGGGTTTCTGTCCCGCCCAGTACCCCACAACTGTTTAGCCCCAAAGAAAATCACACATAGGCCTCCATAAATTATAAGCTGATTGGCCCATTAGCTCTAGCCTCTCACTGGCTAACTCTCACATCTTGATTAACCCATTTTTCTGATTTATGTTAGCCATGTGGCTCAGTACCTTTTTCAGTGGAATAGATCACATCCTGCTACTTCGGTGGTCTGGGCAGGAGTGGGAGGAATCAACTTCCTCCTTCGCAGAATTCTCCTGTTCTCCTTGCATCATTTCTACTTTCTGTCTGGTTATTCTGCCTATACTTCCTGCCTGGCCAATCAGCATTTATTTAAAACATGATTTACCGAATACAGACAATCCTCCCGCACCACCCATGAAGCTATAAAAGTGAAACCAAAGTTTCAAAGAGGAAGTGAAGTATATTATAAATTCCAGGAACACAAAACATCCACCCAAAAAGCTGCAGGCATAAAGCAGAACCACCCAACATAGACGTCACATATGCTTGGCCTCAGAAATGATAAATTTATAATCCAGGTTATCTAGGGCACTGGAGCTCAGGTGATGCCATTGTGAACTCCAGATACTGGACATGGGGTTGCAAAGTTGGCTGTTTTTCCAACTTGTTGCTAATATTGCTTCAAACTAATTCTTCCTTGCTTATTCTCCCTTTCTCCATATTTAAATAAGAGCATTTACTCTATGTCATAACCTATTGGAAGCTGTGGGTAGAAATTTCCTTTAAGTTGAAGCATTACCTACATGAATGAGGGGAGAGGATCAGGGGGACAAAAAACTTCATTGCCTGGCAATACTGAAACTTAAACTATTCATAAGCCCCACCCCCAACCAAGGTTAGAGGAGTAGTATAAGGTTATAGGGAAAAGATTTTCATCAGCCAAACTCCTTGGGGGAGACTCTGACCTATTGAGCTGCCTGCACTTCCTGCAGAAAGATCCAGAACTCCAATTTTAATGCATTGTTACCAATGCTGGAATGGACAGGTGACTTTGAGTCATGCATGCTCCACTACTTTCACCCAGACTGACTGTGGAGGCGATCTTTTCAGTACACTCACTGTCTTACCAAGTTGGAATATGATGGTATTGTTTCTTTTGTATTTTATCAGTTCCTTGCCTGCGGTGAGTAGATGTTTGTTTCATCTTTCCCATAATAATGCTACATGAAAGAGGTTTATGAAGTCGTTTCTGATTTTACAGGAACTGACAATGAAAAGATTGCCTGAACCAGAAGAGAATGGGGACTTTTGAACCATGCAGAGACTGTTAAGAATGTGAATGCATTTAAAATTGTACAAGATTAATTTCATATGACCATGGATCTCCTGGATGCTAGAGACAGTTGAACACTTGAACCAAGCTGGAGGAGCTATATTGATAAATTCTAGAATTTTAGAAGCTGGGATGTAGCCAATGGTAGTGAGTCACTAGTGAAGTGCATTGATGGCCATACCTCCTGTCTTGTCTTTCTGATTCCTGGTCATCTGAGATGTGTGCAATAATATGCTACACACTATTGCCACAACAGCTACAAGTTGCTCCTCTGAAGATACCTGATACACTATTCTAGACTATAGCCTCAAACCATGAACTAGAAATAGATTGGTGACTTCCATAATTGCCATCAGAGATTATCCAGTAACTGGTGGAAGCAGAGACAGAGATCCACAGACAAACGCTGTTCTGAGCTACGAAAGTCTGGCAGAAGAAAGGCAGAAGTGATTGTACCAGCCACGGGAGTCATGATGGGAGAACCCACAGAAACAGCTGACCTGAGCTGGCAGGAGCTCATAGATGCTGCTGGATCAACAGGAGGGACTCTGAATGGGACTAACCTAGGCCCTCTGCATGAGTATGGCAATTGTGTAGCTTGGTCTCTTCAGCTTCTAACAGTGAGAGCAAGACCACTCTTTGGTGCTTAACTAGCTCTTGGTAACTTGGTCATCATGTTGTATTACCTGGCTCTGCCTAGACATGAGGGGAGGAGCTTGGTCCTGTTCCAGCTTGATGTGCCATGCTTTGTGCAAGCCCATGGAAGGCCTGCACCTTTCTGAATGGAGATGGAGGAGGAGTGGAAAAGGGGGAAGTTATATGGGAAAGGGGAGGGGACTGGAGAAGAGGAGGGAGAGGAAACCTGTTGGTATGTAAAATAAATGAAAAAATGTTATTTAAAATAAAAAACAATTATCCCTTAAAACCAAAAGAAAATCATGTATTTACCACACAAACATTTACACATATATCATTTTTATAAATGTTCATAGTAGCTTTGTTGCCAAACTGAGATAATCAACAATCCTATTGATCAGCAAACAAATAGATTTTGGAATACAAATAGAATCTTAACAGTCTAAACAGCAAATTTCCGATATACTAAAATATATAGATTTTTAAAGCGGTGTTAAGAGCAAAATATTCTAGATAAAACGGGGTACATATATTAGATTTTTATTTGTATATAAGTCTACAATCAACAAAGCTTCACTTAGTGACTGATAGAAGAATATCACCTGAGAATATGTGATATGGGTGAAAAGATTGATTACAAAGGTAAACATAATACAGTTTAATATAACAGAAATATGTTGGGGGAGACTGCTCATTCATTTCCCGGCCACCCAGACTCCCAAAATAATCACACAGAAATTTGTATTAATTACAAGACTGTTTGCTCAATAGCATAAGTGTCTTTCTGGCTTACTCTTATACCTTAAATTAACACATTTCTATTATTTTATATTTTACCATGAGACTTGTGGCCTACCAGCAAGTTTCCAGCTGGGGGCTTGCATCTTTCTCCTCTGGAGGCTCCATGGCTTCTCATTAACTCTGCCTTCTTCCTCTCAGCATTCAGTTTAGCACCCCACCCGCCACTGCCTAGCTCTATTCTGCCCTATCACAGGTCAAAGAAGCTGTTTGTTTATTAACCAATGGTATTCACAGCATACAGAGGGCAATCCTACATCAGAAATGCTAAATATTTCTAGAGACTCAATAGCATCACAGATTTATATAGCTGCCAAATGTAAACCAGCACAGTCAAAACAGTTTCAAAGTTTGATATTTTTAATTTTTCCTTTTGTATAGAACATTTTGCACAATCTATAATGTATATTGGACAATCCCACCCTCCCCAATTTATTTTCCTCCTCCTCCTCTATCCCTCTATTAGAGTCCCATTCTAACTTCATATGCTCTTTTTAAAACCCACTGAGTCCAAATAGTGTTGTCTGTTGTGGGGCCATCAACTGGAGAACAAACAATCTCTCATGAGCCATCTTTGAAGAAAATATTTCCATTCCCACATCAGTCATCACCTGCCAATATCTTCTCAACTAGAGGTGGGACTTTGCATACATTCAGCACACACACACACACACACACACACACACACACACACACAGCCCTATGCACCAACACAACACATACACACACAAGCCTTGTTAGGGTTTTGACTGCCTTGATCTTGTATGGGTCTTTTGTATGCTGTCATGGCAACTGTGAATTCATGTGTGTAACTGTGCTTTCATGTCTAGAAAACAATTTTTCATTAACTCTGGCTCTTACCATCTTTCTGCTCTCTCTTCCACAGTAATTTATTATAGGCAATATATATTCAACAAACTTAATTTAAGAGCAAAACTAATAACTAAATGAATAATAGTAATTACTAATATCAGTTCATGGATGGAAGCAAGAATGTGAGCTTATGATGATATTACTTAATTAGTCAATTCAAAAGAGAAAAACTAGGACTAGAGAGAAAATCCAGTGCTTAAGTGAGGTTGCTGTGTAAACATAAGGACCAGAGTTTGAAACTGCAGCATCTACATGAAATGACATGCCTGACTCTATGTAAGTTAAATACAGAGGGCACAGTCAAGGAAGATCCAAATAACTCTTGTCAGCCAGCTTAGCTACAAAAAGAGGACTGTCTAGTTCAGTGATAAACTTTGTCATGGGTAGTAAGGCTAAGTGTAATAGAGGAAAAAAAAAACTGATTTCTTTCTCTGATCTGTTCATGTATACCTTTATGTACACCTACACATTCACAAGCATCCACCAAACATGCATACACACACACACACACACACACAACTCACAAAGGCAAAGCACAACAAAAAATAGAGACACAAGTATAGGATGTCAAGAGCCAGGCATAAAAGAATAGTTCAGTTTGAAAATCACTACTTGAAATCTTGAAATAATTAATTCAGTCAAGAGATACTGGTAGAAGGTGAGAGAGTGATTGATGAGCAATATGATATTTACATGGTTTCAGATTTTCCCTGGTAAAACCTTTACTGAATATAAAAGGGATATTTATAGTGTAGAAACATGACAAACCAATTTATCATAGGAGTGTAATTAATATATTTCACATTATCTGATGAGAAGGAAACAAACTATTATTTCTTATATCTTCCTTCCAGAAGTACATAGTCAGTGTCTAACTGTTAGAAGATATGTCCCAAAATTTAGAAACATTTTACAAAATTCTTCTAAAAGTAAACATGACAAGTGAATTCAACAAGTGGTCATTGATAGGTTGTTTGTGCTATAAATGACATTATTATAATAACCAACAAAATGTGAGTGAATTTTTATTAGATGATAGCACTTATCAGTGATCATTTCATAATCTTTTTTATTTTTGGTTTTGAGACAGGATTTCTTTGTGTAGTCCTTACTCTTCTGGAACGCATACGGTAGACAAAGCTGACCTAAAATTCAAAGATCTGTTCTGCTTCTGCCTCTCTAGTTCTAGGATTAAAGGCATGTCCATCACTGTCTGACTCATTTGATAACCTTAATAGATGCAGTATTGTTGTGTGAAAGAACTTTCTATAGTAATAGTATTGCATAGTGCTCCCAAGTAATAGGTAGTTTCTTTAGTGACTTGGGAAGAAAAGATGGGAAAATGACCTTGATACTGTTTTGGGGAACTGTAATTATCTTCTCAGAGGTTCATTAGAGTCATAACATGAAAAAGAAAAACTAGTGTTTTCTAATTTTAGTAAGAATAATACAGTCTCATGCTCACAAAAGGTGCATAGAAAATAAGCTGTGTATATTCATTAGAACTGATGGTAATTTAACAAACATGATTAAAGTATAATAGAACTACCACACAAATTACTTATTTAAAGAGGATTAAATGATGCTCCAAACCCTCGTAATTAAAACTTTCATTTTGAAGTGTTATTTTCATAGGTGTTTTATGTATTAGGCCAGTTTATTTTTCATTTTTCTTCTTCTTCACAATGCAATTAGGATTTTCTATTCTGTTTTTTTCTGACCTAGTTATAGCAAATTTGGGGTTTTAAAATATCTAAATAAAACAAACATACAAACCAATGGATGATAATTTTATTAGTGTATTTTGGAACATTCTTGGTACTACTGGATTATGTTGTCACAGACTAGAATTTGTACTTCACTGTTGTATTAATATGTGCAATTTTCTACAACTTAGGTTTAGCACAAGTAGAAGGATTACATTTTATGACACATTCATACTTCAGTACCATGTGTTATAAATTCATTAAAGCAGCTTAGAAGTTGTGTAAAATCATGGACTCTTCAAATCAACCAAATACAGTCTAACCAAGAGAGACTCTCATCAGATGGCAAATCTGTTTCTAGGTGGGCTATTAAATTATTGGGATGTTTCAGACAAAATTTTATTTAGGTGATTCTCTGAACAAATAAATTATATAACTTTCCTTTTTCAACTATTGCCCCCCAGAGACTATTGCTCCCAAGCTCCTCTTACCAAGAAACTAAAAAATAATGCCCAGAATTTCAAAAGTAATTAAGAATTCAACTTCAGCACCAAGGCCAGCACTCCGTTGCTTTTCCCATACAATTATTGAATATTTTGAATGTTACCCTTAAGAGTATTTGCCTGTTCATGTAAGACTTTTTGAGGCTATTTTTCACATTTTATAGTGATCATATTCTTTGTATTTCATGTAGTTTTGTTCGTTTAGGGGTTGCTTTATTTTTTAAAGTTTTTTTTTTTTTAATTTACTGTTTTTTACTTGTATAAGAATCTCAAATTTGAATTGTATTTTTACTCAGGGCTAGAGCAATTCGTCTTATACTAAATACAAATACAAATTGCTTCTCATCTTTGTTCTTTAAAATAGGCTCAGTAAAACATTGAATGACTCTTTTTTAGTGTCCCAGTTAATAGACATTCTAAATCCATGCTTTCCAGCAGAGTGGTTTTAAACCAGCTACATACTGGAATCATCTGGATATTTTTGTTCTTTAACCCCAAGTTAAGAATTTGTGTTTGTTTTTATTTGTGCTAAATCATACATATTATAAAGTTTCCCAACATAACTATTCCAAATCTTTGCTTTAGTTGTGTAACCAAGACTTTTTCAAATAAAAGTTTGAAATTTTTTACCCATTAATAATAACTTGTGTATTTCTAACAGGCATACAGTCACCATTGTAGGCACCATTTTTTCTGTTAACTTTTGTATTCTCTGTACCCCATATAAGTGGAATCCTACATAACTGGCTTACTTTTGTAACATAATGTCCTTTTATTTAAGGCATGTTGTAGAATGTATTATATTTTTCTTCTCAAAGAAGAAATAATGAATAATACTTGCACTATATATATGTGCTACAATAGTTTCTTGTAGATATATATATATATATATATATATTGCTGTGAATAACACAATGAATATGTGTGACAAATAGCACTTTGACATTATATCGTACAGCAATTTTATGCTCAATGTCTTAAGAAATCAGCAAAATGCTTCTATAACAATTTACTATTTTAATCTCCAATGATTCACAAGGATTCCAGTTTCTCCAAACCTTCACTATTTTATTTATATTCTAGCTTTGTTGTAGGCCCTGTTCTTATGGAGTGAAGTGACAAGACTGCTTTCTATAATCAAAGTTACTAAAATTAGATGACTTATAAAAATGTCTGTGATAATCTCTAATATCTCTAATATTTTTGGTCAATTATTTTAAAGTTTAAATACACAAAGCAGCATTTTTATTTTGCCACTGTTTTTTTAGAAATATGATGTAGTATAACTGCATTTTACATTTTTTAAATGAAAAGTATTGAGTAAAGTTGTATTTTTACTACACTACTTAAAAGCTGGCAATTTTTACTCTCTGGATGCATTCAAATAGCCAAGGTCACAGGACTGAGAGTTATTCTCCTAAGTTCTCGCTCTTAAACTTGGCATGTTTTTATTACATGCCCTTTCTGTGGTGAATGACATGGTCCCAAATCCATTGTTAGCAACGTACAATTCTGTAACAGATTTTTTTTATCCTCCCTACATTTCTAGTTCAAAATAATCTTTAGTTAATTTTTCACATCTATCTTGATAATTTATAATTTATATTATTCTGGAATGGAGAATATAGTATCTGTATCAGTTTAAAAATTGGAGAAATTTCCC
The DNA here is from genome assembly GCF_014885135.2 of Alexandromys fortis. NCBI lineage: Eukaryota > Metazoa > Chordata > Mammalia > Rodentia > Cricetidae > Alexandromys > Alexandromys fortis. The sequence goes on from NW_026067944.1 coordinate 33,134,202, forward strand.
TGAAAAAGAATATGTTACCTTGATAATCTGCAGTGTCCTGAGTTAGCAAACAAACAGATTTGGACACTCCTAGAATGAGTTCCAAGTTCGAACTACTTACTAAGTCAATAATGCTTCCTTTCCAAGTAGCCACTTGAGAAAACTGATCTATCTAGTGCAGAGAAGTATTACACATAGAAAATTTACCTTTTTTAAAAAAAGAAAGTTTACCTTTAGAAGTCTGCAGTTTGAAATAGACTGTTAAAAACCAATTTGCATATGGCAGCAAAGAGGTGGGCATTATCTCCCAATTAATTTTAAATTAATATCCTATGTGGATTCTTGAGAGATATTAAATTGTAACTTATAAAACTTAAAAGCTAAAGGGAATACACAGATAAATGGAAAATTAATTTTGTATATGGGTGCTACAAAACCATTGTTTCAAATAAGAATCTTGCCTGCGTTTTGATTGAATTAAGTGTAAATTTGAAGTTTTGTTTATTTTCTATTGGTACTTTATGAAAATCTTCCATCTTTGCAATGTTATACTAATTTTTTCCTGTTATCAGTAATATAAATAGAACTTAATTGGAATCTTTTGCACAGCTAGATCTATTTAAACAAGCAATACATGACTTTTATCTTAAATCACAATCCTCATCTCACCGGCCCATATGTACTCTGAAGTACACTTAAAATTCTCTTGTGTTCACCTACTAAAACAGACAGCATCTCTCTGATGAGCAGACAATTGGGTCTTTTCCCTGATATGTAGATATGCACAGAAGTTTCTGATGGTAATGGTACACAGACCTCCCCTACCTACATGAAACCAAACATGAGTCCTTCTATTGAGAACATCTTACTCTCTTGGACAGGAATCTTCACTTTGAACCACTTAGTGACCCATGGCCTTCCTCATCAATGAACATTGGGTGAGAAATATAAATGACACTCAGTGAATTATAAGAAAATTAAACTATTCAATTTAAAAGGCTTAGAATAATTTTTATTTTATGGGTATGGGTGTTTTGCCTTCATGTATGTCTGTGCATCTCATATATGCTGTTCCTGTGGAATACAGTAGAGACATGTCAGCTCCCCTGGAACTGGATTTACAGGTATTATTTAGCTGCTGCGTGGATGCTAAGAATCAAACCTGAGTCCTGTGGAAGAGCAGACCATGCTCTTAACCACTGAATCATTTCTCTAGTCCCTGAATCTTGAGATCATGGTTTATGTTGTCATGTTCCATTCTACTCATGTATGAATAGTAGTACACAATAAAATTATTAGCATTGATTAAATCTTTAAGACATGCCAAATAAACTGAGATTTTACATAATTTACATACACAATTTATTTTTAATTATCACTATAACATAAATATTCATTTTTTACATTGATAAACCAGACTTGCCAAAAAGTTTAACTAAAAAAACTTTTACAGTTCTATACACCAAAAACGTATGGGGTCAACATTTAAATGCTTTCAGACTGAGTCCAGATTCTGGCTATTCATTGTCATAATCTACTTGTGTTTCAACCATACAATAGCATAACCAAAGTGCTTGGAAGAAAAAAGTAACTAAAGAGTGGTTGCAAATGCTGATTGAAGCACACACTCATTCAGCTTTTTCAGTAGCAGTCAGAACATGATGAAGCTCTTTATTTCCCATATCTGCTTCTTCGTTCTTTTAAAATCTGACATTTTAAAACAGTTCCAGTAAGAGCCATGCTAGCTAAATTCCCATGTTAACAAGTCATAAGTGATTTGCTTGTAAAAACCTGACACAGAGAGAGAGAGAAAAAAAAAAAAAGCTGGTGTCCAAACAGCAGTAAATATGCAGGATTCTCCACCAGTTCCTCAGGAACTGGATATGACCTGCCCACTGCTGGCTACTTATTTCTACTGACCCCTTATTCTGACTAAATCTCCCACTGTTTTGCTCACTGAGGTCTCTTTCTACATTCACCACTGTGGACAGATGCTGTCAGACACAAGAATCACTGATACAAGACTAATCCAGTTCCGAAACTCAATTGCTTACATTTTATTGACAGACTCCATCCCCAACCTGCTTATTTTTAAGTTCGCAACAGCAAGATTATCCTCTTAAAAATTCATCATGGAGCAAAGACGGGTTTCATTTCTTCTAATTATCCAGGAAACTCCTTGATTGCAAATTGGTTTCTTAACCAATTGCTATTGACCTGAAGTTAAAGGGGCTGTGGTAATTATGACCTGGGCACCTGATTTTCAGAAAGTCCAGGCTCAAATCCATACCTCCTGATACATGTGGACTAAGCTTTGGAATACAGTGCTTTCTCCAAGGGGAACTGGTCCTGTATTGTTAACAAAAGGATAACTGGATACTGGGAAAGAACGCTGCCATGACTGTGTACTGAAATATGTCATTAAAAGTAAAGAAAACTGCACTGGCTAAAAATTACACAACTTAAAATCAGATATGCAAAGCCAGACATAGTGGTTTTGTACAGCTGATACAATCTTACATTGTCTGTCCACTTGCCCAAATAGTATGCTTTATAATGTGGGTATGAGGTCCATTGAGATAGCTCAGTAGGTAAAAGTCTTTGCTGTAAATCCTAAAGACCAGGGTAAATCATTGAGACCCAATTGTGGAATTAAATATAGACTCCTACAAATTGTACTTTGACTCCACATTTGCCACACCACAATGCACCCACACAACAAACACACGCTTCTTTATAGTTGAATAAAAACTTCATGCAAATCAAAAACAAGTACAAAAAATCTATTCTGTATATAATTCTTTACTCATTCCTCTGTTGATGGCTACCTAGGCTGGTTCCACAACTTGGCTGTCAAAATCATGTTGCAATAATCATGGTGGATATCACTGAGATCTGCAGATTCCTTCAGGTATATACCAGCAGTGGAATAGCAGAAATACATGTTGTTTCTAGCTTTAGTTTGATCATGAACCTCCATACTGCCTTCTGTAATGTCTACACTAATTTAAGCCCTACCATGAGTACATAAAGGTGACTTTCCTCTTTGTTCCCAACAGTATTTGTGTTCACATTTCTTTTTGATGCTAGTTGTTCTGGGTGGAGGAAGAATCTCACTTTAGTTTTTTTTTCTTTTTTCATTTCCTTAATGACATAAGAATTTTGAATTTTTTCATATATGAATAATCTTTACTCTGAGTAAAGTAAACCATTGACTTAATGGCTTGTCAATGCTCCTGATTTTCATATGTCTTTTGTAAATGTGTGTGGTACCTATATATTTTGAGCCATGTCTTTCTGGTAATTATCTTTCACATTCCCTTCTATCCGCTGAAGACATTTAATTATTTAAATGTTCCCAGTTGTGTGGATTAGCTATTAAACCTCATTAGTTACCAAAAAAGTCTATTCCACACAAAAACTAAAATCATTAGGATTCTGTAAATTTGTCCCAGATTTTTCTTATTTTTATTTTATCATTTGGTTGCTTGAATTTTTAAGTCTAACACTTAGCAAGCTAGCCTGCCCACACATGAGTGCATACTCATATAAATAAGTATATATCTCTGGTGATTATGTGGTGATGAGATAAAACTTGATAAATTCTAAACAGGGTAATAACGAAAAGAGAATTCAGAAAAATAGTAAATGTGGAAGAATGTTTTTTTTTTTTAAAGAAAAAGTCTGCTGGGTAGAAGCATGAGTCTGTTTCTATTGTAGATTTTGTTTGAGGTGGTGAATTTATTAATCAGAACATTAAAATAACAAATAAAACAAAATTTTGAGTGAAACAATCGCCGCATGATTATATTATTATATCTCAGCCAATCAATGTACAAACTGAAGGAAAATGTTTTTAGAATCACTATTGCACATACAACAACGTAAAGGGCTATAATAAATTTTAATCCTTAATTTATAGCATAGTTGCTACAATTTAATATGAACTAATATTAGAAGTGACTGAACTTAAAGAAAACTTTTTTCCATTTCCAAACAAATGAAGCAATTACTATGTTACAGAAAATGTTGGGAGATGGGGCTATCAACCTTCCATATTCACTTACATCATTGGATAATATGACAAGTAATAGGAAAAACAGCTCAAATAGAGTTGTCAGCCTTGGGTTAAGTAAAGGAAATTGAACAAAACTCACTGTCTTGACTTTGCTGGAAAAATGACGAAAATGACTTGGCATCCTTTTCAGTGATCAGTTATAGAGCTAGTGTTTAAAATAACCTGCTACTTCCAGCATTTAGGAATTCACAATGCATGAATATCTTACTAAGCAATAAAAGCTGAAACGTGAGTATAATATTGCCCTAATTTAGGAAAGAGACAAACACTATTTATTTAAGTGACACATTTTGAAATAAGAAATATTATCAGAATGGCATAGGAAATTTTCAGGATAAATTAAACACCAAACTCACATCTGTTATAGAGAGTTTAAAAAAAGGACAACTAGAACTAGCCTCAAATAGTACTATATAAAACTTGGTAAATAAATAGTATAGTTGGAAAAATTAATTATATATAAAGATCGTAACTATTAAATGGAAGAAATTATAAACACTAAGAATAATTTTCCATAGATAATTTAGGATATGCACAGATATAGAGGTCACACAATACATAGAGAATGAGAGACTGTAGGAAATTTGGTACACTTATATACTGTCATTTGCAATACAAATTAATGCTATTTCTTTGGATGATAACTGAGCACTATACTTTTTAGGTCCATGAAAACAGTCCACAAATGAGACTTTCTCTAGAAGCAATGATTCAATACATATAAATGAGCCATTTCTAATGCAAGGCCACACAGATTATTGAAATTTCTAGAATAACTACTAAAAGAATAAAAATGCAGTACTAGCATGGTTTGAAAGTTTGTATCTTCTCAAAGTTCATCTTGGAACCTGTTCATCAATGTTGCTTTCTTAAGAGGGGGCAACCTCCTGAATGAGATTGATGCCATGATAAAAGAATAGCTATCTCATCCCTTCCATGTGATGATGCTGAAGAAGATACTGCCTATGAGTCTGGAATAAGGCCCTGTGTATAGCAGAGGAAGCCTTGAGTGAATGGTGTGTGTTGACTAAGGCACTGCCATGTCAGGGACTCCAATGCCTTAACCCCATGGGAGTGGCAAAGCCTTCCCCAGATGAATCTCATAGAGATGGCAAAGTCTTCTCTGGTGGGTCCAAGTACATATGTTGTTAGTGTGTGCAGAAAATGCTCATTGTACCTTTCTTCTTCTGGATCTTTACTATCTGAACACTGCTCTCCTCCAGAGACTTCTTCTCCATTAAGATTTGCTCATCTTGTATTGGCTCAGCCAAATGTCATCAACCCTTCCTCCTTGATTAAACTGTAATCAATAACCCTGCCTCCCTGTTCTGCTATATATAATAAACTTGCTGAGCTTCCAGGATTCTGAAGTTTCTCCATCAAAGAACCCAATCCATCTGATCCAAGTATTTTGTTGTATATGTGCACTTGTCTTTTTTTTTTTTTTTTCATTTCTATGTAGGTTCAGTCAGGTCCATCCCTTGAGCAATGCTAAATATAGCAAGGTCCTCTACAGATGGTAATTCTGTCTGCATTCCCAGACACCAGCATGAGGAGGAACAAATTCTTGCTTTCAGAACTCATCCAGTCAGTAGTATGCTCTGAAGTGGTACAAAGATACTAAGACAAGTAGATAATGCCCAAAGATTAGAAGAACAAGGTTTATAAATATACATAAGGAGAAAAAGAAAGGAAAATAAGTGAAGAGGGCAAATTCATCCAGGAAACTTAAGGTTCTTTAGCTACATAATATTTACTTTATTTGACCTTTATGAGAAAAAATCCATAACTAGAGAAAGAAGGGGCTACTATATAAAGAATGAATTTTAAAGTATTTTAAATCCCCAATACACTCTTATATGAAAAAGGTATTAATAGGTATGAATGAATGGTAATTATAAAATTTAAGACAGTAATGAATTGTAGGTCAGCACCGATACTTTAGAAACTAAATATATACTGTATGTGTTCGTGTGTATGTGTGGACAAACATATTCAATTTACACATGATATTTATGAAAGTGTAATACACAGAATTCAATTATAGACATTAACTCAGTTATATGTATTTCAATATATGGACTATACACATCATATTGCATTAGAGTGGTAGAATTGTTAGCTGGTTTTGAGTAAAGCTTGAAAATATTTAAACTTCCTTGTTAACTCCACAAAACTAATAATACAAGTTTACAAAAAAGGGTTGGGGCACAGGTGAGTGGTGTGATTATTATTAATGCTTTGAATGACTTTATAGAAGTGAAACAAATAGGCTGTTTGAAAATTAAAATTTATGTCACAATTACAGAAATTAGAAACAAGGGATGAATAATTTCCTAAAAGGTATGTCTTGTATGAGAACCAGATGTGTAGTACACACCTGTGATCCCAGGGAAATGGAGGCAGAAATAGCGAGTTCAAAAACAGCCATGGCTACATAGTGAGTTGGAGGTCAGTCTGAGTTAGACTCTTGAAAATGATATTTTTATATCTACAGTAATGCTAGCGATGTCTTTGAAGTATATTTTACCTGAACAATATAAACATGCTTTTACAGAAAACATGTTCATATCCAAGTATAAACACTTAACACTTTTTTCTCCCCATCTCCCCTTCCCCCAACCCCACTCCCACCCCCAAGTTTCCAATTTTTGCCTGGAGCATATGATCAAATAGGACTCTCTGAACGTGGCTGACAAGGAGGGCTGACTGAGAAGCCAAGGACAATGGCACTGAGTTTTGATCCTACTGCTTGTACTGGCTTTGTGGAAGCCTAGTCTGTTTGGATGTTCACCTTCCTAGACCTGAATGGAGGGGGGAGGACCTTGGACTTCCCTCAGGGTAAAGAACCCTAACTGCTCTTTGGACTGGAGAGGGAGGGGGGAGGAGGGGAATAGGGGGAGGGGAGCAGGTGGAAAATTTTAAGTAAAAATAAATAAATTTTAAAAAAAAGAAAAAATACTTAACACTGACTACATGTGTATGTTTTTTTTTTCATTTTGCATACACTGCAAAGACTAGGAAATATCCAAAAACTCCTAACATTCTGCAACTAAAACAGTTTCTCATGACCATCAATTTTACATCACTGCATTTCTGATTTAATTGAATCTTGGATGGGTTAGAAGGTGGATTAGCATATCTAAAGTGAGGATAAGGGGTTGGACTGTGTTACTCTGCAGAATATAGCTCGTATTGTATTCTGCTTAGGATTATTACTTTTTTATGTATTTATTTCTTAGATGTGTAAACTCTGACCTCTATCTCGAGTTTAGAGCAGTAAAATCTTCCAAAGACTAAAAAATAGTAGAAAGTCTAGACAGGGCACTATAAAATAGTGTAAGGCCTCTCCATAATTATTCTGTAATTCTGCTAGAAAAAAATAATTCCTGTTCTAAGCCTTGTTTTTAAACACTTGCTTTAAATTTCTGGAAAAATAAAAACTATATTTTAGCCAAGATTATTTTATTCTTGGCATGTACTCAAAATGTCTAATATTCCTTGACTGGTTTTAAAAGAAGGGAAAATACATCACACACAACACTCACACACATATACAGTTCAAGATATATGTATCTTCTATTATCAGGGCCTTACCTCAAAATATCTCAGTCTTATAATATTCAGTTTAACAAAACAGAAGCTTACCAGCTTCCTTACTGAAAAGAAACTGCAAAAATTCACACTGAACCCTCAAACAAATGTGAGGTGTTTCATAACACTTTCATTTATGTTGAGATTAATTTATGACTACATAGGACACATCATTTAGGGTTGAGAATAACTACTCTGTAGTTAATTTTCGAGTGCTTTTTTGAGTTGCTTTTTGAGTGGTCATTAGCATGACATCAAGCCTTCTCTTTTGCAAAAGAATTTACTTTCAATGATCCTAAGGAGCCAAGCCAATGAAAGTAAGCAACATGCACTCATACAATAACAGTTATATTTTACATTCATACAAACTGTTCTAGAAAATGAAGTTGTTTTTAGATGTCCTGCTCAAAACAGGACCTAGGATTTGTTTTCTCACTGACCAAAACTTTTTCTCAGAAAATGGACTTAATTGCCATTGGACTATCAACAAATCATCTGGTTAAAGCTGAAATAATCTGTGTTTTTTCAGAAGACAAAAAGGTGCCACGATTTTTCGAACTTCTCAAGTGTGCATCTCTATAGAGAGCTTAAGACTCTGAGGTTGTATTCACATAGACCCTGCCAATATCCACTGTTATGAGACATCTGCATTAAATTATTCTGCCCACAGGTCAACTGCTTCTGTAAATCAAAGTACCTGTTGAATTCAGGCTTATTTAAGCAGCATTGGTTCTTCCTAATTAGCTTTTTCTAATAATGACTAATGTTATTATGATTATAGACTCTATTTTTATATACTATAGACATCTAAGTACAAAAAGATAGTGACCACCAAAATTAACAATTCAGCAAAACAAAACAGAAGCTTGAAGTTACTGAAGAAAGTCAATATTTTAAACATATTTATATTTCACGTAAGTTAACACATAGCAACAGAAGCTCAAATTTCGCTGGCAAGAAATAGTGTCCAATAATTAAGAATACACATACGCACACATGCACATACCTGTATGCATTTGAAAGTAAAAGAATAATAGTGGGTGGAAGAATGTGGAATCAGACATAGTGAAATTGCACAGCTTTAATTGAAGAAAATTATGTCACCTCCCTGAACAAAGTTTATAAAATCAGACTGTAATATGTAGTAGTGGATTAGAAGTATAAATTAGATAAATACTATTGACCAGTCAGTAAATATGAGTGGACTCACAAAATGATATGATTAAGTGAAAATATGGTCATATAATAATGGAGGGATGAGTAAGAACATATGAGTAAATGTTAAAGTTGTAAACCCCTTGGGTTTGACTAAATAAAATACTTAATGACTCCAAATCCTAAATTCAAAAAAAGCTGAATTCAGTTTATTGAGGTAGACCTTAATTTTATATATAGATTATGCAAAATTAGAAAATTAAAAGGTAATAATGATAGAAAGTAACAATACCACAGTAACGTGGGGCAACAGAACTTAATGACGAAAAGAAATAGAATTCAAAGTAAGCTATTTTCCCAGAAGAACAGAAAGGTAACCTCAAGTCAAATTAATTTTCCAGACAGAGGCACAAATGCTTTCATACAATTCCCAAGCCTTCCCTACTTCTATTGGTTTTCAGTATTGTGGAAATGAAATTAACTCTATAGCTACATATAAAGGTATGTCAGACATTCACTAGCCTTTCCTATTTTAAGATAAGCATTTAGAAGGGACACAAATAGACTAATAGAGACATGAGTATGTGAGATTTAAACTGACACTTAATGCACTGGGGAGAGGTGTAAAGTGAAATCCACCCATCCAGGTATCACCTGAAATAATTGTCTTGATCAGGATGCACTTTTCTTTCAGTATTAGACTCAAAAATAACGTTGCAGGTAGCAAGCAATGGCTTCTAATTAAGCCTGACTTACTCCTTGTAGTAGAGGAAGGTGTACTAACCACACACTAGAAAACAATTCCACAGAGGTGACTGCTGCAGCTTTGAGCCCAGAATGACACCTGCCACTTGGGAAGCTGATCTTAAGAAAGCCCGAATCTTAAAACACGGGGAGATGAAATGTGACCATGAGTCTCTCTGTGAGCCAATGACAATGAAAGCTGACACCACTGTAGATGAGAAAGGATCCTTTTATTTCTAAGTGAATATAATTGCTCTTTTCCTGATGCAATTAAACTCCAGAAGCTCATTCATAAGTGCAAAATTCAGAATGTTAATTTATTGAACAGCATCAATTATGCTTCCTCTGAACATGTGGATTGCATTTGAGTGCATTTGTTCACTTATTCAGCAAATTGACTGAATTCCTGTTATGTCAGTATTGTGAAAAATACTTAAAAAAAATACTAGCAGAGAAAAACAGTGTTAAATTCACATTAGAAGTTAAGTGGAAACAGAACAAAAATTAACCAAGCAAACAAACTGTCTGGTGTAGTATCAGTTTAGGATAATTACAGGCCTACCTCTCTGTTAAATAATTTAACATGGCATGGTAAAATAGCTATGATGTTCAATTCTTATTGATTAGTAGTTATAATGTGCAAACATGATAAAATATGTAAAGTTGATTTGAATTTAAAACACACAAAATACTTGATATAGGGTTCAGGGAATGATTCGAAGGGAAAAGGGCTTGTTATACAGGCATAAGGACCAGTATCCACATAAAAATTCATGTGTGGCAGCATGCAAGCTACAGTCCCAGAATTGGGAGGTAAAGAGCTTGGGATCCCTGGTACTTGCTGGATGGTTTAGCCTAAATGTGAAGCTTCAGATTCAATAAGAGACCATGTCTCAAAAGATAATGTGGAGAGCAACAGAGGACACCTGATGTCAACCTGTGGTCCCTATGCATACACATGTAACATACATACAAACACACACATACACCAATAACACTAAACAATTTGCTCCCAAATGTAGTAAAGCATTGAACAAATACCAATTTAGTCTCCAGATCATATAATTTCAGCTTCTGATGTTTAATACTTATATTTTGAGACCAGCCCAAATCACAGAGGTGAAGGACCTGGAGAGACTTGATCAAAAACAACATTAAGTTGAACTTTGTTTTACAGGATTGTTATGTAAGTAAAGAGTAATATTTCAATAAAACATAAAAACCTAAACAAGCTTTGTGAAAAAAATTTGTTAAATAAAGTCTAATACCTAGGGAATCCTTTAAAGGGATGAATATAGATGTTTACACTTAAAAATTTTAAAATATCAAACTTTGAATTCTAGCCACTCACTTGAGGCAAGAATCTTAACTAGATATGCTACACAAGATCATTTTACTACAAACCACTGCGTATCTTCAAGGAGTGCGTAGGGATGAGCAGGGGGAGGGGTGTGGGAGGAGAGTCAGACATATTTTTATGAGTGTCTGTTAGGGGAAAGCAAGCAAAGCCAGATGTTGCAATGGGATGTGAGAACAAGGGTTTGTTTTTATATATTAAGAGTGTAGTCATTAATCTCCAGTTAGGAGTGCATATAATCTGCAATGAAAAACTAGCGCTGCACACAAAGGGACAAGTTATAAGATATTTAAATGGTTGGAATTTTCAGAAAGACAGTATGCTAAAACATTGTGATATGGTATCTCTATGCAAAAGGCAATCAACTAAGGGGCTAGAGTGTACCTCAGTTGGTAGAGTTGCTTGCCATACATGCATGAAGTCCTGGGTTTTATCCCAAGACATACTAGGTGTGTGGTACCCAACCTGTAAGCTCGGCACTTGGAAGGTAGAAGCAGGAGGATCAGAAGTTCAAAGACATTCTGGGCTGCATAATATGCACGGTAAGTTTGGACTAAGCCTGGGATAAATGAGAGTGCATTTCAAAATCATTCAATCTGCCCTCCGCCCCTACAGATACATGATATAAAAGATTCATAGAATGAATAAAAAGAAAGCAAAAATAAATAAATAAAAATAAAATAAGATTCAAAACAAATCAATCTGTCCATATAAGTAAATAAATACATACATACATACATACATACATACATAAATGAACAAACAAAAAACAATTAACCAAACAGGAGTTACTGGTGCATCTTAAAGACTATTAGCAGGAAGGATAGGAAGGTGCCTTCCTTTTAGCAAGTTAGATGGTACATCATTAAAAAACAATGTGAGCTAATGGCAGTGGGAAATTGCTAGTAATGAAATAAAGGACAAGAAAAATCATAGACTGCTCAAGTCAATCCAAGATTGAAACAAAAGGGCATCTTTAATCATGGTCATTTTATCGAAGTTCATGTCAACTTATAGAAATGCTTAAATAATAAGCCTGTATGTACATGCCCACAGTCATGCTCATAGCCCTGCTCTCTTTTCCAGAATCCTAGGGAGGAAAAGGTTAGAAAATAAGACAAAAGGCAAAAACTCCAAGCTTGCCAGACAGCTTTAAAATCCTGCATTTGATCATTCCATTCTTCTATGTCCAAAGAAACATGTGTTGTGCAAGCCTGCTCAGAAAAATACCACATGACCACCAGAGCTTTAATTAGAGGAGGGCAAGAGGATGGATGTTGGGAGGAACTAAATAGGGGGCTGCTGTTAGAGCAGACCTCTCACAGCTGGTGAAGGCACAAAGTTCTGACAAGGAAAAACTCCAGCCCATCTCTTTTCTGTGACTCGCGTGGAGAAGTCAGAGGTTCTCTTCTCCACTTCACAGCCACACAGATGGAGTAGGCACTTCTCAGCCACTTCTGACATCTGCTGGATGCTGAACTGAGTTGTCCACTGCATCCTCACCATGGTGCTATATGAGGTACCTAAATCAGTTGAGGAAATTGGGTTTATAGTGAAGTCTGTAATTGATTTAAATGTGAAGTCTGCCAGAGAAGCAGATGAAGGACTGGAATAGACACTATACAGTTCTACTTTCTTCAGGGAGTCTTTTTCCAGAGCTCTGTCTCTGTGGGTTTGAACTCTAGATATCCTTCTAGGCACAAACTAAAATCCATAACATAGAAGGACAGACTGCACGAAAACTGCAGTGGGTGTGTATCTCCCTTCCCAGAATATTTCAGCTCTATCATCTGATTGACTTGTAGACAAATGCCACTGACTTTCTTTTATCTATGTCTGAAAATCCATAACCATAAAATACTCTTCCTGCACTAAGATAAAATTGTGTTTTCTAGGCTCAAGTTAGAGGAACTACATAAATTACAAATTGTGTGCACCTCTAGACCACATGAGATAACTTGCCACTGCCATGCAGGAGGGGTCTGATACCCTGCTAGAGTACAGAATTCTTTGCATATTAATGTACCTGAAGAAGGCCTTAAAGAAATCCAAACTTTCATGGACAACTCAAGATGATGAGTCACAAAATTTCAGGTTATTCAATGAAGTTGATCAACTTCACAAGAATTAAAACTCAGATTAGGAACCTGTGGATTTTCCAAAGCCAAGAGTAATTTGACTTCGAGCACCAATGTAAATGAAGACACATCATTTTTGCTGATAGAGCTGGTTTGCTTCCTGTGGCATAAGTAAACCAATAAAGGAACCCAAGGGCAAGGGTATCCAGTGTGGAGGACTCTGTAGAAGCCACAAGTGTGCTGCAAAGCCTGTAAATGAATTGGCTGACTAGGGCACTGTAATTGTAGATTAATGGAGCACTCTAAGCGCAGACCCAAAATTAACCTTCGGCTTAATAACTTTATGACTGCTAAGCAAAACATTTGGGGTATATTATTAAACCCAGCAGTCCTCTAGCTCTAGATAACCTTAAACTTAAGAATGTTCTACCCTCTGAAGCCTACAGAGAGGCCTTCTTACTGTGCTATCACTGCAGCCCTGATGTCCCAGCACTGTATTTGGCAAATGCAGTAATTGGGACTTTCTTTGACTTAGTGATTATAAAAGGTCATATACTCTCTTCAGCAGGAGAACAAATCTTTTTCTTTGGTGGTGGCATGGGTGGTGGTGAGGTAAGCAGAATTCATATTCCTGGGCTTTGATCACTCCTCCCTGGCAGGGACTGGACTTTCTCTCAGTCCCTGGGAAACAAGAGCTGTGATTTGCATTGTTGCCAAGAGCTGTAGACAATCAGCCATGAAGTGCTCCCTCTATTCCACAGCTTGACACTGTCACAGTTTCAAAGCGAAGGAAGAAAAGTGTTCTATGAATGGACGCTAATGAATTCCTGGCTGCCAAAGTGCTAGTATTTTCAACAACAGACATTCTGTTCGCTACTATGGTTTCTTCCCCACCCCTCTTTCTCTTTGCTCACTTCCCTTTCTCTATTTTTCCATTGTTTCTCCTTTATTTTACTAACTCAAATTTTTAAATTTTATCAAGATTATTCCTTCTTAAATGATGCAAATGTGACAAGCTGAGGGTGGGAACGTAACTTGTAGACATCGAGACTTTGTCATCAGATGACACAGCTTTATTTTAAAAGAAAGGAGATGGGTTTGTGGATAATGCGCAGGTTCGCTTTCTGCTTTCACTGAAATTGGATGATAATTCTAGAAAATGTTTTAGCTTTTAATTTTACCTTTCTCATGACCAGTTGTTAACATAGTTTTTCTAATGCATTAATAAATATTTAAAATAATCAAAAAAGGATACAAAGAACTTAGAATATTTTCATGGTTTCTCTGAGAATGAAATGTTTAGAGTACAGGCAAAAATACCTTAAAATAAATGAAAGACATGTGATCGTTACTTAAAGCAACAACTTTCCTCTTTCCTAAGGAGTACTCATGTAGAAGGCTCTGTTAATCTAGGAAGAAAAAAAGGAAATATTGGGAGAAATTAACATAATACTCTTTATTGATAATAAATATCAACATCTCACAACTTACAACTTAACATTTTAAAATAAACACTTAAGGGGCTGGTAGATTGCTCAGTGATTCATAGGTCTTTGTGGTTCTTGCAGCTGACTAGAGGGAGTTGCCAGAGCCATGCTGGGTGGCACATAATCACCTGTAATTTCTAATTCACGGGGTACAATGCCCTCTTCTAGACTTCATAGGCATCTGCACATGTGTGGGCACACACACAATCACACACACACACACGTGCACACACACACACAGAGAACACAGTAAATCTTTTTAAAGCATTCCACATTCAGACATTCCAATTGCAAACACTTTCTTTCAATGGGTAGATTAAATTTTTTATTTCTTGGTAGCACTCTTCAAACACAAATGTGTGACATTTTCCTGTCTTCCTCCTTTGCCACTTATGCATTGCTGTATGCTCAATGCCTTTATAACTGAGTGAAATGATTCTGTGTCTCTCTTTTGTTCTACTGTATTAATACTAGTATTAGATATACTTATTGACTTGATGATATTAAACACAGGGAATTTTTTTAATTTTTACAAAAAAACAAATCTATTTATAGTAAGTGGAAAATACAATATACTAAAACAAGCCTTGCAGAGAGAAATTCTGAACTATTTTAAGATATCACATTAACCTAGTCCTTAATTCATATAACATAGTGCTACAGAATGTGTCTTGGTAAATTAAGCTTATAATAAAGTAATATTTAAGCCCTTTAGGGAAGAATCCAAATTTTGAACTGTTAAATCAGAAATGTTAAACAAGTAATGAATCCATGTGTATCCATTATATTAAGCACACCATTAACTTAATAATAAGGCTTAAACTTTAATAGACATAAGTAAATGTATCACCACACTGAGTAAGGAATATAAAACACTTGAATAAATAAAGAATAATAATATGTTTCTGCATACTGAAAAGACAATTACTGTATTCAATGTTAATAATAAATTAATTATAATTCCATTAAAATTGGATTTTTTAAAATTAACTAAAATAAAGCTAATGCTCCCTTTGAAGTCACCATTTGAAGAGATTTATTTTAAGTTGAAAGACATTAACCATGAAAAATATTGATATTAAAAAATATCAAAATATCCTCCCAAGTTTCTGATACCTTACAACTATTACTTCTAGAAAAAAATTGTAATAAAAGAGAATTTTTCAAAATATAAGAAAAATAACAGTTTCCTATATTCTTAAGGTATTATTACTTTTACTCAATTAAAACTGTTATCTGCTAAAAGCTTGGAGTAACATCTGAAAGCAGGTTTTTTTTTTTTTTATTGAGAACAAGAAAAACAAAGTTTCCGCCTCCTCCCAGCCTCCCATTTCCCTCCCCCTCCCCCCACTCTTCTCCCCCTCCCCCCACTCTTCTCCCCCTCCCCCCACTCCTCTCCCCCTCCCTCTCTAATCCAAAAAGCAGTCATGGTTCAAAGCAGGGTTTTCTTTCCCCTGTAGAAGCAGATATTTGCCAATTTAACATGTGAACTGGAGCCTGAAGTTTTTCTTACTGTCTGTCTGTCGTATCTGGCACTGTGTTAGAATTCTGATCCCAATCATCATTCTTCCCTACTGTGCAGTGTCCAACCACTAAGGTGACACAACTCTCTTTTCTCTGTAACCCCACTCCTTCTTTGGAATAATCAACAAATTCCTAAAACAGAGTACAGCATGACCTTCACTGGGAAGGCTCATTGTGGCGCATATCGGTATTGTTTTTACTAGTCTACTATTTATTTTTATTCTTATAGCATTAATTTTTCACTACATTTCTAAGTTAGTTCTTTATGAATTTTGTGGTATTGTACCTTTTCAAATTTAAATTTTGGTTAAGAAAGTCTACGTAGGATCCAAGATTCCATCTTTCTAATAAACTTTCAGAAAATGTTTTCATGAAAAAAAAAATCAATCTATTCACAAATCTTCTTTCATTCTTTGCTTCATTGCCTGCAAAACAAGATTACTTCTTTATCCTTAGATTTCTCTCCATATCCACATTCACCTATTTCATTAGGACAAATAGCATGAGATCAAAACACAACCTTGCAAACACATCACATTCTCTAAGAACCAAATAAATCAATGCATTTTTAATATGCCTTACTACCTGGAAATTGATTTGTGCAGCTTATTATTTTAAATATTGAGACATAGTTGAATAAGAGTATTTATGAATTCATAAATACGAAAGTAAAGGTAGAGTTGGCAGTCTCTATTTATCACTGACTTTGTTAAGCTCTTTCTTGAGTTTTTATTGCTATGAACATTATGACCATGGCAACTCCTTTAAATAAAAACATTTAATTCAGGTGACTTGTTTACAGTTCAGAGTTTCAGTCTTTATTATGATGCTGAGAGTCCATGATCACCATGACAGGGACATTGGTGACGTATAGGCAAACATGATGCTGCAGAAGGAGCTGAGAGTCTTACATCTTGCAGGCAACTGGAAGTACACTGAGTGGGTGATATGCTGAGGATAGGAAACATCAAAGCCAGCACCCATAGTGGCATACTTCCTTCAACAGGGTCATACCCACCCCAATAAAGCCACAGCTCCAAATAGTGCTACTCTCAATAAGCTCATGGAGGCCAATTACATCCAAACTACCACATTCCACTCCCTGGTCTCCACAAGCCTGTAACAATATCAACACAAAATGCACTTAGCCCAACTTCAAAAGTCCCTATAATCCATCACAGTCTCAACAATCTTCAAGTTCAAAGTTTCTGCTGCGATTCATGATTCTCTTAACTGTTATCCCCTATAAAGTCAAAATTAAGAAACAGAGCCAGCATACAATGCCACAGGATGTACATTACTGTTCCAAAGGATAGGAAAGAGAGCTTAGTGAGGAAATACTGGCCCAAAAATAGACCAACAATCAGCTGGGAAAACTCCAGACTCTACATCTCCACGACTGGTGTCAATGCTTTTCAAATCTCCAACTCCTTTCATCTTTGTTTACTGCAACACGCTTCATTCTCTTGGGAAGGGTTGACTCACTGTTAACACTCTCCTGCACAGCTATCCACAACTCTGGTATCTCTAAGATCTTAGGTTCTCTAGGGCAAGCCAGTCTTCAGCTTCACAGTTCATGCAAGGGCCA
This sequence comes from Alexandromys fortis, assembly GCF_014885135.2. NCBI lineage: Eukaryota > Metazoa > Chordata > Mammalia > Rodentia > Cricetidae > Alexandromys > Alexandromys fortis. Next base: position 33,151,786 of record NW_026067944.1, read on the forward strand.
TTCTAGGCCTCCATTGAGAGACACCCCTGACACATGCCTGGCCCCAGCAGCTTTCTTTGGATGCAAATTCAAATTCCATAGCCCATTTCTTTTATCCGTAACTCTAAAATCATGTGCCTGAAGCTGCCCATTTATGTTGCGTGCTGGAGCTAAAACATGGCTCTCATTCAATTACATATTCACCAGCTACCTGATTTGGTTTGATTGTTATCTTTACTGCCTAAGCTTAGCTGTTATTGAACTTGCTCTGTAAACTAGGCTGGCCTCAAACTCAGAGGTCGGCCAGCTTCTGCCTTCTGAGTGCTTGCATTAACAATGTGCACAATGTGTGCCACCACACTGGGTTCTAAGCTTTTCTTTAGCTCCTTTTCACAAGATGGAAACCTAACTGGATGGGATCTTGGCCTGAGGTCACTGCTCCCTTTATTCCATTTTTAATGCATTTATATTCTTGAATATGGGATTTAGCATTATTCCACTTCCTGGTGATCCTATTCTCAATCTATACATTTTGTATTTTTATTTACTCAGCTTTCTCCTTTTCATTATAAATCTTCTTACCCCTGATAACAAGACAACAGAATCTATTATAGGCTGTTTTGAGATTCCCTCTGCCGATGGAATTAATTCAAAACTTTTCACTTTAGCCTCATAAAGATATTTTGGAAATGGGGAAAAGTGACAATATTCTTCATGAAAATATAGCAAGAAGGATTTCTAGGCCACCTCAGTATATTCTTCTCCTCTGTAATCTCTTAATCAAGCCCTTTATAGTTCATCAGCTCAACCACGGCTCCACTGTCTTCTATGCTCCCACTAGTGTGGCCAATTAAGCAGTGTTTAATGCATTTCACTGCTTTCCTAACCTAAACTTTATATTTCTCCAAACAAAAATATGGTCAGACCTATCACAGCAATACGCCAGCCCCTGGTGCCAACTTTTGTTTTAGGGTTTTTATTGCTGTGAAAAGACACAGAAACTCTTGTAACAATAATATTTAATTGAGGTGGCTCACTTACAGATTTAGAGATTTAGTCCATTATCATCATATCAGGGAACATGGCATCACTCAGGCAACCATGGTGCTGGAGAATTAGCTGAGAGTCCTCCATCTTGCAGAAAACAGAAAAATGACTGAGACACTAGACAGTATCCTGAGCATAGGTAACCTAAAAGCTCTCACCCACAGCGACACATTTCCTCCAACAAGGCTATACTCACTCCAACAATGCCACATCTCCTAATAGTCCCATTCTCTATGAATTTATGGGCACCAGTTATATTCAAAGAACCACAAACTCCCAGAGCTAGCTATCACTCATTCTAATATTTTATTGCTTAAGTTGCAACAACATAATATCTCAGACTTATGACCTAATAGAAATGTAATTTCTCATAATATAGAGACTGAATGTCCAATATCAAATATGTAGTAGAGTAATTTCTGGTGAGATTTCTCTCCATAACAGCTGCCCTATCTCTAGAACCTCATGTGACATTCCTCTTTGCTCATACGATTGACATTTCACCTACTTCTTAAGTGAACATGAGTTCTGGTAGAGGGAGACCTTGCCCTTAAAGTGCCACTTAAATTTTACAATCTCCATAAAATTAGTTCTCTTTGTCCTAACACATGTGGTTTAGTTTCAATAAATAAATTTATAAAGGGGCAAAATTCAGTATTCAACAGTATCACCTTTCAGAATTAAAAAAAAAATCTCTTGTCCTTCTGCCAAAATACTATTTACCATATTTTTTAATTTTCCTGGAAAATACATATGGAGTACAATATGGGTCATACAAATGAGAACATAAGAGAAAATGCAATTCTCTCTATTAAAAGCTTTAGCCTTGTCAATGTCAATGGCACAAATTATTTTAGCCTGCCCTCCATTCATAAGATAACCAGCTAATTGTTATTTACTAATTTGTGGTGCTTACATATAACCAACACCTATAATTTTGAAGCCTGTCTTAGACAGGTTTAAAAAGAAACATGACCCTTTGAATTGAATGAAACATTTTAAATTACATTAAACAAAAAAAAATGAAAAGATTGTTAAGCAATGAGGTGCACTACAATTACAAATAATTTTGTTTAATTATATGCTACTCGAGTACAGAATAGAATATGTAGATGAACCTATTAATGCATTTATAAATAAGATCGAATTTGAATAAACCACTAAATGCACCAGCTGTACTTGCCATTAGCTTTCTATTTGAGTCTGTTTCTTACTTTGATTTTGGACAAAACTCATTACAATTCTAAATAAACTGGTCTTGAGATATTGTTTCTAAAATGTAATTGTATTAGTTAACAAATTAGAGATAACTTTAGGTTCTAAAGTTTAGAGAGTGGTGTCAGTGTCACATTAAGAAGTGTAAATGAAGCTACTTCCTCTTACCTTAATTTAACTAAGAGCAAATCCAACCGAATTTTCTATTTCTTTCCTTGTTTCATCTCTGTGTCTGTAATTTGTGGTTACTAGCCTATTTGTAGGTCTGGGGGGTACGTATGTATAGGTATGTGATGAGAAAGAGAGAGAGAGATACAGAGAGAGAGAGTTATGCCTGTCTTTGTGATTAACAAAGGGCTTTGCTCTGTATTCATTGAACATCGAAGAAAGCATGGTATAGGAAAAGAATGAGAGATTCTTTAAGGAGATCTTTAACAGTTTTATGAGGAATTGAGTTATTTTACCAGCCCCAACAGACTCAGAAGTACTTAGGATTGCAAGAATATTATCCAGCTATGTCTATATAATGGTTTCAACTTATGAGGTGGGCATTTGTTACAGAAGGTTAATTTCAATGTTGATTGTTCTCAGCAAATGATTATCGCTCATATACATTACTCTAAGTCAAAGGCATAGACACATATAAAAGATTCAAGCTATGCTCAAGCAGTGATTACTGTAAACGATGGTTGAATGGAAAATTGAAAGCAAATAAATTTGGTCACGTTGTTTTCATAAAGGCAGACTAAACATGATTAGTATGTACACTGTAGGAAAGGAGGCTAAATACATAGTCTTAAATTATCTTAGGGGGTATGATTAACTTTTCTGTGAGTCCCACCAAAAGTTCAATCTTTTGAAAGTCAAGATACTCTCATTAAATGTATCACTGCATGTAATCAAGATAGAAACTATCTAAAACCACAATCAAACAACTTACATTTAAGAATTGTAAATCTAATATGTTATTAGAAGCAAACAATAAGAGTTTTATTCAAAATCTTTTTCTAACATAAAGCTCACTGCATAATCTGTAGGAATTTTCAAAGCTTTTATGTATTTTAGCATTGCATATTTGTGTATTGTGTGTGCATGTATATGTGTACACAGTGTGGAAATTAGTGGCCAACTATGGGAATACCTTTCTCGGTCCATCTTATGTAGCCTAGGAATTATCAGTGGTAGCCAGTTTTGGTGGCTAACACCTTAACCCACTGAGCCATCTCACTGACTCCATTTGTACATTCTTATTCATGAAATAAAACCATAGGAGACATTGGTTTTACTAAGAGAAAAGTGTATTAACTTATAATGATGAACATCTAAATTAAGATGGATTCTTTTCACTTGCCTCCCTTTTAAGTACTGAGTATAAAAAGGTCATTCAAGACTAGTTCAACTAGTCTTTGTAATGAAACAGTAACGAGGATGTGAGTAGAAGATCTGAGACAGGATGCTTTCTGTTAAAACGTGAGCACACCTAAACCTATGCTCTTGCTACACACACCACAGAGAGAGAGAGAGAGAGAGAGAGAGAGAGAGAGAGAGAGAGAGAGAGAGAGAGAGAGAGAGGTACACATGAACACAGAATAAAGAATTTCTAACAACCCATCATCTCATACTCTTTATGTCTTATTTCAATTCCAAACACACTTTTCTTTAGGAGTATTCCTTGGGTTTATTTCCTCCTATTCTTTTTGAAACCTAGAGTGTATTATTTTGAAAATCTGCATTTGAAAAGAATATTAGGTTTGTTATTTAGACAGAGTGTATTATTTTGGAAATCTACATTTGAAAAGAGTATTAGTTTTGTTAACAAAACTTCAACAAAACTAAATAGAAAAACTAAATTATGCTGTCATCTTTAACATATTGTAAGCAATAATTCTACTATCTATTGTTGCATTCTTGAAAACATTAAATAATAAAAAAAGAATACAAATGTTTTGCCCAAAATGATGTCTTGGAAAATTGGGAAGAAAATTTATCTAGTCTTGAAGGTATTTGGGGATTTTGTTTTTGTTTTTTTCTCTTTGCTCTTTGGAGGTCTGTTCCCAAATAAATACATGGAGGCTTATTCTTATTTACAAACACCTGCCCTTAGCTTAGCTTGTTTCTAGTCAGCTTTTCTTAACTAATATATCCTGTCTACCTTTTGCCTCAGGGATTTTATTTTTCTCTATTCTATGTATATTTCTTTGTGCATTACTCCGTGGCTTGCTGTGGGGCTGGGTGTCTGACTCCTGGAGTCCTCCTCTCCTTCTCCTTTTCTCACTCCTCTCTCTTTTCTCTTCTATTTATTCTCTTTGCCTGGAAACCCTGCCTAGCTCTCCCCTGCCTAGCTATTGGGTGGTCAGCTCTTTATTAGACCAATCAACTGTTTTAGGCAGGCAAAGTAACACAGCCTCACAAGTTAACCAAATGCAACATAAAATAAATCAACACATCTTTGCATCATTAAAAAAATACTCTACAGCATAAACAAATGTGACACCTCTTATAAAAAACATTCCACAACATAGTCTTTCTTCACTCTTAGTTCTGCCAAAAGAAGATGCAATGACATGGTCTCAAAACGGAACTCAGTAGTAGAGTGCCTGCTTGACTTGTGTAAGGTTCTCTGTTCAAGCACAGCACTGAAAAAGAGAAGATTATATAAAAAACTTAATAAACTTGAAAACTTCTGTTCAGTCAAAAATATCATCAAGAAATAATCAAGTGAACTTACTGGAAGAAAGTGTCCATATCATAAATACTTAATGAAAACTAATTTGCAGTATACAAGAATAGTACATTTGTAATTTGTTTGGTTAAAAGTGAGACCCCAGTTCCCTGACACCCCTATATTGAAGGACTCTAGAATTTTTGGGTTGAAAGCATCACCCCAGCCCCTGGCATTCATCTTTAGAGTATAAATGGAGCTTCCAGCTCCATTTCAAGGCCCCTCCCCTGCAAGTTGCCTTGGTTCTGACTCCACCTCCAGGAAAGCCCACCAAGCAGGGACTCCTCCCCAGGGAGGGCCAAAAAATCCTGCCAACCATTGACCCTTCCCCAGGGAGAGTCAGGACCACTCCTACAGACTGTTTAGGCTGCTGCCCAGAAAAGGAACACATAGTCCCTGGGTTTTGCATGGTCTCCCCTGATCTCTTAACCTTGCTATGCTTTCATGGGTCACCTGGGAGTGCTGCATTAAATACAGGCATCTTTTATTTAGTCTAATTTTGTCTGATTGGAATTATATGTATCTGTGGAGATGCTCCTTTTATGAAATATACCTACCATAATTTATTAATAAAAGTACAAATATCCCCCCAAATTTGTGAAGAAACTCTTAAATAGACTTGTCATAAATAACATGCAAAGTAAGTGATAAGCACAAAAACTACTTACATTATTAGATTCAGAGAAATGCAAATTAATACTATAATCACTTATCAATTCAGTACATACCCATTAAATATAACACTTTTGTACAAATGTATTTCACATATACAAAATGAAAATATTCATCAAGTCAAAGTGATGTAAATGACAATTTAGATAATTACATTGTCCAAATTTAAAATATCCTAAAAGACAATCAGCAAAATTGCGAAGAGCTTTATGCTGTATACATAGCCAGATAAGTATGAAATAATTTTTGAAGAAATAATGGTCTGAGAAATCATCAAAACTACACAAAATAACACTTAATGACAGAGTAGTTATTATTAGAAAAACAAAAATAGAAAATCTTGAAGAAGAAAATGTAAAATAAAGAAAAAAGTGTAAAACCAAGAATTCCCAAGTTCCTTTGAATATAAATAGAAAAGCCACTGGGAGAAAATGTATGGAACTATTTCTAAACATAAAACTACTATATTACCCAGCTTTCCAGATAGTAAGAATATCAATAGGAAATAAGATTTGTATATTGAAGAGACATCTGCAGTGCCCTGTTTAATGAATGCAGTTCCTTGCAACAGTCAAGAAATGTATGCAAACAGGGTATGAAGATCATGCATTTCTACTGTATGAAAATCTTAGCTTCTACTTTTGTATTTGTGAATTTACGTTGAGTGGAGGGGGTGTGTGTAGACACTAGGAAACTAGAAAGGACTTGGGTGAGGAAAAACAGGGACTTTAAAGGAGTGCAGAAGAGAGGGTAAAACAGTGCACATGATACAATAATAGTCTACTGGGTGGTTTTGTGTAGTAATGAGGCTTGTTTGTTTCCTGGCCACCAGGCAGCTCAAACCTGAAATAACCACACAGAAACTGTATTAATTAAACCACTTCCTGGCCCATTAGCTCTAGCTTTTTGTTGGCTAACTCTTACATCTTAATTTAACCCATCTCTTATTAATCTGTGCATCACCACAAGGTCATGGCATACCAGCAAAGATTCAGCGTGTCTGTCTCTGGCAGTGTCTCCATGGCTTCTCTCCTGATTCTGCCTTCCTTCTTTCAGCATTCAGTTTAGTTTTCCCTGCCTAGATCTGTTCTACCCTATCAGGCCAAGCCAGTTTCTTTATTAACTAATGGTATTCACAGCATACAAAGGGGAATCCCATCACCTCTCTTTTTATGTTTAAATAAAAAAGAGAGTTTTAACTTTAACATAGAAAAATTACACAAAATATTTATCAAGAAAGAATTACAGTTATAATATATCTATTTTATATTCTATCATAACTAAGGAAAACTATAATCATCAATTCTTCAAATCCATCAAAGACTCCAGAAGGACATAATATTACCTAAGTAAAGAACAAGTTAATTGTAAGCAACTTCCAAAACTCTAGAATTGACAGAAACATGTTACTGCCTGGACAGTCAACCAAAGTTCTTCTATACCATTGTGGCATCCATCTTTAGCCCACTGGCTCATAGTAAACTTTTCCATGAAGCAGGGAATTTCAGACAGGTCCTCCTATATTGGTAATTTGTCAGTAACTTTCTTCTGTATCCTGCAAACTGTCTGGCAGACTCTTTCATAAAGCAGGAACCCTGAAGGATGGTCTCACCTGTAGGAAAATTCAACAGTCATTTCTCTATGGGTCCTGCATATTCAGTTCACACAGCATACCATCAAACATTCCATGCAAGAGTGGTTTCTTGCCCAAATGTCTATCAAACTCCATAAGGTTCCTCTTCGATGCCCATCTTCCTCTTGAAGTAATTGGTGCTGCCAGGAGCAGATGTGTCTCACTGTCATGAAAAATCCTAAGATATTAAAACATTTAAATGCCATATTCTGAAGAGCTCTGAAAGATTTGAAGAATACTTATCTAACCGAATTATATATCTAGAAAACCTAAGTAACATGACTACAATCTTGACTATTATAGATGACTCTCTATTAAGTTATATTTCTTAATTATACATTACATTTTTAATGAGATGCACGAACACAATACCTTAATCAAGAGCAGAAATACATATACACAACATAACAAACCATATGTGTGTGTAATTATATATGTGTATGTATGTATAGCATTATATATATATGCTCTGTGTGTGTTTCATCTGGTTTATCTTCCTTTACTATATTTTATCTGATAAATAAAAGGTATAAATATTTATGGGGTAATATGTGATATATATGTTTACATGTATAATATTCAAACTAAGGTAAGAAAATTCTATCTTGAAATTCATATGTTTTCTTTATGTTATAAAATTAATTTTCTTTGAAACTTTTGAAATATATATTAATTCAGATTAAATTAGCAGGACTTATTAGAAGGGTTTACTTATGCAACCATGAGGGTTGGTTAAGTAACTTCACAGTCTGTGACACAAACAAAGAAAGGGGGATCAACCATAGACTGGAACCCTATGGTCTCTGTAAGCTAAAGTCACTACCCACAGACTGACGCACCAGGAAGGCATAAAAACTATGTTATTTCCTTACATATCTCATTGTCTCATTGGTACCCAGCTGGATGATAATTGGTCTACCCAGAAAGCTGCACAGTAGTACCTGGTACCCTGGCAGGAACAAGATGCAGAATGGATTCACCTGACCCTTCTTCTCCACATCATCATTAATACCCCTCCAGCTGACCTCTCTTCTAAGGCCACCGGATGCTTCAGATCACTATGAAAACTATTCATTATTAACAGCTCTGAGTCTGGATCCCTATGTGTTTAGACAGTGCAGTCACAGAGTAGCACAATTTCTCCTGGAGGGGGAGAGACTTTTCTGTTGAATGGAAACACATAAAAACACAAACAATACTCTAATCTACCATAGATGCTCTGATTTCCTACTGTATGGTATGGCTCCAGAGATACTGCAGGATTTTCTATTGTTAAGAAGTAAATAAAAGAAAATAGAGAAGCAGACACAAATGCATGAAGCCTGTTGCATAAAAAGATGACATTGCAGATCATTAGGCAGGAGCTGCATCAGACAATAAACAGTTCTGGATAATGGTGCGAAAAATGGAAATTGGGTCTCCACATCACACCGCGTATAAAAAAAGAAAATCAATAATGTCAGATGGATTAAAGACATCAGTGTGAAGTCAGAAACTTTTAGGAAACTTTTAGTAAAAGGATAAAAGAAATGTGCTGTAACTGGGAGGAAATAGAAAGACTCTAATTACAAACAAAAAAAATCTACTGGGTCACATTAAACTGAAAACTCCTTTTCCTACATTCACCTTGCAAGTATTTCTGCATTTAATTTTCAATAAATTATAATTGGAGCAAAAATATGAAACTCTTGAGGTTCTGAAAAATGTTATTTTATGGTAAAAATAATTGTATATGTTTACCTTAGTATTGCTCATATGTATGTGGTTTTTTTTTTTTTTTTGACTGATCACTTGATATTTGGTAACCACTTAAGAAGCTCACTCCTGCAGAAGACTGATTCTCCTCTCCAGAGTAATTTACTGCTTATAGCTCTTCTTCTTTTTTTAAAATTGATTTTTATTGAGCTCTACATTTTTCTCTGCTCCCCTCCCTGTCTCTCTCCTCTCCCCTTCAACCTTTGAAGGTTCCCATGCTCGCAATTTACTCAGGAGTTCTTGTCCTTTTCTACTTCCCAGGTAGATTAGATCTATGTAAGTTTCTCTTCTTCTACGGTTGGGCTTTTGTGAGATTTCTCTCATCTACATTGGGATGTCAATTGTCATCATCATTCTTCAGATCTCGTTTAGCAGACATGTTCTTCATATTTCATGGATGCAGCTTTTCTTTCATATATAGGATGCATAATTTTGTAGCAGATATCCTGGTCCTCTGGTTCTTCTTAGCCCCTCTTCCACAAGGTTTCCTAACCTTTGCGTGTAGGGATTGCACTGTAGATATGTATCTTTTAGGGCTATGCACACATAGAAAATTAAAATCCCTGTTCATGGAAACTTGAGGAGTGCAAGAAGAAAAGCCTAAGCTGGAAACATGTTTGCAAAATATCCAGAGTATAGAAAAAAAATTCTAGAAAACAATAGAAAATTAAATATTCTAGTAGGGAAATTGATAAATTGTGTGCATTGATATTAAAAATAACCAAATAATAGATGGAAAATAAGTACAAAGAAAATTACAATCCACCTTACTAACAAATAAATGCTTGGCTATGAGATTATTTAGATGCACACCACAGCAACTACAATGTGACCTAACAATCTGTTGATCATATAAACAAAGACAATGGGATCAAAAAGAAATTAACACTGTCATGTTTTATGCATAATTCATCAAGAAATGGAAATGCCCCAATTGTCAATTAACTGATGAACGGGTAAAGAAAATGTGATACATATATATGATAGAGTAATATCCAACCACAAAATAACAAGAGCCTGCTATTTTTATCAATGTTGAGTGCAACTGTAGAGCATGATGTTGAAGAAAGACAAACCCATGATCTCGTTTATGTGGAGTTTTAAATTTCAAACACCATAGAAACTGGTAGCAGGTAGGTAATAGCAAAGCCTGGTGGGGATGGCTACAGGCAGGCTGACCAGTGAGTACTTATTCAGAAAGTGGGAGCATGTGGTGCTACACACAGCATGACTACAGATAATAAGGATGTGTGTATTCTTCAAGATGCTAGCAAAAGAAAAGGACTTCAGATGTTTCGCCATTTGCAATAAAATGATGTGTGAAGAGAGGAATTTAACTTGACTAAAACATTAAATAAATATATCTATGCATCAAACATATCACAGTGTCTCAGGAACACGCTATTTTTTTTATTTTTTTAGTGCATCAGTTAAAATCTAAATTTATAAATTCATAATGCTGTAAAATTGGAAAGAAGCCCAAAATGTATTTGGGATAGAGACTTTTTCTTTCATAACAAATACTTGCCTGCCAAGAGTCTAGCTCAGGGAAGCTGCTGCTTGACCCTAGGTAGTAACATAACTGAATGTTCATTGTCAGTAACATGAAATAGTAGTTTGTGTTTACCTGTACTAAAATAACTGTAAACTAATGAAACCTAGCTGGGTGGTGGTAAACACCTTTAATTCCAGCACTTGTGAGGCAGAGGCAGGCAGATCTCTGTGAGTTCGAGGCCAGCCTGATCTACAAGAGCTAGTTTCCAGGAGAGGCTCCAAAGCTACAGAGAAACTTGTCTTGAAAAAACAAAAACAAAAACAGCAAAAAAATAATAATAAATATAAAGCAAATTAATGAAACCTGCAAACAACTTTTTCTTGACTTACTAGCTTTTGTACAGCTAGTACAAGGAAGAAGACATGGTGTTACCAACATGCAAAGGAAAAATTGAAATGAATAACTTCCCCTGTGTTAGCTGTCTGCTGGACTGGGAAACTATGCATATATATTATATTTTTCTCAAATGTGAATTGTGGCTTTGTAGCATGATTAATAAAACTCAGAGACAGATATTGGGGTTAAACCCGAAGGTCAGAAGAGGAAAACAACCAGCTACTGACTCTTATCTCTACCTCAGTCCAAAATGCTGATATTGCCAGCAGAATTGTCATAATGAGACTGTCTGAGAGCTGTCTCCTCTTGTCTTCTATTCCATTCTAGTGTTGGGATTGAAAGCATACACCACTACCACCCAGATTCTATGGCAAATTAGTGGGATGACTGGGATTAAAGGTGTGTGTCACCACTACCTAGTGCATAAGGCTGACCAGGGCAGTAATTTTAGTCTCTGATCTTCGGGCAAGCTTTATTTGTAAAATAAAATGAAATATCACTCCATGGCCTCATGCTCCTCTGTTTAGACTGTAAGTGCTCAGATGGTCTCAGCACTGAACACGTAGTACCTTGCAGATGAATGAAACCTTTGCCTTTGGTTTTCTCATGCCCCCAAAAGCACCTGAGAACCTGCTCTTCCTGTACCCAGTTTGGATACCTCCTGCTGTTTTTCCTTTATTGCTCTTGTCATTACATATTCTTATGTTTAAAATTTTAGTTTTTACTACTGTGAATTTACGTAAAATTTTACTGCCTTTAATTTACGGAAATGAAAATCAACAGCCACATTCATGTGGCTGTTTACGTGAAATAACATTTGTGATCCATGTTTCTGAATATGAAATGAAGCTTTGTTTCTCTTTAGATACAAGTGCAGCTTTGGCTTCTGTTTAGTAATGCTTTCTACCATTGATTAAATGGAGGGATGTATCTTTTTAAAGAAATTTGTATACTATAAATAAACACTGGTTGTAACAATAAAGTTGAACTCTAACTTTAAAAATAATAACCACAGTAAGTTTTATATGCTGAGCTTTCCCCGGTCTTATGTAAATATGTTCCTTCCCAAGACAGCATAGGTGTTAGAAATGACCCTGCCACTATTATACACCCATACCATCTCAGAGTACAGTGTGGCATTTATACTGTGAAGTCAAGTGATGGAAGTTCAACTCAAAGACCTCCCCTTTCCATGTGTTATCCCTGGGAAGAAAGGATTGCCCCAGGGAGAGCCAGCTCATTATTCGAACAACATCATAAAGGAAGAGAGAAAAATCACAAACAGCAACACAGATGGCAAAACACTACATACCCTATCAATCAATTGAGATATTCACAAATCTGTGAAATTGTGCCTTCGAATTAAAAGAAGTTATATACCCTAGCTGCCTTCTACTGCCACTTGCAAACAGTGGCAGAACCTTTTTAGATGGGGTAATAACTCTACTCCTTGGTATTTTTCAGGCACTTTCCTGCTTGATGACATCATTCTTGTGAGAATGAAAAGTAGATTTAATTTGTGTACAATATGTATTTAATAATGATAATAGCCTTTTTATCTCAGAAGATATATTTTCATATAAACTTTATTTCATGTTTAATAGCTATTTTGAAATGCTTCAGACATCTATGAATTACTAAAAGTTGCTATGATAATTAACTCCAGAAAAAACACTAAGGCATAAGAGTCTTAAAAGCAGAGGGCATTCTTTTTGCAACATCAGATTTAAGCACATTTTTGCAGCGTATATAATAATGAGCAATGAGATGATTGTAAGTACAATATGTACTCCATTAGGCTAGAGATCTCTGAGAGAGGTGCAATGACTATACAAATTACAGAGAATTAAACAAAAAACACTGTCTTTCAAAGACAACCTTATTCATGGCTGCAATCCCAGCACTCTAGAGTAATAGATATTCAAAATTATAAGAGTTGCTGTGGTCATGATGACTCTTCATAGCAATAAAAACCATAAGATGATCCGCATCCATATGTCTACTTCAGTGCTAGCCTGAGCTACGTTATATGCTACCTCAACAAAACAAAAACAAAAGTAACAACATCAAAGAAAAACAAAGGGCTTTTAATAAACATTCATGAGTAAAAATTATTAATGAAACTATTTGTTTTTTTTATTGTGTCTATTTAAAAGAACAATTGCAGTCAATGTGTGTACAGTACTAAGTATATTATTTGAAATAATTGGTTGATAAAATAGATATTAATTTTAAAATTTAAGAGGAGTTAGAGATTTTCAATATTATGTTATGAATACTAAGTTTTAAATGTATTTCAAAAACTCATTTATTAGAAACAATCTCTACCACAACAGTTTTGAAAAGGAAAACTTTTATAGGAATTAGACCACAAGGATTGGGTCTTCAGAAATGGGTTAATTCCATTTTTGCAATAATGGTATGGTTGTAAAAGAAAAGGATTCATGATAAAGAATTGAGTTTGACCCTTTCCTTTTATCTCTCTCTCATCTTCATGTATTCTCCTGGAGCTAGTTCTCTCTCTCTCTCTTTCTCTCTCTCTCTCTCTTTCTCTCTCTCTCTCGCTTTCTCTCTCTCTCTTTTTCTCTCTGTCTCTGTCTCTCTTTGCCTCCTTTTTGTTTTTCTCCATTTCTGTTTTTGTTATCTCTCTCTCTCTCTCTCTCTCTCTCTCTCTCTCTCTCTCTCTCTCTCTCTCTCTNTCTCTCTCTCTCTCTCTCTCTCTCTCACACACACACACACACACACACACACACACACAAATTTATGTGTGCATGTATATAAGTATGTATGTATGTATGTATGTATGTATGTATGTATGTCCTGGTTAGTTTTATGTCAGCTTGACATGAACTAGAGACATCTGAAAAGAGGAAATCTCAACTGAAAAAAAATGGCACCATAAGAGCTAACTATAAGGCATTTTCTTAATTACTGATTGAAGGGGACAGGCCCAGCCCATTGTGGGTGATGTTATCCCTGGGATGGTAATCTGAAGTTCTATAAGAAAGGAGGCTGAACAAGCTCTGATGAGAAAGCCAGCAAGCAGCAACTCTCCATAGACTCTCTATTAGCTTCTACCTCCAGGTCCCTGATTTATTTGACTCCCTATCCTGACTCCCTTTAATGATGAACAGTAATATGCAAGTGTAAGCCAAGCACACCCTTTCCTCTCCAAGTTACCATTGGTCAGGTTGTTTCTTCACAGAAACAATAAACCTAACTAGTACCCAGAGACATCCCAAGTAATAGAGATGATTTTCATTGCTCTCGACTCTCCACTGGAACTAAATGCTAGCACCGTATTTCTAGTGATACCACACATTCTGGTTGCAGGACTCAGAGAAATCAATCTTCAGCTCACCAGGAAACTCTCTTCGAAATGTGTTGTTCAGACTGCTAAGGGAGAAAGACATCAACTCTTTTATCCAGTTGATTTTGTGAACTACAATAACTACTTGCTACACAAGATATGCCCACTGGTGAAATAGTGGCATAACTATTCATTGGCAAAACCAACTGCTTTCTTGATTTGATCTGAGAACTGCTCCACAGAAAGGAATTCATGTTTGATACTGTAAATATGGTCAAAACCAATAGCCATCAAAGTCATAAGTCCTACAGGAGAACCTAGTGATGTTTTGTATTTTCTGTTTTTGCGTTTTTTCTAAATGATCATTTACTACCTTCTAAGTATATATGTTTATATCAATAAATTTGTGCTTTTCTAGATCTTTATCAAAGAAACACTGTATTTGAATGATTCATTGTTGATCAAAGTGCTAATAATAAGCAACTATAAGTGCCAAGCTGTACATGAGGATGAGTCATATATATCAATAATTCCACTGTAAAGGGTCAGAGAAATTATGGAAGACAGGGTTGCAGTAATGTAATGCCAGAGAATGGAAGGGATGCTATTAAATGATGCCCTCCATATATGTCATGGATTGTTATACATATGAACTCACAGCAGCTATGGTTACCTATACAAGACCTTAACAAGCCAAAGTCACTTAAAAATTTAGCATAGGTTGGGGAAATTGCTCCTGATGATACACTCATATACTCATTGAAGAGCTACGGGAAACTTATGGAAGCTGAGGTAATGAGTTATTTTTCTTTAGATATATGACTATTGAAGAATTATCTATCCCACAGTGTGTAATTTCACATGCATGTGTATACAGACAATGATAATTAAATTTAGTGAGAAAAGAAAGAAAGAAAGAGAAGGGAGGGAAGGAGGAAGGAGAGACAGAGGAAAAGAAGGAAGGAAGGAAGGAAGGAAGGAAGGAAGGAAGGAAGGAAGGAAGGAAGGAAAGAAGCTGAGGAGGTTTATTGGAGGATCCTGTATGAGAGCTGGAATAGGGGGGTAGATATTATTCAGATGCATTGTATACATGTATAAAATTTTCAAAGGATGAGTTAAAATAAAATAGTAAGCTAAAAAGAATTTTTAACATGATGCTAAACTAAGATAGTTATGAAGCTGGAGTGGTTCTAAAAATTTATTAAGATAAGTTCCTCATAGATCAATCCATTGCTGACCTCAGAAATAAAGTTATCAGTATACAACTATTGTCTGTGAAAGCCATGGGCATAATTTTTCAATCTCTAATGATTTATAAGTAGATTGAGTCCACAAAGCCATGAGGAAGTGGTGGCACAAGACATATCACAGTGTAACCAAGATGAGGAACATGAAGTCAAAAGAAGCTATTTTACAGCTTTAAGATTGAATAGAATTTTCCTTTTTGAGTTTAGGACATTAAGAGAGTATTTTTCACTATTTTCTTGCCTACTTCACCTTCTTTAGTGGTAATGTCTCTATTATGTGCCTGAACCAGCATGTGATTTTACAATAGAGAGCTTGCATTGGTTTCAAGGGCTTAGAGATAGGAGAGGCTTTGGCTCAGAATGATTCATGAATTGCTTCTTACCCATAACCAACTGGGAAAAAAGTCTGTAAGTGAATATAAGAATCGGGGCTGGAGTGAATTAAGATTTTGTGGTTGTAGGGATGAAATAAAGACACTTTTGATAAAATACAAGTGTTAATTTGGAGCACTAGTGCCATAATTGGGGAGTTTATATGTGTTTCTGCAAAATTCCTTGGAAACAAACCTTGAGAACATATATATATATCAGAGACTTAGTAGTTAATTATATCATTAGGGCTCAGTTTTAAATAGGTCACTGTACTATGAGTTCAAGTCTTTATCTATGTATCCATCTGTGCATCTATATTTCTTTTTATCCATCCATCATTTATCTCTCTACTTATCCATATATCTTCATGTAGAAGGAGCGCGGGCTGCGTTCCTGCCACCAGGCTCTGGCCGCCTGGCTAGCTTATGCCTAGAAATAACAACACACAAATTGTATTCTTTTAAACACTGCCTGGCCCATTATATCTAGCCCCTTCTTGGCTAACTCTCATATCTTGCTTAACCCATTTCTAATAATGTGAATAGAACCACGAGGTGGTGTCTTACCGGGAAAGATTCAGCATGTCTGACCTGGTGGCTGGCTTCATGACGTCTGACCTAGAGAAGAGAGGCATGTTGATTGCCTCATTTCCCTCTTCCTCCCAGCATTCTATTCTGTCTACTCCACCCACCTAAGGGCTGGCCTATCAAAGGCCAACACAGTTTCTTTATTAACCAATGAAATCAACACAACACAGAAGACCCTCCTACATCATCTTTATCTTTCTTCCGCCAATTAAATTAAATTTAAAAAGATCCTTAAAAGTTGTGAGTCCTGTGGTCTTTCACTTCCTAGAATCTACACTGTAAGAATTATATCTCTATTTGTTATAAATTATCTGTTAATGATTATTCTGCTATAACAGTATAAAACCAACTAAGATATGGAACAAATTATTTAAAATTGTGGGTATGTATTTAAGGGAAACTCTTACATGTGAACATCCAGGAAAGTTACACAGGGTTCTATTGCTGTTGTTGTTGCTCTGATTTATATCTCTGAACAACATTAACACAAACAGGCACTTATTAAGGATTAATTATAAACCATCTATATTTATGGATTTATAAAAATAAGGCAAACATTCTTGCCTGAATACAGTTGATTCTTTAGGGATATGCTTATAGCTGTAGGAAAATGACAAAGGAATCCAGTAAAAAACAAAAAGAGCTATAACCAACTCAAATATTCATTTATAGGATGTATGGTCTCTTTATATATGTTAGAATATAAAGTTAAAAATTTGCTATCATATGGGCAATATCATAAGTTAAAATACTACTGCTAGCATAATAGAATGTTTTGAATTCAATGACTCAAAAGAGAATAAACACTGTTGGCAAAATGCCCAAATAAACACTACAACTATGTTTTTGAAAGTCTCATGGCTGACACTCTGAAGGTGACAGCAAAAAAAGACAAATTATTGAGTTCATTGAATGAGATCATCCTTCCATTATTAAAAATACTGTTTAGTTTCTTGTAAGAGGAACCTCATTGTTGCAGTATTTACTATTTGTCTGAGATAATATTTATAAATGAGAAAAAATATAAAAGTAAAAATCAATTATAAATTTCCTAGAATAACTCCATAACTATCACTTTGGTACCGACATTCTTCTTTGCTGGTATTAAATTCATTCTTTAACATTTTCATACATACGTGCAAAGGTTTCTGATTTCTCTCAGTCCCTACCCTCATTTGTCTTCCTCCAACGCACAAAATGTTCCTTTCCCTACCTCACCATATTCATGTTTTTGTTTTGAGACTCTGTGGGGTTGAACCAGGACCATCTACATGACTAAGTAGGTTTGAAACCCTCCACTAGATCCTGGTGTGATCACCAATTATTACTCAGATAATGGTTACTCTCCAAGGTCCAAAATCGACTAGAGGTCACTAGTTGTGTAGTAGTTCTGTAGTGACCAGGTGGAGGTGTGCTGAGCCCCTCCTGAATTCAAGATCAGTGTAGTTGATGCAGTTACTTTGAGTGGGTGATTGAAGTGGCTGTATCATTTCCACAAGATATTATTCTACAGAATGTCTTCTATCTTCTGCTCTTAAATCCTTTCCCTCACAGATTCTATGATCCCTGAGCCTTAGTGGGGGGGGGGGTATAAATGCCTTATTGATAGCTGAAGACTCAATCTTAACATCTCAGCAGTTTGAGCATTTGTGTGTCATTATATTCAGCCTTCATAACAGAGGGCTCCAGTAAAGGCTAAGAGTAGTAGTCATCTTTGTGTACAAACATAATTAAAAGATTTTTGTCACAATGTCAATTTAGGTAAACTGCATCAGTAGGTTCCCCGCTAGGGCATGCTACTTCCCCAGTCATGGAATTTTGATCAGAATTTCTAGTACCAGAAATGGATTCCCTCCTTTAGGGTGGGCTTGGAGTCCAAAGACTAATTCATCATTCCCTATGCTAGTTAGATAGGAGCTATTGTTGTCTGGGGTTGGGGGGATGACTTGAATTGACGTGTGGGCATGTGTGTTGAGCATGCTCTTGACTAAGGTTTGATATGGGATGGGGTAACCCACCTCCGGTGGTGCTACCGCTAGGCAAGTGGTTCTAGTTATATAAGAAATCAAAAACTGAGCTAGCCATCGAGAGCAAGCCAGTAAACAGAATTCTTCCATATCTCTGTTTCAGTTCCTGCCTCCAGGCTCTTGGCTTGAGCTCCTATCCTGGATTCTTTTGATGATGTATTGTCTAAGTCAAATAAGTCATTTCCTCTTCTGAGTTGGTTTTGGCCATTGATCAGAGCAACAGAGAAGCCAACTAGGACACTACTATGCTCATGCCACTACTGTACAACTACAAACATTTAGCCTGGCAAAATGATTGTGTAATTCAAAGAGGGCAAGACCTGCTTTGCCTCTTCTCCCTTCGCAGCCTACATAGAACATTCTAGCACTATGAACACTAGGCAAAAGGAAGGAAGCTTCCATCTCAGTTTGAAACTGTTCTGTTGTGATAGTGGTTTGATTTGGGTTCTTTGTTTTATTTTTTTCTGTTTTGTTTTTCTGCATCTTGCAATTGAAGTGTCTGTTGTCTTCAGAAATAGTGCCTTATCATCACATTCTGGTGACGACCAAGAGAAATGGAAGGAGCCAGTATTGCTCTAAGAGGCTCTGGGCCTCTCTGGACAAACAACTGAAAAAGATTCTTATCCCTGGTACCCTAAATTTTGCTAAATGACTCATGAATCCTAGGAGTAGCTTTATCTGACTTTTTCATACACCTGCTTGATTAACCCTATCCCACACCTTCATCTCTTATCTTCTTTCCTTCTCCCCTTTCTACCTCAATATTCACCAACAACTACCTAAATTCTCAGTTAGACACAAAATAAAACAGTAGACAAGGTTCTATCCTGAATCATCCTTCATGAGAGAAAATGAATTTGCTGAGTTCCTCCCTATTTATGAATATTATCTCATTGTGTCTTCACATATAGCAATTGCATGCTTTCTTGAGACTTACCCTTACAAATTACAATTACATTTCTAAGTAGAAAATGCATAAGAATTCTAGTGTCAAAGCTGTCAATGGAGTACTACTTTGTTAACTACAGCAAGGTTTAAGAATAAAAATAGAACAATGAAAAAGAAGAGCAAAAATTTTGTAAATGCTCTTAAAAGCAGTTTCAGGAACACTTCAACACAATATTTCCCCCTGTTTTTAATCTTCTACTGAGAGAAAAAAACAAACAAGCAAACAGGTAGTTAAGAGGAAAAAATAACACTCTTTGGTGTTTCTTTGCTGTCTTCCACAAGAGAGAAAGTAGGCAAAGTCACCAGGCAATTATTGGTGTTAATAGCTTTAAGTTGATGTATATTAACAAGGAAGGAAATAGCTATATCTGCAAAAAGGGCACTGCAATATCATGCAGTACAATTAGAATGTACATGCAGTACAAGTAAAAAAGAGAAAACTTTGTTATGCCCTACGTAAACGAGATGTAAAACTTTCAGAGTTTTGTTTGATTGACTTGTTTGTGCACAGTGCTCATTAATTTCATTCATTTGAATAGCCCATGCTACAAATATCCAAATGATTATCACCAAGCAGATAAAAGATTGTCATTCTTAATAATAAGTGGGAGATTAGAAGTGTTTAGAAATGACAATGATATACGCTAGCTACAGTGAAGCTACTGTGGAGAGAACATTCACCTAAGCAATTCAAGGACTCGATGATTACTTACCAATCAGTTAACCCTCCATGAACACAGTGCCCACCATCAGAGAGAGTTACCTGACCCAGGCTGTCTCATTTCTTGCCCACATGAAACTTTTTCATTGGAACCAGTCATGAATAAGGACTGGTTATTATGTTCAGAGGCACTTTCTTTCATAGGGAAAGAATTCATCTAAGGAGTCTCCATGACAACATGTGGGCTAATGGATGGTGCTGAGTTGTCTTGGGCTAAAAAGACAAGGGAACTAAATTAGCAAGTTTTTCTAACATAAACTGAGAGAAAAATAACCCCAGGTGTTTGAATACTCTGACCAATGTTTTTTTTGACACACTAAGTGGGATGATAATAGGACAAGGAGATGTAAAGAAAGAAGCCTAGATGAGACACAGAGAGAAATGGCAGGCATTCTGGCTTTTAGAAATAGAATCCCCTACAGAGAAATCTCCTTTGTTTGTGTTTGTAGAATGTTTGCTAATCGTTCCTTCTGCTGCTCTCTCTTAAAAATGATGTAATAAAACTTGCATTATATAAAATGATAAGGTATGGAGTAACTGCTATAGATTGAACATTTGGGATGTTCCAGTCTTTGACTTACTGTACTTATTTTGAGGAAAGCAAGCCTCTGAGACAATATTTTCTGCCATCTTTACAAATGAACAAATAAGTAGATAAACTTTGGAGAAATGAGCACTCTCACTGAAGTTCGCACGAACAATCTGAGTCTGAGTAGTCCATTTACTAATTTCCACTGAAACCAAAGTAACCTGAAAAGGCAGAACAGAGGGAAACAGCTTTCTTCTATAAATATTTTAGATATTTTACTTTTATGTCATGATTATATAAAATACCTTTTAGTTTATGTTCTTATTAGCATAAACATCAAACTATATTCCAAGATTTTTTTCTATCTTTAGATGTACCTTAAAAAAAAAGAAAAGAAAAAAGGAAGGAAGGAAGACAAGAAAGATAGAAAGAGATGTCTATCCTTTGTGTACAAAATTCCATCAGTGTTGAAGATGTTGGCCGCTTGGAAACATAATTAGATTCGGGTCTCCTGAAAAGAGGAAACCCTGTATGCAGAAGTGACTACACAAGGGAAACGCCAGTAGTTAGTGTCCAACTCCATCTCGGGTGATTTCCTTTTGGAAAACCCCTTTCTGTGTATCTTGAATATCTCTATTTCTACATTTCAATATTAGAAGAAGTACTTTTATTGGCTTCCCCTCAAAAGGGAAAATATTTCATAATAATACTTAACTATGCCAAAAGGAAGTGTTTCAATAAACAAATCTCAGCAAATTGCAAACTTAACTACCTAATTATAGTTAGAACTATTTAAAAAATAGGTATCTTGTCAGTATACTCCCTACTGATGTATTCTAATTAAGAAATTTGAAAGTGGGCACACTTTAAATGGAATTTACATAGTTTTTGTTGTTAATAAACCAAAATTGAAAAAAAAAAGTCTTCAGTCTATTCATTGAACTAGTAATCCCATTTCTTAAATCAATCCTTTGAAATTATATTATTTCCACTTCAATTACGGAGTTTATGTTTAAATGACGTAATTTAATCTACAGACGTGTATGCTAAATGTTTTACATTGATATCAATATAAGAAATAATTAAAGCCCAATGAATATAAGGGATTTCAGGAGTCATTTCATTAAAGATACCATTTTACTCTTTTAAAAGCTAGCTAACAAGCATATATATTTTCCTTAGCATGAACTTAATAGACCTCTCATTTATCCTATTTGTATTGATATCAACTCAGTTAGCAGCAAAATTATTTCCAAGATCTTGTTTCTACCAGGAACCTGACTTTACATTAATTTCTAAAATTAATATAAAGTAAAACTTTACATATATTAATTTCTAGCTATTATCCCATTTTATGGTATTAGCATGTATTATCACACATTTCCATCCCTTACTCTTAAACATATGCTTGCACCCTATTTTCAGTTCTATGCTTATTCATGCAAAAGTACTTATTTATTTAAATTTCATGGCTTGTAATAGTATTAGTGGTATAATTTCTGTGATATTAAAACACAATTATGAGCATAAAACTCAAAGGGTAGAAAGCACACATACATACATTTAAACACACACATATACATTCTATAGAATTTCTATAAACTTATATGAGGAACAACACACATAAAAATGAAGGTGATAGTGGCAAGCTGTGGCTCCCTTCCGTCACAGGACAGTCAGCTGTCAAAGACTGGCGAAGCATATCTGCAACAAGTCAAGCCTGAAAACCTGGACAATTTTGCTTCTTGCACACTTGAATCTGAAAAGTCACAATGTAAAAGATTATATAAAAGACTGAATCTAAACCTACTACAATCATGAAATGGTTTCAGTGGTCAGGAACTTACTCATTAAAACAAGAAAACAGTCATGAACAGAACACATTTAGGACAACATTGCTTTCAAAGAAACTGTAAGTAACTTAATAACCTATAATAGAAATAATTCATTAAAAATGACACATAGGCACAGAGGTATAGTATTCAGACAGCAGAAGTTAACCGTGGCAATTAACATTGCAATTTATATTAAATGCAGCTAATTAACTAGAAACAGCAATTATAAGTATATAATATCTCAATTATAGGCAAATATTAGACCAATGTGGAGTAAAAATATGGATTATTGTTTAGAATGAGAGCTAGTTGCTTAAAACACCATTTCCTACCACAGCTATTAAGTTGATCTAAAGTCTTTGTATGATTTCAAGCCTTTATATTATCTGAATTTTAAAATTTGTTTCTTCCAATTTTAAGCTTATTTCTACCATATTAGAATTACTTTTTAAACAGCATATTCCTGAGTCAGATCACAGATCTATTTTTTGTAAAACTTGGTGTGGTTCAAATAATAGTTCTCAGAGATATACTTATGTGCATTTAATTCAATAAGAAGTCAGTTAATAAACACTATATGCCAAAACCCAACCCAGAGTTAATATATATTTATATAGTCTTTAAGAAAATCGGCCAAAAGTGATAGACTATAATTCAGAAATTTTTGTTTTAGGTAATTTTATATTTTCAGAGTTTGGGAATGAATGACATTCATTGTAGGATATCTCTAAGAAAAAAAAATTAAAAATACCTTTCTAAGAATTTAAAGAAAATGATATCAAATTCAAAATAGTCATGTACTTAAGAATATGTAATCGGGTCTGAAAATTTAAAAATTTATATAGTACTTGCTTAGCACATGAGAAACCTGAGATTTGATCCCCAATGTTCAAAATAAATGAATGGAAGAAAAAGGATGGAATGAATTAATAGATAGATAGATACATAGATAGATACAGAGAAAGAAAGAAAGAAAGAAAGAAAGAAAGAAAGAAAGAAAGAAAGAAAGACAGACAGGAAGGAAGGAAGGAAGGAAGGAAGGAAGGAAGGAAGGAAGGAAGGAAGGAAGGAAGGAAGGAAGGAAGAAAGAGAACAAAGGAAGGGAGAGAGGGAAGGAGAGAAGAAGGGAGGGAGGAAAGAAGGAAAGAAGGAAGGAAGAATGAAAACATTATTAACTGGAGCTTTGCATCGTCAGCATCTACTCTGGCTTCTGGTATACCATCAATACTGGACCCTTACCTCAGTCTGCTGTGGCCCAGAACCTTGGAGCTGCTTGGGTATGGTTCCACAGGATGGGTCCCTTTACCAGCTCCAGCAGGTCATAGATGGGGTAGATGTTGGAATGGGCCATCTCAAACCCTAGAAGTGGGCTTCAGCGGTAGCTGAGGTGGTCAGTCTGGGCCTCCACAGGTACTGCCCCTATCAGACAAGGTTTGGGGCCAGCTTTCCTGTTCCCATGACATAGAGGTCATCTCTCACACATAAATGATGCAGGACCAGCTCTCCTGTTGCAACAGCCCGCAGGAGGTGGGTGATCAGGGCATGGCAGTTCCTCCAGGGCAGTCAAAGGTCAGGGTCAACTCTCCCGAGCCCATACCACTGAGGCCAGTTCTAGAGAGAATGAGCCACTGTCCCGCTCTGGTGCCCAGGCAGCCAGGACCGGCTCAACTGTGGTCCCTTGTGGTACTATGACCACAGACATCAACACAGATCCTGTCTATGAACATGTGAAAGTTTTATTTGATTAGCATTAAAAGTTTCCTTCTGAGTCCATATATGTGAATGAGCTCCCATAATGCCTTGTAATTTTGTTTAGTCCTGCAACAGGACCTGTGGAGAGAGAAAAGCAGGTAGGAAAGCTGTACACACCTCAAAGGGAGCAAACCAAAGTTCTCTTTGGAAAAACATCTCAAGATGATGAGTTGGAGCTATAATGATGATGGTGGTATAGTAATACAATAAGCAGGTGATTTCTTTTCCCTTCTGTTTTCCAAAACTTTCTTCTGCAAGTTGTAACAAGGTACATTAGAATCCTTCCTGCTCTGGCAAACTGACACCTGACTCCTTTTCAAGTAGGTGTGTTTGGGTAAGTCATGTTTAGTGTCTTATTGATTTAATCAGGCTTCAACCCATCAGCTTCTGGTTTCTTTTCTCTGTGCCATCTATTATTTGTTTTCACTCTTTTGTATTTTGGATTAGCTGATTAGATATGCTGCATCCACTTCCTCTCCTTTGTTAGGCTGTTAATCATACCCCTTGTTATTTAGATTGCTTTTAATGTGTAACATACACCCTTTTCTTAGATTTAATAGCATTATTCCAAGCAGCATAATACTACTTTACACTGAGTAAGAAAGCTTTACAATGATATTTTTACACCTTCTTGTTTTAGTACTATGGTTTTTGTTTTACTTTTGCATATAGTTTAATCCCTACAATACATTATTTTTCTGTAAGCCAAAATCATTGTTTAAAAAGATAGGAATAATAGAAAAATTGGTAAAATTACCTAAGTATCATCTGTGTAAAGCAAATTGCAACAAAGTTATGAGATTTTTTAAATATATAAAGAGTATGTATAAGATTTTATACATATTTAAATAGCATGTTCATAGAATATAGAAAGAAAATGCTGATATAATTTTGCTTTTCTTTCTCTACTCGACATTAACTCATGTATATTTATTCAAAGACAAAAGTGAAAATGATTTATAAGTTTATTAAAAGTTTAAAGATATTTAGTGTACAATGAAATGTTAAATAGAAAAAAAACTATATTTTGTGGCCACTATTCCTATTATGTTAAAATAAAATGTTTATGAGATCCCATAATATAGAAACACAGAAAAAACTCTTCAATGAGTCACGAAAGCAGGGGTGGGTAGATGGGGTGGATGGGTATTAGATGACAGGGGTGGCATCTATCCACCAGATGTTGAAAGAATAAATTACTCTTTTTATCACAAAATAATAAAAATGTTTCCTTTATCCCATGCTACTGTATACATGAGTTTGACACACCAACACCCACACACATACACACAGAGAGAGAGAGAAAGAGAAAGAGACTTATTGAACATAAAATAAAGCATAAATGTGAGAAGAGGAGCCACAGTGTTAAATAGCTAGGGCCTGTGTTCTTTGCAGGAGACAGTACTCTGCAAGATACAGTTATGGAAGTACAGTTCAGTGAATTGAGTAGGCATCTATTCTGGTATGATTCAAGGCTAAGAGCACTTCTAAGCAATTTTTCAAGTAAACAAATTTATTACCATAAACCAACATCATACATGAATGTAAATTATATGGAAGAGAAACAGAAAAAAATGGGATTATCTAGAACAAATGATCACAGTGAATATAGCTTTTAGAAAAAATCATGAGCTACCTCCTTGGTGATGAGGAACTGAGAAAGTTTTTAGCAGACCCTTTTATGCATATTTTATTGCTTATAAAATACACTTGTACCAATACAGTCTGCATAATATAGCATACATGGAATCATTCCAAAATCTGTTTTCAGTCATTTACAATATGCTGTGCTTTAAAAGTCTTATGTCAATGAAGACTTAAACATTATTATATAAAACTACAAGAGTATATTATAGACAACGAAACAGGTAAGCTTACATCTTTATGGGATGTAGCTTGAACAAGATTTATTTTGGTTTAATATTGGAAGAAGAGGAAAAAGAGAAGAAAAGTAAAATATCAATAGGATTTGCTTTAGAAACAGAATTTTAATGCTTTTATGCTTATTTTTGTGATTTTTCAAATTTTGCTAGTAGTTAAATGTTACATGAGAAACAAATATTGTTCAACATTTTTCAAGCATAATATGGATTCTTTTTGGTGGTCATGGACCTTTCTTGCAAATCTTGATGCATCCTCTGTACTGGAGTGGTTCTCTTCAGAAAGTGACTGGTTCTTACTACAGAGAAATCAGTTTGGGATGAGTTTTTTGAGTGCAACCTGTGTTAACAATGTTTACCCTGGAATCCTCTAGAGTGCTATGATCGTGTTTTCTTTCTCGATTTCAATTGAGAAAGTCCACATGGCAACTTCTGGCATCATCTGATTTGACCATGGGTACATCATGTACAAATGCAAGTAACGCCATTACTTGCCTACTAGAGTATGCCCAGTTGGTTAAAGTGTCCATGGTGGTTTGATTAGGTATAGCCTCAATAGACTCATGTGTCTCAATGACCATAGGGCGTGACACTGTTAGGAGATGTGGCCTTGGTAGCAGATGTATATCACTGTGAAGGTTTCATATATGCTCAAACCATGCCCAATGTGACCGTTTTTCCTTCTGCCACCTGTGAATCAAGATGTAGAACTCTCAGTTTCTCCAGCACCATATCTGCCTGCATACTATCATGTCCCATCATGATGATAATGGGCTAATCTTCTGAAACTGTAAGCCAACACCAATTAAATGCTTTCCTTTATAAGAGTTGCCATGGTCATGGGGATTCTCTATAGAAATAGAAATCATAAGACAATTCTTTACTCTACACCACAGCATTTTCACTAAAGCATGTGAATACTTGTATTTCCTAAAACTAGTTTTCACACAAACACACAAAACATCATCACAAATATTGATGTCATTTAAAAGCTCTAGCTTATTTTGTACATTCAAGTTTTTCCTCTTGTGGCATAAGCAACCGGCCTCAATGATTCCCATAGTAAATGAAGAGTAAGTTAGTTATCAATTGATGACTAGACATGAACATCTGAACTTTCATGGCTTACAATAGCTTAAAAATCCAATAAGAGTTAATCTGGCTTTTTCCTTTGCTCCAGAAGAAATAGTATTAGTTAACTTCACTCACAGTTATTAGGTAATGACTACACTAACCCAAGAGTAACAGTGGATCATCCACACTTGACTGTGAAGAGCTAGACTATGTTTGGTGGGTGGTTCTATTCCTCCACATAGCTGCATAGTCCTTCTTGTGTGCACACCGTGTTGAGTTTCTTACCACATAGACCTGAGATTGAGAACTCCAGGAATCAGAAAAAAATAATAACTACAAATATATGAAAGCTCGGGTCTTTGAATTAGCTTCCTATAACTTCTAAATTATTCTGTCAGAGAAGTCACTTCTTCATCCTAAATTCAGTGAAAGTAGAAATAAATGCCATTTCTCTTTAGGAGGAATGTGAAGAATGTGTAGTCATCTTTAATCTGCAGCAAAATATGGATAAAAGTCAACTGCAGTTTTGTCCTTTTCTCCATTCACCTCAGCCCATAGTCATCCATCCACAATTCTATAACACAGTCAACATCAAATAATGTTCTGGCTTCATATAAAATTTCAGAAAGGGATAGGAAACTCATAGAAAAAAAGCCATTCCCTACAGATCCCCATTAGAGAAGTATTTTCCATCTAATAGTTTGTTGACAACTAGAAAATAAAATCCTAAGAGTCTGTTTTTAGTCATTCACAAATTGACTCAGAATGGACTTGAAAGTATATACACATAGTTATCAAGTGATAAGCAAAGTTAAAGTCATAAGAATTTCAATATGACCAAATCTAGGTTGCAATGTATTTTTGTTTGCTGTATAAGCTGTACAGAAAGTTATGTTATATCCTAGAGGAAAATTATGGCATAAAAAAGAGCATGAGCTTTAGACTCACATAAATCAGAATTTGAAAACATTTATGCCACATGGGAGTTGTATGATGGCAACATCACCCGGCTTCCATTTCCTCGATGCCATTGATGCTGAAGAAATGGGCTATGAAATATGCCAGTATAAGAAGCATCACCTCACAGTTCCTTCAGAAATATTTGTCATGGGAATAAATTAAATCAGCATTCTGGAAGTAATCATCTGAAAAATCAGATTCAATCAGAAAAGGGCAGCTGCTCCTGAACTAAGAGACCCACATCTATTAAAAGGCCCACAGTGTGGGCCTGGTGAGCTAGCACTACCTACCTGATGATGCACGCTCGACAATCTCAATTCCCTCCCTGGAACCCATGGAAAGCTGCAAGGAGAAAACTACTTCCACAGAGCTGACTTCTGACCCTACATGCATACATACAGTTTTTTAAAGACTCGATATGTGGTAGACAGTGTACAATTTACATATATGCAAAATAGACATTATCTTAGACAAAGTAATTTCACTCAAGAGCTACAAATTAGGATAACGTAATGAAAAGTGATTGGGGAAATGAGAGTATGTTCTTCAAACTTGAAGGAAGCAGTGACAGGTAGGTAAAAGAGATTTTATAAATGAGTATGTGAATATCAAGGAACCGACTGAGGGCATAATAAACACTTGATGAATACTCACACACAAAAAAAGAAGAAGAAGAGAAAGGGCACTTGGGAGTATCTAGCTGATTTTGTTACTTTATTCTAATGACTTTTAATGTTATGATCAAAGCCATAGACATATGATGGGGGATTGTAAATGGAAGAACAGCTACCAAATTTGTTTTGCAACCATTCATCTGGTAACCCCCTTGTAGCAGCTGAAACGAAACAGACTTACAGGTGGAAGAGCAGCTGAGCATTTGCTCTACTCATCTTCCTCCAGCATGTTGCCAAACTTTTAAAACGATGAAGTCAGGAATAATATTCTCGGATGGTTTCACCTAAATTGGAGATTCTCGGTGCTGTTTTCACACCTTCTCGAGAATGAAATTGAGACATGGGTCATGGCACCAGTCAGTGCACAGTATATTTTTATTGACCTGCCTGGGCCCTTTCCTGACTAGCAAAACTCTCCCTTGAAGTGACAGTTTGACTTCCAAGCGCATCCATGCTGTGGGAATATCTGTGAAGCACAGCCCAAGAGAACATATCAGCTTTTGCAGGAGTTTTTTTTTTTTTTTTCTCCCCCCTGGACCTTTTCTGCTTCGTTTGGATTTGCTCTAAGCTTTGGGTATAAGTCACCTCTCACACTCAAAACTTCAATCAAAGAAAACATCATTTGTACATGATCCTCGTCACAGCAAAATTATGTGCTAGACACTATAAGGCTGCAGAAGAGAAGGGTATTGGACATCATCATGAGTATATCTGTCTGACCACGAGGAGAAAATATTAAGTGATCAGTTGGATAAAATGGCTTAGAAACCCTGTTACACAGCTAGCCATGTATCTCCAGGTAGTCAGGAAATACATGTAACCAACCCACCATACCTTTCCTGTTCCCTCACTCAACACGTATTTCTTGGGAATATGTCATAGCATGATCTTTACACTGGGCATGAGAAATAGTGATCACCACGAGCACAGGACCTGTGTGGATGCTTTGCCCGTGTAGGATTTAGAATTAGACTAATTTTCTCACATGCACTGAACTGCAGTTTAATCATCCCTCCTCCAACATTTCCTTTGTACTTTTAACTAACTTTCATTAGTTACAAGATGTAGGATTTTTTGTTTTGTTTTGTTTTATACTCTTTTGGGGTCCCATCACATAGCTCCCAAATAAACACACAGAGACTTCTTCTTACTTATGAATGCCTGGCCTTAGTTTGAATAATTTCTAGCCAGATTTCCTAAACTTAAATTATCCCATCTACTTTTTGCCTCTTGGTTTTCACCTTTCTTTATTCTATATTAATTTCTCTCCTTTTAACTCCCTAGCTGGTTTTGTAGCTAGGTGGCTGGCTCCTGGCATCCTTCTCTTTTGCTCACTCCTCTCTCTTTCCCTTCATCCTTTATTTATTCTCTCTGCCTCACAACCCCACCTATCCCTCTCCTGCCTAGGTATTGACCATTCAACTCTCCATTAGACCCACCAGGTGTTTTAGACTGGCAAAGTAATAAAGCTTCACAGAATTAAACAAATGCAACATAAAAATTGCAACACATCTTTGCATCCTTCAACAAATACTCCACAGCCTAAATGAATATAACCCATCTTAAAATAACATTTCACAAGTATGAGATGAATATTTCTATCCTTCAAGGGTACACTCATAAGTTCTATCTATGAATTTCCCAGAATTTGTCTGTATCTAAATAATTTCATTGTTTGAATTCC
Organism: Alexandromys fortis; assembly: GCF_014885135.2. Taxonomy (NCBI): domain Eukaryota; kingdom Metazoa; phylum Chordata; class Mammalia; order Rodentia; family Cricetidae; genus Alexandromys; species Alexandromys fortis. The sequence continues at coordinate 33,182,300 of NW_026067944.1, forward strand.
ATTTCCAAATTTGAATTATGTAATTTATTATTCCTTGGCTAATCACTTAAATAATTGATATACCGATATATGGTCATTATAAAATGGCATATAGTTTTCCAAATATCTATTAGTACAACAAATAATGGTGTGTTTACCTTTGATGATGTGTTTTAAACACCCTCTGCATAACTGAATGCTGACTAGCTCATAGAACTTAACAAAAGATGAGCTGAAAGTGCATGTTTCACCCAGCAGGTCAGAATCCAGTTGAGAAGCATGACTAAATATCTCATGTTCAATAGGGAGATAATGTTAGTGTCTGGTGTGACAAGCCACAGTTTTCAACTATAGGATTTTTTTTTCTTTTTAATTGGCACATGAAGAAAAGAAGAAGAAAATAAAAAGGAAAAAAGTCTCCAAGCGACAGTTTTCAACTATAGGGTTTTCTTTTTAATTGGCTCATGAAGAAAAAAGAAGAAAAGAAAAGAAAAGAAAAAGAAAAAAAGTCTCCAAGTTATCACCCTTCAGTTACACATAAGCCTGTCAGAGGAGAGCAGCAGAGCTCTCCAGCCTCCAGCTGAAACTCTCCAGAGTGAAGGGCTGGGACTTCGCCACACTTAGCATGCCACATGGGAATAGATTTTAGAAGAATTTGCCAGCATGCTCAGGTCTAGAGAGGAGCCTAAACTTCCTCCATCATACTTATAACACACTAAACACAAAATCAGAAGAAAGGGGTTTAGGAAATGCAAGATTATGGTTTAAACACTTAGAGTGGGAAAGAAAAGTTCATTTCCTCCCTGACTACCTCCCTCACCTTCAGATACTCCAACCTCCCACAAAAAAATAAAATAAAATAAAATAAAGATTTCTTCACAATTTACAGGGCAATGTTTACCAGTTTCTTCCTTTTATGCCAAAATATAAAAGGAAATATTGATGTCTTTGTACATTGTGTTGTGACAGACACAAACAGGAAAAAATAAAAATAAAAATAAACAGATTTTATTTCTTTTAAGTAGCAACTTCACCTCAGTTATTTAGTATCTGAGCAGAGCATATGTGTGATTACCATACAAAGATCAAATATTATTGAGCTGACTATGATATAAAGACTTATAAAAATTTTCATTTTATAAAGCACTAGTCATTATGAATCCATGTGTTTTCTAAAACTACCAATCAATTCAGTTAAACATTTTCTAGCCTGTCTCTATCACTGAAAAATAGAGAAAGATGGCTGAAACTGTCAAGGCCAACCCTAGGAATCTTCATGAAAGAAATACTTCACAATACTTTGTAGTATTCATATGACTATTCTTAAAAAAAAAAAATCAGGGCTGGAGAAAGGACTCATTGTTTAAGAGCATTTGCTGCTCTTCCAGAGGACCAAAGTTTAATTCTGTCATCACTCCAGGCAACTCATAGGGCTACAATGTCTCCTTATACCCTCTGTGGGTGTACACATTTAAAAAGAAGTAAAATAAATATTTCTTTAAATCACTGAAATTTGTGATTAACCTTAGAATTATTTGAATGTCATGACTTCCATACCATATGTCAGAAATCTTGACCTTAAATGTTCTTATGAGAGAAAACCTGAGTCCATCCTACATGTTTTTCCTTTCTCCCTACAGTGAAGTGTCATGTAGGTTTAAGGAAAGAAGGTAACTGTGAAAAAACTAAAAGAAGCCTCACCACAACTAAACCACCTGAGACTTGGTTCTTAGAACTCTGGAACTGTGAAAAACATTAGATTTTGGTTAATTAAGTTACCCAGTTGCTAAGGCAGCTTGTACTGATCTATCTAGTTCCCACTGTTGCTCCGTCTAGGCAGGTAGTAGTGGTCCTTGGAGGGGTGGCAGATGACTGAGAGATTTAGTTCCCTGAAACTGAAAGTCTAATAGCTTTCTCATCCTAGATGGAGCCAGAGGCAATAGCTAAATGTCCTTTTTCCTTCCTGGGGTAGCTCTCATGCCTGTCCACCACCACCGCATGAACTAACAAAAAAAAAAAAAAAAAATTCTTCCCTACTTCAGAAAACACTGTATTATTGCCAAAGACCTTCCCTGAGGATACAGCAAGACTAACTTGTTCTGTCACATTCCTTTTCCTTTCCAGCTCTCCAGCAGGAATTGAGCCAAAGAACACTTCACACTGAATTTATTTTTTTATCCAGTTTTACCTTCACTTAAACGTCAGCTTCCTACAGGATCCAGTCTTTTGTTCCTCCTTGGCATAATTACCATTTTATTTTTTCTGATATTGCTGAAGCTGTTTTTACAAACAAATAATGCAGAGGTGAAGGCAAAAGCACAGTGAGCGCAGGATGGGAAGGGAACCTTGACTATTGTCCTTAACACCTGCCGTGAGTCTAGATTGGATTGATTCCCTCAGAGTTTCCAAGTCTTTTCTCCCTAACATTTTTGATAGCAGCATTATCATTATTATTATCACCTTCCAGAAACACTACTAAATGGCAATGTGCTGCTGCTAACAAAATGAACTTACGAAACTGATTCCACAGTAAAAAATAAACAAGTTAATAATAATTCCAACAACCCAGGATGCACCGTATCTACTCCCATTTTCTTTGCATTGTTCACTATGTCTTTTTTATTCCATTCACAATTACGGAAATACACTGTATGCTACCTTCCTTTAAGTCTCAGTTTCATTCTGAAATCTTTTGTCCAATTCTATTTTCTACCTTTACACTTTTAAAGGATTTTTATTCTTTGAAATATTTAAAGGGTATTTATACTTTGAAATTTTCACACATGTATGTTATGTATCTTGATCATATTCATCCCCAATTTTTCCCCCTCCTTCATATTTTCTTCTTGTTTTTTTTTTTAGCCTACTGAGCCCAGTTAATATTACTGCACACACAGGTATGTGAGGCCATATGCTAAAACATGGACAATTTATCATTGGTGATAATCCCAAAGGAATGAATTTCTTTCCCCCAATTGTCATTGATTGTTAGTTGTTCCACAACTCAAGTAGAGCCTCATTTTCCCCTTCCACATCCAGAATGGAATGTTAGCTAGCTTGATCTTGTGTGGGTCCAGTGCGAAAACAATAGCTTCAGTGAATTCCTGAGGACAATGATCATGTCATGTCCATGTCCACATGACAACGGTTGTTAGCACTCTTCACAATTCTTCTGTTCTTAGATTATTTCCACTTCCTCTCCCTAGATGTTTCCTTTAAAATTGTGCAAATGATATCGTAAAATAGATGGTTCACTTAGAAATGAATACTGAACAGTCATCTATTCTCCGTATTTTTATCAGTCATAAGTCTCTTAACTGGCTAATATCCATTGCAAAAAGAAGTATCTGTGGCCAAGACTGACAGAAGCACAAATATATGAGTGTAAGAATAAATGTTTAGATGTCAAATTGCCAAAACAAAATCCACTTAACAAAACAATAGTAGTTCTACCCTAGGGCTACGGGTTTTTGACCATGCTTACAGTAGTACCAGACATGAATTCCTTCCTGTGACTCAATCTTCAAATCCATTTGGAAAGTAATCAGTCATTTCCATATCAATCATTCCACAATTGAATCAAGGGCACATCCTTTCTGGCAATTTGGCATTATCTGTGGCATCTATCATCCAATACTAAGTCCATTGATGCCATTTTTCTCACAGCACCCTAAACAACACCTTCAGGCACTATGAAAATTAGTTCTAGGTCCATTCCAACATGTTTCCTCTATGTCCTGCAACCAAAGTGTGGTGTGTTTTCAGAAAGAAGGTCTTACTGTTTAGCAATGGTAGGCAACCAAGAGCAATGGCAAAAGCCTATTCTGTGTTGGGGGCTCTGGTGCTTCCTCTACATGCTTGTGTGTGTGTGTGTGTCCCTTTTAATTCATTTGGAGTTCTACAATTTATGTCTCTAAGTATATCATAAGCTTTTTAGAGAAAGATGGTAGGTATGATAATTGTTTAAATTCTCCAATGGACAAAGTCAACGTCTGGCACATTGCCCACTAGGCACAAGAATTAAGAGCATAATACTGTCATTTGCAGTTTTACTAAGAAAATGGGAGGTAATCTGAAGTAACTCTTTCCTAAAGTGAGTTTAAATTGTCTTCTACTTAAAGAATAGTAGAGTCACATGTCTGTAATTGCAGATAAATCATAAATATCAATGATCTCTGTGTAGTAATAGGTTCTGTGAGTGAGTATGTTCCCTAAAGGTTCTTGGGCTGAATTCATGGTCCTCGCTGTGGGAGCGGGAGATGGTGGAATCAATAGATAAAGCTGGATAGAAAGTAAGGGGAACATTAAAGGCTCATCATGAAGCAAAATGTTGCAGGTTTTGTAGGATCAGCATAAGTTCCTGCAAAAAAAAAATAGTTAGTTGTAAAAATAACAAAGCTACCTCTTAATGCCCTTGCATTTCTGAACCACCTGATCTTTCCTCTCAACATGTGCTTAACTATGATGTCATCTGCAACATCAAAATATCATGATTTAGCCAGAAGTTTTTCACTTGAAAGAATGGAGTTGCTTGATTATATACTTCGAGCTTCTAAAACTGTGAGCTAAGTGAGCCATTTTGTTCTACATTTGTTAACCCGTCTATTATTTTACTATAGAAAGAGAACATGATTTGATGCTATATTGAAGACTGTAGTTTAGGGATGGCTAGTAATCTTCAGACAGTAATTGACTGTAAGTAGATATAATGAATAAATACAGGCTGAACTTAACTGTTAGTGTGAACCAATTCAACAGATATTTATCATGCACTTACAATATTGCAGGTATTAGAGAGAGAGAGGAACTCATTCCCATTATTTCTTTTTTAATCCCCTTGAGCACATAAAACCAAAGAGATCAGCACAACACCAACCAAAATGATAAAATTAAGACACAGTTTTAAAATACACAGATCCAATTTCTTAGTATGATAAAACTTTTTTGCAAAAGGATTTTAATTTATTATTTATTGTGCAGCAGATACAGTATATGCTATACATTTATTACTTTGCTTAATCACCACTGGAAATATGGTTATACACATTGTCAAGTAGAACATCTGAGCGATACAGCTGAAATACTTTGCCCACAAATACATTTAGATGTCAGCTCATTCCCCAAAGCCTGCTCTTAGCTGTTGTAGAATACTGAACCCAGAAAAAATAATATGCATACTACTATGCTCAAATAGGTCAATGAAAGGAGATTTCACAGAGCATATATTTGATTGCTTAAATTTTCCTATTACTTATTTCTTACTTATACCCCTTTGTTTCAATTTTGTCTTTAGTAATATTTACAACCTTGACTGCCTGGAAAGTACACCCAGAGTCTAATGGAAATTAAGAAGAAATTCTGCCTCTCAGATATCAGGGAACCCCAAGAAAGAGAAGATAGAAAGTGTATAAGAACCAGAGATGATGGAGGACAACAGAACAGTGCATCTAAATCAACTGAACCAAGCTCCTGTGAGCTCACAGAGACTGAAGCAGCAAACACAAGACCTGCATGGGTTTGTCCCAGGCCCTCGGCATATGTATTATAGCTTTTGGTTTAATAATTTTATGGGTCTTCTGAGTGTGTGAATGAATGGGTCTCTGATTCTTCTGCCTGTTCTTGGGCTCTTTTCCTGCTGTTTGTTTGCCTTGTCTAACTTCAATATGATTTTTTTATCTTATTATTTTGTTAATTTGTATTTTTGTTATGTTTTGTTGTCATTTATTAGAAGCCTGTTGTTTTCTAATGTCAGATATAAAAGGAGGGGTCTGATGGAAATAGATATGCAGATGAACAGAGAGGAGTAGAGTGGGGTTTAATCAGAATATATTATATGAGAAAAGAACCTATTTTTAATAAAAAGAAGAAAAGAAACATATTTTGGTATGTATAGGTAGGTAAATAAATAGATGCTATATAGACAAATAATAAATATTATTGAGCAACTTGTATGTGTTTGTGTAAATGTGTATATATAGAGACTTGACTTTATTATTCCTATTAACTTATTTCATTGCTATAAATTACTTTTTTTAAGGTTATGAAAATAACATTTTACAAAGCATGAAGAATTTAGAAAAACTGCCAGGAAATCCTGCTTGCCTTTTTAAAAACCCAACAAACAATGACCTCACTTTATTATATTTATTTTAGGAACTTTTATTTAAATATGACTCACAATTATTGCAGAGAACTCACCATATTTAGTAAATGCAAGAAAATGCTACAAACAGTGCTGGGTATAAATAAGACTACCTGGGGCTCCCGTTTTTTTAACCTTTATTCTTCTCTTGTACATTGTATATCAATTATAGTTTCCCCTCCCACCACTCCTCCAAGTTTCTCCTCCTGCCATCCCTCCCGAAGATCAACTCCTCCTATGTTTCCCTTCAAAAACAAAATTAAAAAGAAAAAAAAAACAGACCTCCCAAGGATATACATTGATCATGGACTAACAAGATACAATGAAACTAGGCATACCAAAAATCATATCATATCACAGCTGGATGTGGCAAACTAGTAGAAGGAAAAATGTCCTAAAAACAGGAAAAGGGGTCAGAAAAACATCTCCACTCTCACTGTTAGAAGTCCCCCAAAACCTAAGATACACAGGCATAATATATATGAAGAGGACCCACACAAGAAGTGAAGAAAAGAAAACCTAACTGGTAGGGTAGTGACCCTTACTGTGTATAACTCTAGTCTATGTTATTGGCTATAAACACACAAGCATACAAATTTTTCATGAATTCATAACCCCAAAGTTGGATGCCAGGTGTAGCATAAATTCTAATTACTATTAATAATAAAGCAGCCAACTACTAGAGATCTCTTACCTTTACAAAATCTTAAGACTAAAAAGAAAGTGAGTTCCTGTCTTGTCCTGCCTTATATTCCTCTCTAGTGCTGGTACAAAAGGCATGCACCACCACTGCATGGCCTCTATGGGTAACTAGTGTGACTGCTGTGATTAAACATATGTGCCACTACTGCCTGATCTGTATGGCTGACTAGTGAGGCCAGCTTTGCACTCTATTCTTCAGGTAAGTGTTATTTATTAGATGATAAACAAGATATCACTATAGTTAGTCCCTCTGGCTCTTAAAATCTTTCGTCTCCCTGTTCTCCTGAATTCTTTTATATCTGTCTAGTGTTGGCCGTGAGCCTCTGTATATGTTTCTGTTGGTTTCTGGATGATGCCCTTCTGATGATAATTGGACTATGCACTGATATGTGAATATAGTAGAGTATAGGAACTATTTCATTGGCTTTTCCCCCAGATATGCTTGTTTTTATCCTGGGTCTCTGGGCTGTCCTACCTTTGGTTCCTGGCCACCAAGACAATGGCAGGCATGGGCTCAAAAGTTGGACCAGTCATGTATTGACCACTTCCACAAGCTCTATGACATCATTGCCCCAGTATATTTTGCAGGCGGTATCTCTGTTGATGTCCTAGTCCCATGAACATCTGGATGTATCACCATCTCTGATCTCAAGATGTACTACAGAACTATAGCAATAAATCCAAATAGTATTTTTACTATATAGAATCCAATCAAGGCCCAGACATAACACTACACACCTATAGATCCCTGATTTTTGACAAAGAAACCAGAAATACAGAATGAAAAAAAAAAAGAAAGAAAGAAAGCATCTTCAAAAAATTGTGCTGGTATAACTGGATGTCAGTTTGCAGAAGAATGTAAACTGATACGTATCTATCACCCTGCACAAAACTCAACTCCAAGTATATCAAAGACCTCAACATAGAACCACATACACTTAATCTAGTAGAAGATAAGTGACAAATAGCATTGAACTTAAAAGCACATGAGAAAACTTCCTGAACAGAACACCAATACTATACAAACAATTGAACAACAATCAATTATAATAAGACCTCATGAAACTGTAATTAATAAGAACAAGGGATAGAGATGAGTGGCAGAGCATGTATGGCATAGGCAATATGTGGAATCTACACATGAACACTAAGAAAACTAAAGAAATTAAAAAGAAGTTACAAATTAAATTTGTATACCACTAGAATATCAGTTTCCTTTGCCTCGATTACAATCAATACTTAAGTATCTCAATGTGAACAATGACTGTCAATTTCACCAGGAGATACTTTAAAAAAGAAAATGATGGTGTTAACTAACTATTGAACCACAAAATAAGAATTCCATGGGATGTAGGAAATGGGATGTAAAATGGGGTAGGAAAATTATTTAATAAATGGGGAGAAATAGCAGCATTTGGAAATAAAAGGTGAATGTGAGTAAAATATATACAGGAAAGTGGAGAGGGCAGACCACATTTATTTGTTTATGCTTCAGTCCACTTGGTATCTTTGTGCATTTTACTGTCTTACTATTTAGCAAATATAAAAACGTGATTAACAGAGGCTATAAAAAGCAAAAGTAATGGAAGTAGAACAAAAACTACAATCACAAACGCAGCTGAAAGATAAATTTTATCCTTCGTGTAGCGAACAAGACAATATCATTTAAAATTCACCCTTAAGTGAATTGTAGTTATAGTTTAACAAACTTTAAAAAAAATGTCAAGCCTGGCGATGGTGGCGCACGCCTTTAATCCCAGCACTCGGGAGGCAGAGGCAGGCGGATCTCTGTGAGTTCGAGACCAGCCTGGTCTACAGAGCTAGTTCGAGGACAGGCTCCAAAGCCACAGAGAAACCCTGTCTCGAAAAACCAAACAAAAAAGAAAAAAGAAAAATGTCAAGTATGTGGTACAAAATATGTTTCTTAGTTAGTACTCAAACAAACTACTGTCTGTATGAAAGTCAATGAAGTATATTTTCTGTCAGATTTGCAGGTATTCAAGGCTAAAATGTAAGCTACCTATGCAGTAGGCTGGCAAAAAAAAAAATAGCTTGAGTTATTCAGATAAACCAGAGCTGACTCAAAATTAAACTAGAAATAAAAGATGTGTTGAAATATGCAATAACAAAATGTGTTCTGCATTGGTGCAGAAAATCAATATGTAGATTGAGAAATCAATTGTAAAATTCTGAAAAGAAAAAGTTGTAGAGTAAAACTCAAAGACTATAGAGTTTTCATGCATGCTATTTCCATGAGACACAAATAGTGCTCTGTGACATCTTAGTGATGGGACGGACGAGTCCTGTGAAGATAACAAGAAATTTCTAGGAAAAAACTTTGAACTCTAACTAACATTGTTTCAATCTTCAAGAAAATAACAAAGATGACATGGATAAGAACCTATGACAGGATGGCAGGTTGAACAATTCTGCTCTTTCAGTTTCCTACATATTCTCAATCTTTTTTAGTCCTATGAATTCATTTTGATTTCAAAATAAAATTTTACAGAGAAAATCCAGAAATAGAGACACAAATGTAAAGAATGTAAATAAATGTACTGTGGAAAAATAAGATTCTACTCAATTTTAAACATACTGTTATTTAATCGTTGATTTTAACTTCAATATTAATATATAATTGTGGAAAATTATTATTTCCCAAGTACTGCAGCTAGAGAATAGATAAGTAGGTAGGTAGAAGATAGATAGACAGACAGACACACACATATACACAGACACAAATACATTCTTTAATATTATGAAACTTCCAGTCTAGTAGGAAAGATAGAAATTTATACAAATCTCCAAATTTATTAAAGTTTAGCATTTAATTATTGCTTTCAATTTCTTTTCAGCTCTGATAAAAATTATTTCTTTAAAGTGACAATCTTGTATTTTTTAATTTTACATCCTGGACCATCAGAACAGTAGCTATGGAAACATGAACACTGTATATATTCCAAGAGGCAGCTACAAGATAGATTTTAAATGCTGGAAAACCTGAATTTCAAGAGCTATTTTCTCTGTTAAGATTAAGACTATTTTACCAACTGGGATATTCCTCTTAGTTATTTTTTTAAATTCATTTTACATACCAACAATAGTTTCGCCTCCCTCCCATCCTCCTCTTCTCCCCTTATCCTCACAGCATATCCACTCGTGAGAGAGTGGACTTACAGGAAATCCTGGCATATTAAGCTGAGGTAGGGCCAAGACCCTACACTCTGTATCAAGCCTGAGCATGGTATCCCACCACTGAGAATAGACTCCAAAAAGACAATTTATGCACCAGGGATAAATCCTGTTCTCACTGCCAAGAGCCTCCCTAAAAAACCATACCGCACAAATGATGTGGGAATTCCCTCTATATGCTGTGAATATCATTGGTTAATAAAGAAATTGTCTTCACCTGTAATAGAGCAAAAGAATAGAACTAGGCAGGGAAAACTAAACTGAATGTTGGGAGAAGGAAGGTGGAGTCAGGGAAGAAGCCATGGAGCCACCACCAGAGACAGACATGCTGAAGCTTTGCTGTTAGGCCTTGACCTCGTGGTGATGCACAGATTAATAGAGATGGGTTAAATTAAGATGTAAGAGTTAGCCAATAAGAAGCTAGAGCTAATGAGTAATTTAAATAATATAGTTTCTTTGTAATTATTTTATGAGTCTGGGTGGCCAGGAAACAAAAAAACAGCCTCATACAACACACAACTTTCACCCACATTCAGAGGGCCTAGTTTGGACCCATGCATGCTCCCCAGATGTCAGTCCAGAGTACATGAACACTGACTAGCTCAGGTCAGCTGTCTCTGTTGGTTTCTCCATCCTGACCTTGACTCTCCTTGTTCATATAATCTCTCCTCCCTCTCTTTGATTGGACTCCAGGAGCTCAGCCCAGTGATTGCCTATGGATTTCTGTATCTGCTTCCATCATTTACTAGACGAAGGTTCTACTATGACAGTTAGGGTAGTCACAAATCTTATTACATGGGAAGACCAATTCAGGCACCCTCCCCGCTACTGCTAGAAGTCTTAGCTGGGGACATCCTGTAGATTCCTGAGAATTTCCCTATCAACAGGTTTTTCTCTAACCCCATAATGGCTCCCTTATCAAGATATCTCTTTCATTGCTTTCCCTTTCCATCCCTCCCCCAGCTCAACCATCCCAACCCTTCATGATTTACTGAAGCTGAGGGCTGGACCCAGGGCCTTATGCTTGCTAGTCAAGCACTCTACCACTGAGCTAAATCCCCAACCCCATCCTCTTAGACATTCTTACAAGAGTACGGAGGAACCCAGGACTGGAAAGACAACCTAGTAGTTAAGAACATTTAATACTCACCTAGAAGACACAAGTTCAGTTCCCAGCACTCATGGAAAGGATGACAACTGCCTGGACCTAACCTAACGTTAAGCTGAAGCACAGATATGACTATGAAATGGAGATCACACATTCTTCATAATGCTGGTAAAAGAAGTGCATAAAACAACCATACCTAACGACAAACATTAGTTAGAAAACAATATAAAAGCATAAACATAATTAGTAAATTAGTATTTGCTCTAATATTCTAATTGACAAAACATTCCTTCTAGGATAAATGTAGAAATTGTGATAGTTTAAAAGCCAAAAGTGTTCCCGAAAATAAGCGAATTTCACTCTAATTTTTAATGTCTCCAATACTTTTAAATAGAATGCAAATGGAGTCTGCAATTTTCCTAATTTATTAATGAATTAAAAATTCCCAGAGTGAATGTTTTTGCTGATGAAAGATCCCAGATAACCAGTGCTGGCTTATGGTTAGGTAGAAAAATGATAAAGGACTAACAGATTTCTTTCCAAAACTGGACAGAACTCAAAGAGGAATATCACTTTCCAAGGTTTGGATCACAATGTATTCTTGATCAAATGCCCTACAGTATGAAAACATGCCAGTCTATGTTTCTCCATTTTAAAAGTCTGATCTGGCACATATAGCATCTTCGTCTTGTCCATGATTTGTAACTCTCACAGAACCCATAAAGAGTAATTAAAAATGTAGCTGGTGTGAAATGGCTTGGAGGTATGATTAGGTACTCAATAAATGCCTGACAGTTGCATAAAGCTCCATTTTCAGCTAGCTATAATTGTCTCCTTATTGAACAGTCCTTTAGCTTCATATATGCCTTTTAATATCACAATTAATTACTACATGGCCTGACTGCATATATGAAGTTCAACACACTCTCTGTCCACATATCTGGACTTTTTTTTTTTTTTACTTTTTTTTTAGTGTATGTGGTGTGGTGTGTACATATATATTTGCATGTTCAGTGAATATGTAACTGTGTGTGCATGTGAGGTTATGTAGAGAGTCTTCCTAGATTGCTCTTAAACTTATGCATTGCAACAGGTCTTCTGAACTGGTCTCAGAGGTGGCTACTCTGGCTGGTATATCTAGCCATCTTGCTCTGAAGACCCCCTGCTAAAGCCTTTTGGGTGCCAGAAGTACAGATTGGCTGCCATGTCCATTTGACATTTACATGAGTGTTACTGTTGTGGAATATTTGTTTAACTAGACATAGATATGTTACATTTGTTTATGTTGCATTTGTTTAATTATGCAAAGATGTGTTGCTTTCCCTACCTAAGGCACCTGACTAGTCTAATAAAAAGCTGAATCATTAATAGGTAGGCAGTAAAGGGATAGGTGGGGCTGGTGGACAGAGAGTATAGGTAGAAGGAGAAAAAAGAGAGAGAATGAGAGAGAGAGAGAGAGAGAGAGAGAGAGAGAGAGAGAGAGAGAGAGAGAGAGAGACCAGGGCCAGACAGCAAAAACACAAAGTAGGATGTTGGGCCTCATGAGGCCCTGGTGTGAGGCCCAGTGTAACTTCCTAGTTCGAGTTTGGAGACCTGTCTTTGGCCATGACTTCCACATATGAGTGAATCAGCACAGCCTGACCTAAACCCGCCTCTGTCCAGTCACCGCTAATGTGGCAGAATATTATTGGCCCTTTTTCTTACTCCACCTTACCCCATCCCAAGACTCCCACCCCCATTACAACCCTATATAAGTTCCCACCTAATACAATTAAACAAGATCATGCTTCAACAACAACAAAAAAAGAAAGTTACACATCTTACATCACTTAATCCTCATAATAAATTATGAGTGATATGTGTTAGTATCCAGGCATATCTAGTCCCTGCTCCTAGGGTACAGACACCCCTTGGCTTATGGCAAGCAGTTCTATTGTATGCAGTGCAAAGGTCCCTGTAAAAGACAAGTTCCGCCCACTCCCAATCTCTCCCCCCCCCCAGCAAGATTTGGACTTCCTCTTCACTCCTCTCTGTCTCTCTGTCTCTCTCTCTTTGTGTGTGTGTGTGTGTGTGTGTGTCCTTTCCCTCCCCACTACGCTCCCTCTTCCCAAATAAGCTCCATACTCAAGCTCTCTCCACGGGGTGTACTTTCTCACCTGCCACAGGTTTGGGCCATCCGTCTTGTGCCCATTTTACAGATAGAAAATGATAGGAAATTGAACTCCAACGTGGTTGGGGAAGCTATTATTCAAGGGTCAGAGATGAAGTGAGAATGAAATGAGATGAGCAAAACCACATCTTGATTCAGATTTCACACTTTTCTCCTCAAACCACATTACCTCGGGGACACATATATATGATTTTTAGAGAACATCAACAATCCAAGAACTGGGCAGTGCTGGCAAAACAGCTGGTCCTATGGTGGGTTAGTGAAGATTGGCATGAATGGAGGGTATCACTGCTTGCAAGCATGAAAGTCAGGAAATGTTGATACAGACTTGCATCTCCCCACCCCACCCCCACCCCATCTCTCTGCATTTATTTTATTTTATTTTATTTTTTTCTTACTGTAGCCTTTCTTTATTTTCTTGAGGGTGAAACCCACAAGATTTCTCTTTGAGAAGTCCAAAGCTGGTGTGTGTGTGTGTGTGTTTTTCTTCCAGTACAGGTGGTTGAAGCTTGAATTCTGCTGACGTACGATAGTGATCCCCGTGTTGGAAAGCTCCCACATCTGTCAGAATAGGTTAGATGCTGCATTGACAGCAAGCTGCTTAAATTGTCACAGAAAACTTCTTAGTTATTTGCCGACTCTTTGAAAGATGAAAGAAAAAAAGCCTCAACAATTTGTGAAATTTAAAGAACTGTTTCAGCATTGTAGAAATAGAGCTGTTTTTTTTTTTCTTTCAGTGCAGAAAACTTTGCTTTTTAAGGCAAATTAATATGTTAAATGGAGGATATCTGAACTCCAAGCCATCAGAAGGTTGAAGCGGGGTGAGGCAGCCAGAGATAAGCACTCCGTCTGACTAGGAATAAAAGCCAAGATAGTGGCCGTCAGTTTGTCATCCAGAAACTCTGTTCCCTTACAACAATTTTTCTTTGATTCAGCTCACAAAAAAAAAAAAAAAAGAATTATGCTCCAGCTTCCTTTCAGAGAGGTTTCCTCTTGCATACTTCCCATCTGACCAGCTCTGCCAAAGGGGAGGACACTTGCCTTCCCTCTAATCTGGTAGAGAGCTGTGTTGCTCTTGTGATTTCTTGAGTGTGTTACAATCTGGGAAGAAAGGGTAAGCTCATTAAGAACATGAACGTTGTCTTTAGGGAACAATGTAATTTTGCTTCCAATGTAGCTCCTGGCTTTCTGAAGATAATACAGGACTCATATGCCTTAAAGTCTCTATCTCTAAAGACAGTACTATGCCACGCATTCTTTAATTTATGTCGGAGTAAAATTATAGGAATAATACACTCCAACAATCCCTTTAAGAGAAAAGAATAATCCTTGCAAGTGATTGCTACAGAAAAGAACAAAACAGGGTCCATTTGTTTCAGTTCCATATTCACAGTTTAAATTTAAATTGGGAAGAAAAGATGTTCTGAAACCGTTCATTATCCAACGTCGGGTGCCAATCAAGTCATGCATTTACTCTGTGCGGTGTGGAGAACAAAACGTCCTTTGCACGGATCCACATGACAGTGTCTTCTGTTTTACTTTTCTTCTTCAGTGTCGCTCTTGGGAAAGGCAGCCATCTACCGTATGCTGCAGCCTGGCCCTGTATACCCCGCTTGTTCTGTTTCGTGTCTTTATTTAGCTGCACCTCCTGGCATGTCCTATGTGTCTATGGTTTGATCTAGATGGCTGAATGAATTCATCATTGTTTGGGCCGCAACTGAAGTTTAAAGGCAGGGAAATCAGGGGCCTGAGACAGGTTTTATAGTCTTGTCTCCCCTTTCAGCACCCGGCACAGGACCTGGCACCCGATCAGTGTTTGCTGAAAGGAAACGAAACACTAACCAGAGAAGACACTGAGATGACAGTGAGCACCGGCGGTCGCCACTGTGTCTGGTGCCCAGATTCGCAACCAGGAAAACTGCTTCTGGGTCCAATATCTGTTTGTGAAACTACAGATGGACTTACAGACAATCTAGTCACAAAACGCAACTGAAAAGAAATCTTTTTGGCTTCTTTTTCCATTAGGCTGAAACCAAAACCCACTGAGAATACTCTGACAGAACTTAATCGGGAAGATTTCCGAACAAAGGAATTGTGATAGTGTCTTCCTGTGAGTCCCAAGTCCTGATATGGATCAAAGGTGGGCCTGCAAAAATCCCCTGCACCCTGCTGCCTTCACCTCCTTTTCCTATGAATCACACTACCACTCATCCAGGCAAAGAAAAAGGAAAAGAGTCTCGGGTTGCTAATCTATATAAAAGTCTGCAACAAGGCAAAAGCAGTTAATACCATGTCTTATTAAATTGAACCCCCCCACACCAGGTGATAAGATCTCTACACTGAGTCCATTTTATTCAGCTGGATTCAAACTAATCCCTCCCATGGTTCCAGGAATAAAGGGCTCTGCCATGGGGGAAACAGGGGTCCTGCTTTTCATCCCCTAACTCAGGGGATCTTGCTGGTCTAAGTGAAAGCTATTAATCTAATACTCTGCCCTTGTATTCAGAGCCACAACATCTTAAAACCCTTGGTCGTCTGGCCGAAGAGTTATTACAAAGCAAATGGTCTGTCTAGCTTTTGAATCTCCCATTAGGACAGAGTAACCACAGAGAAAGCATTAGTAAAAGGTGGGCTGGGAGACTTCTATTTTAGAGTCATGTTTATACTTGACTTTTAGTAAAAAGTCTTTGAGGAGTTTTAATACTTTTAAATATGGAGATACAGTTATGATGCTCTACCAATTGACATTATGTTAAACTGGCAGTCTTTTAAATGCTTTCAAAAGACTGTCAAATAATTATTCTACAAAAGCATCTTTAAAACTTTCCCTATAATAGTGAGTATTCACTAATATATAACAAATATAATCGTCATTGTGGGTTGCGCTGAGAGAAAACATCTACTGTTGTGATCAAATTCTATAATAGAATTTCATTATGTATGCCTTTCTAATATTTTGGCAACCTGCTCATGTATTCCTATTCTTTATGTAAGATGTACTGAGACAGAAATTAACTTTTCCATTTTAGCAAGTATTGTGACAAGCCAAAAGATCACCACAGAGGCAAAACCAGCAGAACAAGAATGAATACGCTAAGAACCGGAGTGCAGAAACTACTGACTTCAAGAGAGAACCTGAAATGTGTTTTCTCTGCATTTCTGAGTTAGTGGTGTCCCTCTAAATTACTTTTATGGCTATGTGTTGATTTCAAGTTGAAGAATAAAAGAAAAGTAATGGAAAGCCAGAGAAAACCAGGTTGGAGGATTCAGAGAAAGGGACAAAAAGTGGGATGGGGTTCTATTATATCCATTGTCTGGTGGATAACACGTTCAGACAGACAGCTTTGCAGAGCTTTGTAAAAGATCACCCTGTCTGAGGAAGTGATCATGATTTATTTATTAGGGAATGAAAAAAATAAAGCCAAACTACCACAAGTGGACTACAAATAAAATTAAACTAAAATAAACTTAAAACAGGGAAGGAAAGAAGGAGAACTAACAGACTATTGTTCAAAATTAAGACTGTAAACAAGTAACATGAACTGGTGATAGAATTTAAAATAACAGTTTGGCCAATTGAGTAGAAATAATTTATCATGTTTTGTACCTGATTGGATTGCTGGAAGGACTTAAATGCTATAGCCAGTATGAATATTCAGTATAGAAAAATGATAGGCATATTTAGAATATAAGTTCATTCCAACGTGGTAGGTATCTAGCATCTATGTAGATGGCTAAAATGGTAAAATGCAAAAATTAAAAAATCAAAGAGATAGAAGGTGAAGGAGTAAAGAAAAGAGCAGAAAGTTTTGAGCCTTCCTTGGGTTATCCCCCTATCATGTAATGGACAGTGTTCATTACATCAGCGTGTAGAACCAGTCCAGTAGAGAGTTAAGAGAGCCAAATATTTGGACGCCATAAGTGATGACTTTCTTAATTCCAGCACTCCTGCTTATGTGTTTTGAAACCCAAGATACAGCAGCAGCAGGGATGACTGAGCAAAGACTCTTTTTGGTCAAGAGAATGAAGTCTTTTTCCTGTGTAGAAAACTAACATTCAAACTGGGCTTGTCAATCACCAGGCCAAAGGACAGCCCCTCAGGTAGGCAAGTCCACCCTAAGATATGCAAAATAGATAGAAGGAATCTACTTTTCTTCCCATAAATTCACAGCTCCTAGCGTGGTCTGTCGCTACAAGTTGCCCTGAGGTTCTGTTGGGTCCCCCAGCCTTCATGAGTCCTGACTTAGAGGACCATTTCCTTTGCATTTTCTTTCCTTCTGTGTTTTTTGGATGCTGGCCAGAGCTTAGGTGTGCTTTTTCTAGTGTTTTAGACTTCATTGCTCCTTCTCCAAAGTCCCCAAATTATATTCTTTTCCCTATTTCTCTTTTCCATTCCCTTTCCCCTGGCAGCTACTGAGATTTACAGCTTGCCTGCCCTGAGGTTTTTCTTTTAAACTCTAATGAAATTGTCCTCAAGCTTCCATCTGAGTCAGTTCTTAATAATTTTATTAAGATTAAGAACTCCAAAAAAGGACCCAAGGTACCATGCTATCACTCATATTCAGAATTATTTGCCAAAATTCAAAATTATCTGCTGAGCCTTGGGAAAATATTGGTGACATAAGAATATTCATGATCCTTGGGAAATTTTCAGCAACATGAAGATAGATATTACTATGAGATTTCAAACATCTAGTCCAGCAGAAGATGACCAAAATGGCTTCCTAAAAGAGACTGAGTGCTCATTGATCCCAAAAGAGAACTGAGGATCCAAGAAGAAAAGGAGGTATAAAGATGATGTTGGCATGACTACCCAGAAGTAAGAAACAACAGTAAAGCATCCAAGTCTAAAATATTGAATGTAAGGGCAGGTTGACACACAGGTAAAGATGGATAGATACATAAGGCAAAAAGGGTTGCAAGAAGTTTAATTCCTGGAATGCTGAGTTAGGAAGTTAAAGAATATATAAGGCATTGGAGTATATCATGAGGGGTATAATAAAGCCTTTGAAATTTAACTACACCTCCAAAAATTAATACTTAAGCCATTGACCAGGATGAATTCCAAGAGTAAGCAGTATTGTTATCCCAGGTTCCATATGTTCATTGCAGGTTATTCAGGGTTATAAAAAATGTCTAGGGGAGGTGTCATTAATTGTCAAAGGTACATTTTTAAAATCATTTTGCAACACACAGAAAAATCTGGTGAGAAATATAAGCTCAACCATCTCTGTCTCAACAGAAGAATGAAAATCGGGAAAAGATGGTATGTTGACCTAAAATACTAGCAAAGGCGACTAGAATAAACTTCAGGAAGATAGTCAGAAAATATTGAAGAGTCACAATCCAAGAAAATGGAAGATAAAATTAGGAATGGCTACATATCCCAGCTGTGTGACTAGCTAAGTGTCCATTTAATTGACTGTTTAAGACCACAGAAGGAACAGTTTTCATTGGTGTTTTGACAAAACATTGAGGATGAAAGGCAAAGTTCAATAGGCACATTCTGACTTCTGGATAGCACGCTGGAAATTTAATGAAGATTTTTTAAGAGAGAGAGATAGTGTGTGTGTGTGTGTGCATGTATGTATATATGCATCATATGTATGTTGATGCCTGTAGACACCAGAAGAAGGTATCAGGTCTCCTAGAACTTGAGTGGGCAGGTGTGAGCTGTTGATTCCAAAAACCTAGTTAAGCATTTTTAATGAACACCTAAAACTCAAAAAAAAAAAAAAAAAAAAGCAGAGCTATGTTTGTCATCAATCAAAACATAACAGGTAAGAGTCAAGAGCTGACTCTGGGCTTAAGAACACTCTGTGATCTTCCAGAACTGGCTCCCAAAACCCGCATCAGATGATTCACAATTGCCTACAACCCTTGATTCAGATCTGATGTCTTTATCTGGCCTCTACGGGAAACTACATGTGTCTGGTACTTACACAGTCTTTCAGGTACTTATTTATTTGTTTGTTTATTTATTTATTTATTTATACATACATACACAAGTACACACAAAACAGGGGATAGAGAGGGAGAAATAGAATAAAAACAAATCTTTTGTTAAAATGGTGGAAGAACATCAAATTCAAAACATTCAGAATTTAATATTCTACTTTGTGTATGGGGATTAATTTCTTTCTATTCACAAATATGAAATGCTTTTGTCCTTAGAAGGGGCAAAAACAGATTTATGCTTATCTTATTAAAATGACAGGATAAAATTACTCCTTTTGTCATGAGAAAAGAGACATATGAAGACATGACAGACCAATATCTACATAGCATGCAGCAGAACAGACTAGACAGAGCAACCATCACAGAACTAGACATGGTTTAATTTTCCTGTTTATAGCAGTCACAATAATGAATGATGCTTGCTTCATCTTGTTTTAGTCACTAGCTCACCTAGAATAAATGAGCAAATTCTGAAGAAATACCTGGGTCCCCAGCTTTGGTTCTGGGGCTATTGAAACAAGTCACACAAGGAATTGGAATTTCTCTGATGAATCTCACACTGGGAGAAGAATAAAACTAAAAGCTACTTAAAGAGATTTCACACAGTTCTGACAACTTGTCTGCCCACCTTGTAGGAGAGACTGGAACCTAGATAATGATGGACAGGACCATAAGTGAAAGAAAAATGCTCTGCTTTGCATAACTCTAAACCTCTACTTCAATCTACACCAGATGCCAGGTCCCTGAAGATGGACTTTGTCTGGTTTTGTTGCTGGATATTTCTCTCTCTCTCTCTCTCTCTCTCTCTCTCTCTCTCTCTCTCTCTCTCTCTCTCTCTCTCTCTCAGAAGTGAGGATGGTGACCACACATGGGCTGCTAGGCGACAGGCTCTAAATCCAACTCCAGTGGCACTTCCACTTCAGGTGACTTCTTCCAAGCTGATAAATGAACCCGCTTCTAAGTGTATGTCATTACACATGTGTTATTGTACTTCTGTATAGCTGAACCAGAATATCAGTGCAACTGTGTTTGGGCTAGGCTGATACCTGTGGCATTGCTCTACCATGCACCCAGCTGTGCTTCCTTAAGGCATCATTACGCTATTTGCTCCTTTGCCTCTGGTGGACTCAGCATCTTTCTTCCTTTGGCATTATAGGTTTTTATGCAAAGAATAGACTATTCTATCACTGACCACAATGCCTGAAGTTATTAAATATTTATTAAGGACTGAGACAGAAGATTATCTACCCACACGATGTTCAGTTACTTGTTATACTCTGGAATTGTCATCATATGGTTAACTTGCAGGCTATTGTCATGTTCTTGGTCTTAAAAATACTGGAAATTTACCAAAAACTCTCATTTTTTTTTCTGGGGAAAAAGTTGTATTGTTTGGTGTACTCTTAATGTTCTCTAATCTATGAAAATCTTTCTTTTTAAAAACAAGTTTGAGATAGTATTCCATCATTTCCTCTTACCTCCTAAACAGATAATATGAGAAGCCCTCCCTTGAATGGTTGGTCAGGTAAATCCAACACCTTCAAAACCATGACAGGCTACTGCCATTGTCCTTAATCCCCTCCCAGAGGTAGAAGGTAAGTCTCTATTGCTGAAAACACCTTAATCGTTCTTTCTGCACTTCACTGCTGTCCTAAACACTTAAGTTCCAAAGGCCTTTGAACACAATAGTTTCTATCATGACTTCTTTGACATATTTTAAAGGTTTACTGTATTTATTATTGGGAGAAGCATTTGTGCTCTGATGTGTCCATGCCACATCTGCATGTGGAGGTCAGAGGACAACTTGTAGGAATCAATTGCCTCTTTCTATTTTATTGATTTCAGGGGTCAAATCCGGGAAGGCAGGTTTGGCAGCAAGCACCCTGACTTTTTAATGTCATATTTTTACAGAAAAGTCTTTGTAAGTGGCTTTTTAAGTTATAGCCATTCTTAAAAGTTAATATCCAATGGCAATGGTACATATTACTGGGAATGGGTGATGTATCGTGGCTACATTTTCATTCTAATGTTTCAAGATGCAATGAAAATGTGTAGCAAGAATTGGAACCGTCACTGCCACACCAATTGGCAGGAAAGTTCAGAGGAAAAGAATGGTATGTTGACAATGACTAAGAGAGCTCAAGTGATAATGAACATGGTCTAGCTTCTTAGGCCCACAAGGTAACTCAAAGTAGGATGGAAACTGCCTTCATCACTGCCTTCATCGTACCTGTACATTGGCTAAAGGAACACAGGCAAATGATTGCTTTTAATCCTTTCTCTTGAATCCCCTTCAATTCTAGAAGGAACAAAACCTTGGCATGACATAGACCCACTGCACCCCAGAAGTGGGTTGAGTTTGCACCTCCGGTGATTAATAGCAATGTCCAGGACTGCAGGAACAGCAGTGAGACAATGAGGGTTCTGATCAGACTTTGGCCAGGACTGCTTACATATGCACCTCGACAACCCTTAAAATCTAAAACACAGATCCGAGGGCCACTAAATCCCATTGGCTATCCCTTTTCCAGTGTGTCCAAATTAACTAAATTTCTCTAGACTCATTACCATTACTCAGACCTTTAGGTGAACTATTGGGATAGATGGCTAACCCTTGCCTGTTGTGACAGTCAGAGCCTGAAATCTCACCTTATATTTTGTGATTTACTTAAGTGAAATAGCCCTTAAAATGCTTGGCCTGGATTTAGAAAACAAATAGTTTTGTGATCTATAGGATATAGTGACAAATTCCATAAAATAATACCTGGTGTTCATTACAGGAATGCATCCTAGTAAAAAACATTGGAAATTCCCACTTAATTCAGACACAGTCACTTTATCTCTCCTCTTCTGTCCCACTCCTTCTCTTTCATTGTCCCTTTAAAGTTTGTGGCATGCACCTGTGTGGGTGCAGCTGCACTCACACACACAAACACTTGTGCTCATCAGATGTTAGCTGGAGTATCTTCCTCTACTGTGTTCAATTTGGCTAGGCTGGTTGGCTAGCAGAGTTCAGGATATACCTGGGTATGCTACTCTCAGCCCCGGAGCTGAAGTTAAAAGCACTTCAGCAATGCTTGACTTTTACATGGGTGCTGGGAAATCTCCACTTAGCTTGTCATGCTTGTCCATCAAACACTGTGCCCAGTGAACCACCTCTCCATTCCATGTAGCTCATTCTTACACGATAAACAGCCATATGGATAAATTACAAACATTCAAATATAACAATTCTCTATGGTCTCATTTATTATAGGTTATTGCAGATTTTCTTTTGTAGTTGAATGGTTCTTTGTTCATGATGAAGGAAGGAGGGAGGTAGGCATGGAGAGAGAGGAATAAGAAGAGAAAAAGCAGTATATAAAACCCAGTGCTTCTTTTCATTTGCTGCTGATGAGAACAACATGGTTAGATGTCTAGCCTGCCAGGCTGTAAGTATTAATGGACATTGTCAACATTTATTTTCCTTCAGAGGTAGGAAAATAAAAATACACGAGAGTAGTAAAAAAGTACTGTGATGCATGAGAAAAGAAAACGGGCCCTATGAGTGCTGGCAAGGACAAAAAATCTGTAATGAGAAGGTCAGGTATTCTTTATTTTTTAAGCAAACATCTATATTCCAAATACTCAGAGGCATGGAAGGGCACCACCAATGTGTGAAGTTTGTCATTGTTCTCACAGGAAGGCAGGGATGGCTACTCTTGGCCCTGTCCAGAGCAGCAAGGTTTCTACTTAGCGCCAATAAACAGTGGAAAAAAGCAAACTATTTCTGTTTTACAAGGATGTGGTTAAAAACTTCCAGAAAATGTTGGAACAAATAAACTCAGAAAAGTGACATGACGCAAAATCAACTGAAAATTAACAGTATTTCTATACACTCACAACAAAATTTCTGGGGGAAAATCAAGAAAATAATGCTATTTAAAATTCTAAGGAAATAAATGTTCAGGAATAAACTTGAACAAGTGGAATATCTTTGAGCTGGAAGCCATAACAGAGAAAAAAAGAAATTAAGAAGATACAAATAAGATACTACCCATTAGTAGGTTAGACAAATCAATATTAAACGTCTATACTATCCGAAGTAATTACAGTTCTAAGACAACTCCCATCAAGACAGTCCTCACAGAAATAGGTAAAACATCTTAAAGTTCCTGTAAAACTGCAAAATTAAAAACAGCAACCAAATAATAACAATAAAAACAAGCATCGTCCATATAATTTTGAGCAAAAAGAACAAGTCTGAGGCATTGAACTAACATTAAAATATATTACAGAGATAAAGTTTTTAAAACAATAAGCTTAACAAGAAAGAAGGCATTAAGTAAGACCAAGAGAAAAAAATGAAGAGAGCTAAGATAAATATACCCTTATCAATTATGCATCACCAGAGGCACTACGTACTCTCACAGGGATAAAAAAATTATTTTCAATAAATGCTGTTAAGAAAATTGCAGAATAAAATTGTGCTCTTTTATTCCATATTCATAAATAAACTAAAAATAAATTAAAGACAAATATATTTTTGATTTCTTATATAACCCTAAAGCATGAAGCAATAAAAGCAAAATTATACAAATAGGGTTAATTACAACAAATCAATGTCTTCCTGCTCATCAAAGAAAATAATGAGCAATCAACAAACTGAAGAGAAAGAATAGAAGGAAATATTGCTGGTATTCAGGCCTCCATACTAGCCTGACCTTGGGGTATACATCCTCAGCTGTAGCCACTAAGAGCACCTCCTGTGCACTCTCACTAGTTCCCCTTTAAAAGGGCCCTGCATACCTCCTATCTCTCTCTCTCTCTCTCTCTCTCTCTCTCTCTCTCTCTCTCTCTCTCTCTCTCTCTCTCTGTCTATCTGTTGCTTCTTTCTCCCCACTCCCCCAATTCCCTGCTCTGCCTCTCTCTTCTCCTAGTCCTGTCCCCAGAGGCCAGTCTCCCCCTCCTTCCCTCTTTTTATGTTCACTTTCCCCTAATAAAAACCCCTCTACCTAAGCTCTGTTGCAGGGTGTCTTTCTCTTTCATGCCACTTTTTTTAATTACAACAAATATGTGCAAGTTATATATCTGATAGATTTAAAATTCATAAGTACATGAAACGACTTAAGAACAGCAATAATAGCAAAACTTGATTTTAAAAATCCCAGTGGAAAGCATACAGATTCCCAACAGGAATATGAAAAGCATCATCAACATCAAGTATCTTCTGAGAAATTCAAATAAAACCAATGATATCAATTTACAACTGGTAGAATGTCTATTACAAAAGTAAATAAATAAAAGCAAAGTTTTGGCAAAGATGTAAAGAGGAGAGTACAGCCCAGAATGTCATTGTGTATGCAAGTTGCTGAACCTACTATTTTAAACAAGGTAGAATTCAGGGAGGGAAAGTCCAGCAGTTAAGAGCACTTACTACTCTTTTAGAAGACCCCCCAGTTCCTAGCATCCATGTTTGATGGCTCACACCCACCTGGATCTTCAGCTCCAGGGAACTGATCCCTCTAGGTTCTCCAGGCACCAGCCTTCATGGGCACATTCATGCATACACATCATTTCAAATGATAAAAATCAAACTTTCAAACAGTTTGCAATTTTTCAAAAATTTAAAAGTATTGCATGATCTAGGAATCCCACCCCTCAGTTCATAGTGAATGAAAATATACCAAAGAGGTATCTGCCCTCCCAGAGCCACTGGAACATAATTCACATTTGCCCTTTAATTACAACTAATTAGTGGATTGATGAATGTAGGGTGTGTATGCAAATGGTATGCTCTATCCTTCAACCAAGGAAAGCCTATCATTTTCATGAAAGAATTGTGTAACATAAGCATAGAAGACAGAAGTCACGTGATCTTACTTACCTGTAGAACCTGAAGTCTTCAGATTCTTCCAAGTAGAAAGCAGACTTGCCAGACACTGGAGTTGAAAGGAGAATGAAGAAAAGATGATTAAATTCTGTAAAGTTTCAGTTCAACCTGGAGAATAAATTTTGGCAATGTGATGTGTCCCTGAAAACTATGATGCAAACTAACATAAAATACTTCACCACAAAGAGAAATCGAAATGCTTTGAGTGAATTAGTATGTTAATCACTTTGACTGTGGTCATTTTCCCATATGTAAATTGATCAAAATATCACATTGTTTACTATAAATTTTATTGTCAAATTTATTCCAACAAAACCTAGATAAAAATAGACAAATAGTAAACTTTCTCTATCTACTAAAAAATTAATGGGTAAAAAATATTGTCCTTGTTGTCCTCATTCTGCAACCTAATGAGGAAAACCCAATTTGAACTGCCACGTGATATAAAGCATAGTTAAGCTCTATAAATGATACACAGAGGGGGGAGGGGTTAGAGAATGACTGAATTATGAAAAAAAAAGGCTGCCCCTCTACATAACAAGTAAATTATAATGAATTTCACTGAGTCTTTTCTTTTTTTTAAGATTTTATTTATTACATATACAATACAGTGTTCTGCCTCCATGTATGCCTGCATGCCAGAAGAGGGCACCAGATCTCATTTTAGATGATTGTGAGCCACCATGTGGTTGCTGGGAATTGAACTCAGGACCCCTGGAAGAACAGTCAGTGTCCTTAACCTCTGAGCCATCGCTCCAGCCCTCTTCTTTCTTTCAAGAGGAACCTAGTGATGTCTTTGAATGCTGCTTTCCTAAACATTTCCTCAAAGAGTGGTAGCTGTAATCAGAAAAATTCTTACTCCAAGCACAGTTTGGACATCTTGTCTAAAATATTTATGAGGATATAGCATTTAATATTTTTTAATTAATTAATTTCTAAACAATCTTTTCTCATTTTATATACCTATCCCAGTTCCCTATCCCTCCCCTCCTCCTGAAACCCCCACTTTTGACACACTCCACCCCACATCCACTCCTCAGAGAGGGTAAGACTTCCCATGCGGAGTCAATAAATTCGGGCACATCATTTTGAGGAAGGACTAAGGACCTACTGCCTTTATGTAGGCTGAACGAGGTATCCCTTCAAACAGAATGGACTCCAAAAAGTCAGTTCAAGCACTGGGGATAAATCCTGGTACCACTGTGAGTGGCTCCACAGACCGTCCCAGTCACCCACATTCAGAGGGCCTAGTTTGGGCCTATTCAGGATCCCCAATGTCAGTCCAGAGTCAGTGAGCTCCCACTAGCTCAGGTTAGCTGTTCCTGTGGGTATCCCCACCATAGTCTTGTCCCCTTTGCTCATATTGTTTGCTCCTCTACCTCTTATACTGAACTCTGGGAACTCGACCCAGTTCTATATGCGGATCTCTGTATCTGTTTCCATCAGTGGCTATATGAAGTTTTTATGATGACAATTAAGGCGGTCATCAAACTGATTGCATGGGAAGGCCAGTTCAGGTACAATCTCCACTATTGCTTAGGGTCTTAGCTGTAGTCATCCTTGTGGATTCCTGGGCATTTTCCTAGTGCCAGGTTTCTTGCTAGCCCCATAACGGCTCACTCAATCAAGATATCTCTTTCCTTGCTCTCCCTCTCTGTTCTTCCCCCACTCAGCCATCCCATTTCCCTGTGTTCTTTTCGCCCCTTTCTTTCTCTCCCCCACTTCTGCCCTCCCTTCCCCCCCACTCCCAATTTTCTCAGGGGTTCTTATCTCTTTCCCTTCCCTCAGCAGTGCATAAACTAAAATTGGAATGATACAGAGAAGATAAGCATAACCCCTGTGCATTTCACGGTTTCGAAATGATGAAAATGCAGGTCATTGAGACATGACTGACTTTTATTAGAGATGTGTGGAGCACCCCATTGAGGACATATTCATAGGACGACTAATCTGATTGGATATTAAGACACCATCCTTTTTTGTAAATATAAAAATAACAGTGTGAGCTATGTGACCAGCTTGAGAGTACATTTTTCTGTTTTCATGGTAGACTGAACAGAGGTGTGCAGGATATACAGAAGCTTTATATAGGTAGTCTGCCGCTCTTTGCCCCACCTTCTCTTAAACACTTGGGCTTTACTTAAATTCTCAAATAATTGTTCTCAAATTTTGACCTTGCCAGAAGATCTAAAAATGTGTGGAAATCGGACTGGCTTTACCTGCAGAATCCAATTTTCTCTACAGCAATTCTTAAATAAATCTAATAAGCTTTAAAATGATATAAAATAGAAAAGGAGACAAAACTTTAAGAGACGGGAAGGCTCTAGAAGAGCTTTAACAAGGACTTTAAAATGTGATTCAGCTTGGGAAATTGAAAATTAATATAATGAAGAGAAAGGAGAACAAGATGCTAAGTTTCAAATGTCAGAAGAACCTTAGAGATCAGCCAAATTAAAGAGAGATGTGGGTGTACCTCAGAACATATGAACAGTTTATAGCACGGCAGCAAATTCTCTGCTCAGGTTATTTTGACCACTGTACAAGGAATAGTGAAACGAGAAATTTTTCTGTAGCTGAGACTCCATTTGAATGTCTAGATAAACTTTTCCATGCAAGGAAAAAGAACCATTAGAACAACATGCGTATTAAGCCTGCTTTTCCATTAGCTTACATAGTTGGTTCCATAGATGGACCATTGCTTATGTATTACAGTCAAGATGAACAACAAATTGTGAGCAAGCTAGATTCTGGTAATGAGGTAGAAAGGGGATATAGCAAATGGTGTTTTTACTCTCTGACTTGTGTAGTTATGGTCAAGAGGGGACTGGGGGAATTGAGACATAAATATAACATCTGGGAATCATTAACAAAGAGGGAATATGCTTTGGTGTTCTAGTCAAATGAGGGATTTGTGATTGAAGACAACTTTATATTCCATGATACATCAAAACTAGGATTAGGAAGAACTGCCATCTTTCAGAATAGATGCTGTCTTCTCTGGGGAAGCTACCCTGACACTTTCAGCAGAGATAAGAACAAGAAGGTTCTTTTGGTCTGTTTCTGCACATTACAATTTGTAAAGTCAATAGACTATTAAGTGAAGGCAGACTTTATGAATGGTCAAGCCTGAAGGTTTATGTGTAGGAGGCTTGCACCAGAGTGCAGCACTGGAATGGTGGTGGCACAATTAATAAGTAGTGAGTATTAGAAGATAGTTAAGTTATGGAGACTGTTTCCCAACTAGTGGATCTTTATTGTCTTGGGTGACTGTGTCAAATATCATAGGACTGAATAACTTCTAAGACACTGGATTGCTTTGATTGAGTGTGAACTTGCTGCACCATTAATACTCTTACATGTAGTTTTGCCAGTGTGTTATTTTCCCTGAAGCCCCCACAAAAGCCAAACAAATCTCAGTGTCTGTCAGACTCCAGAACTATGAGCTAAACCAACTGACTGATGAAATTATCCACCAACAGCAATTTTATTAGGATAAAGTATTTTCAGTTAACTGTGTGAACGCTAGAGATACTTACTGTCTTGGTTTTTAAACGGGCATAAAAATCTAATGGAATTTTTAATTCTATAGTTTCTTTATATATTTTTTATTTTTTTTAGTTTATTTTCTCATACATTGCATTCATCCACTCCATATAGCACCTCCCACAGACATTCTCTCTCCCCTAGATCCACTCCTACTCAATTTTCCTCTGGAAAAGAGTAGGTTTCCCAGGCATATAACAGAACATAGCATAAGTTACAGTAAGACTGGGCAAAGCAATTCAGTAGGAGAAAAGGGGTCCCAAGAGCAGGCAGTCAAAAGAGTCAGAGAACCCTCCCCCCCAATTTCCACTGTTAAGTGTCCCACAAGAACGCCAAACTATACAACCATAACATGCATGCAGAGGACCTAGCTCAAACAGGTTCCATGATTGTGATTCCAGAAAAAAAATATTAAAAAACAATGTAAGTGCTTAGTGAGGCATATATTTGCTTTTCATTTATTCATTGTTTGTGTATATGGTATATATGCATGTTCATTGAGTGAGTGTGATTATTTTATTAGCTTTGAGATGTAGTAGACTCTACTGATCATGCTACTATTCAACTCCTCAAGCAACCTTTCAACTCAGCCTCCTGAGTAGATGGAGCTATAGATGTACATTCTGGTTTATTTTTGTCCTGTGAGAAACAATAATGCTAATATCTGACCTCAGAGATATATGAGAATTAAGTGAGGCAATTCATGAGAAACAATTCCTTTTCTGAAATTTATTTTTGTTTGTTTGGGGTTTTCCTTTTCTCTGGTTTACAGGATTTTTGAAACAAGCAACTCATGAACTCCTGATCCTCCTGCTTCTTTCTCCTAAAGAACTGAGATTACAGACTACATTTATTTCTTCTTAGTTTTTCAAGAGTTGTTTGGTGATATTAAATTTAATTTTCCCTGCTGACTCTTAATCTTTGGATGTAGAGGAAGATGACATTAGTTATAATGCTTCAAATGAGTCAGATGGGATTCCTTTCTTTCCTTTTTCTTTTGGATTTTTCAAAACAGAGTTTCTCTATGTAACAACCTTGGCTGTCCTGAAACTATAGACCAGGCTGGCCTCAAATGCACAGAGATCTACTCGCATCTACCTGCCGAGTTCTGGGATTAAAGGTGTGTGCCATCATACCCAGATGGGATTCTTTTCTTTCCCTGCTTCACTCTTCTGCTCTAAGCTTCTCCCAACAGTATGGACTCTCCCTCTTGAGCCAGAAGACAAAATAAGCTCTTTCTTATCTGCGTTGCTTCTGGTCAGTCATGGTACGTTTTAATCACAGAAACAGAAAAGTAATTCATGCAAAATGTTGGAAAGTTTCACCAAGGGTTGAGATAGCAAAAGGTCCAGCATAAACTAAAA
Organism: Alexandromys fortis; assembly: GCF_014885135.2. Lineage (NCBI taxonomy): Eukaryota > Metazoa > Chordata > Mammalia > Rodentia > Cricetidae > Alexandromys > Alexandromys fortis. Next base: position 33,212,330 of record NW_026067944.1, read on the forward strand.
CAGACCTAGTTGGACTTCATCCTTCAAGAACTGGCACCGTCAACTGTAACTGTTGTATAGTTTCCTTAAAGTATCTACAAGGGAGGACTGTTTCAACATATATGCTGTGCCATAAGGATAGTCTGGCCATTTGTCTGATGGGACTTTTGTGTAAGGCAGCCAGAGCACCAAGGAGGAGCTGAACAGATACCAATTAACAACTTGTTAAATTCCACAGCACTAGAAAATGAATATCAGAAGGAATGTTTATAGTACTTAAGTTAAAATTAATATTAATAGTAATTTTAACAGATTTTTAAAAAAAATGTATTTAACCCCATGTAACACCTGCACTATTTCTCAAGGAAAGAAGGGGTTCCCTGATAACATAACTTTCTGGAGTTGAACTGCCATCAGATAGCACCCTCCTCTTTGAATTCTCAACTGTCCTCCTATAATCTAGCTTACTTCCATAAACTCTTCCTGAAGCATCTCTGGAAAATCAGCATTTCAAAGCTTTGGATTGTCTTGACACAGGACCTAGTAAACACTCAGAAACCATCTAGTCAAGGTTTGTTCTTCTATGGGGCTTGAGGATCCCTGTGGTAAATGACGGCAGAATCAACACAGCCCAAACAATTGTCAATATGCACTTGTTTTGAATGAATGTTTAGCTGAGACCTTGACGGAGTTCTCAATGCAGTAACCTCTCATTTCCCATCCTTGTGCTACTAGAAAGTAATATATATGAGGAAAGTACTCTTTTGACATTTGAAATGTAAGCTTCAACTCAAAACAATTAGCTCTTGCACAAATGTAAAAGCAAAATTTCAGATTATCTAATTTGCTTTCATAGTGGTGTTTGTCTTTAAAATGATGATAATTATTTATTTTTCACTCTTTGGAGGGTCTTGTGTATCCAGGCTTCCCTTGAACTAACTATGAGACTTTAAATTTCTGGTTCTCCTTCCTCTACCTCCCAAGGGCCGAGGTTACAGGCATACATTATCATACCTGGATTTCCACGTGTTGGAAACCAATCCTAGTGTTTAATATGTGGTAGGCAAGCACTCTTGCAGCTGAGCTACACTACCAACTTGATGATACCCATTCCTTTTAAACAAATCTTACACTTACATGGTTCTTATGAAAATCAAATAGAATGACATTTTAAAAATGCTTTGGAAACTCAGGATTTTAGCATGCAATTTAGGAATACTAAACATCAAATTAGACCCTGACATATATTACCATTCTGCTTCTAGTTATGGTGGTACAAACTGTAATTGGGCAAGTTTCTAGGTTATATGAGCTTCAGCTGTAACACAGGATCTAAATGGATTTTTTTCTCAGAGGTCTGTGATAAATGAACAGGTATGGGAAGCACCAGGGAAAGTTCCTGGAGCACCTACTCTACTCAGTGGTTCCTAACTGTGTTGTTTCTTCTTCAAGAATGATCAAAAACTTATATAAACATTAGACATAGTTTTTAATTATATAGGTATGCCAAGAACACAAAAGCATGAACCTTCAGCATATAATAATATATCTGTTCTGATACATCATTTGAAGTAATTATCTTTGGAGGTCATTCCTTCCCATGTAAGGCTGTAACTTATTTAGTCATGTTCTATTGGCAAAGCAGGAAATCTAATTTATTTTTTGAGTGTTTGTTTTCTACAAACCCATCTTAAATCATTCTTCCTATTACAATTTTTCAGTTTTTACATTGCCTTCAATTTCATTATTTTTCTTTGACCTATAAACCAAAGCTTCCTACACAATGCTGTGGAGATCTTACTGTAAATTCCCAAGGATCTCTTGAATAAACGTTTGATAAAATAGTCCTCTTATAGTTGCAAAGTACAGTTTTTTCTGCTGTTCCCTGCCTAAGATTATGATATTTATATTATTTAAAACTTCTTGATCACAGTAACAATTAAAAGGAAAGTAAAATTTAACATGTTGATGAATAAGGATCTCCAAACTTTACATATGAAATTATTTTTTAAAAATCCATTGCCTTTTCCTATAAAGATACTCTGGACAGGGGTCATAGTCTATCATCTGTGTAATAAGAAACTGGAAAATTTTTAAGGTCCAAAATAAAAGCATGAACACATGCTAGGAATTATTAAAAAAGACTTCTGATGTCAATTTAATTTATTCTGTGGATTTTAAAAGAGATTTAAATAAGTTTATTACAATATATGTGATTATGTATTCAATCCATACAACATCCTTTCAAAACATCTCCTTTGTTTTGTAGCTAACCTTGTTGTTGTCGTGTATGCCACAGAGGATTATTGTTTTGTCTCTCCATATGAACTCTTTTCTCACAACCTTCACAGCTATTCACACCAAGGAGCAGTTCAGGAGAAGGTTACATATCTTTCATTCCGCAAGCAGGTCTCTTTGAAAAGTTTCATTTAAACGACTCTACTAATGTGTATGTGTGGGCGTCTTTTTCTACTTCACAGTGATTGAAGGAACCTTCTGAAAGGTATGAACATTCAAGTGCAACTGAGTTAAGGACGCTGGTAAGTACAATATAAATAGGATTTATTTAAAAGGTTTTCATTTGAGCATAACTATAGTTTCCATGTAGAACATTTTGTTATGAATGTATCTCCCTATGATATATTCTATCTCCATCTTCCCACATCAAGGTGAATATGTACCATATTTTCATAGAGCCTTGCTGTAATATGTATTTAAATGACCCTTGTTTCCTGTGATTTTATGGAGTTTATGGCTTGTGACACTCTGTATTTGAAGTTAACCAAAATATGCTTTGGATATTTCAAAGCTAAAGTAAAATGGTGTGATCCAAAAACAGAAAACCAATTGGCTGAGACACCTTTACATGCATGTTAGCTTCAGGGACTTTATGAATAGCAGAGAGTATCTCCCATTCTATGTGGACTTCTGTTTGCAGGGCTGGCAGATTAGTTTCTGGGAGTCTCTATGTTATATACATTAGAAACCCATATTAGCACTTGTGGTACATTTCCAAACTAACGGAACAATTAAAAGGATGGGTGAAATTAATTAGCAACAATGAATTGAAATGCTGTAATTTTTTAAAGCTCTATAACTTACTAATAAGACAATCTACATAGTTTAGCACAATAAAATATATTCTGGCAAATTCCCCTGTTGCTTGGGCCATTTAGAGTTGTTGATACAGTACTTTCAAGCCTTGGTTAAGCAAAAAATTACCCTGTCCAAATGCAGGTCATATCTGTCAAGGGAATACTGTGAAATTTTGATGTGGGATTACCCTCAGTATGCTGTGATTACCACCTATAGCAAGGCAGAACTTAGCTAGGTGGGAAAATATAAACTGAATGCTGAAAGGGAGAAGGCAGAGTCAGGAAGAATGCATGTAGTCCTGCTGGAGACAGATGCCAAAACTTTTGTCAGTAAACCACAGCCAGGTGGAGATACACAGATTAATAGAAATGGGTTAAATTAAGATGTAAGAGTTAGCAAATAAGAAGTTAAATCTCATGAGCCAAGAAGTGGTTTTAAAATATGGTTTCTGTGATTAGTTTGGGGCGAACAGCTGGAAACGAAACAAGCAGCCTCCCTAAAACAAAATTTTTCTCAGGTTTGCTTTTGATGATGTTTTCCATTTATACAACAACATCATACAAAGAACATGACTAAACAACTGGCCTCTTTAGCTAAAATTGGTATAGTTAGTTTGCCTTCTCTAAAGTACAAATATAAACACAAATCATGGTTGAGCTTTTGGTGGGTGACAGATGTGCTCATTTGATGAACACAGTATTAATTAGACCTGCCAAAGATCCAAGTCGCTATCAGCTAATAAATTTGTCATTTTGCTGTCAGTATGCATCTTGCAAAATGGTGTGTCCATGACACGGCGGAATGGCTATGCGACAATAAATAGGTCACTACAGAGATTTCTCTCATATCTTCCAATAAAATCATGCAGACACACATGCTCACATATAAAAACACACTTATACACATATATGCCACAAAATAGGCAAATAATATTATTTATTTTTCTCTGACCCCACATCTGTTTGAAAAATCTTTGAACTTAGAGTCATAAGAGCCTATGTCAGAACATCAGCAGCTGCAGATAACAAGAAACCTATTAAACCTGTGAAGATTAAAGTTCAGTTATTGATGTGGGAGTGTCATATCAATCTGTTGATTTCATTGGTTGAGCAATAAAGAAACTGCTTGGCTGGCCCTCATAGGTTAAAGCATAGGTGGGAAGAGTAAACAGAATAGAATTCTGGGAGGAAGAGGAAGTGAGCTCAGACCCGATAGCTCTGCTCTCTGGAGCAGAGATGCCATGCTCAGCTCTCCGGGGTAGACTCGACAGCTCTGCTCTGTGGAGCAGAGATGCCAGGCTCTGCTCTCCCAGGCAGCTCCGACCCAGGATGGACGTAGGCTAGAATCTTCCTGGTAAGCGCACCTTGGGGTGCTTACACACATTATTAGAAATGGGCTAGTCCAGGTGCGAGAATTACCCTAGAAGAGGCTAGATAGAAATGGGCCAAGTGGTGCTTAAATGAATACAGTTTGTGTGTTGTTATTTCAGGCATAAGCTAGCAGGCGGCTGGGGTGCTGGGGATGCAGCCCCGCTGCCGCTCATATTTCAACAGATGGCTGCCCATCGTGAGGCTAACTGAATCCACAAAAAGCCTGAGAATGCTTGGAAAAGAATGGAGTGAAGCATGTTTTCTTGGTAGCAGAAATTTCTTGGGTCTGCTACGCTTGCTAGAGGCAAGCAAGCACTATCATCTGAGAGGCTTCCTGACTCAGCTTCAGCTGCAAAACCCTGCAGCTCATTAAGAGGTCCTGCCACGAAACACTTAAATGGTGTTGACGAAAAACTGAACGCATGTTTTTCGGTTTTCAGCTGTAGCAGGAAAAAAGCTGTGCCGTTTAAAAATGCTGGCTTTCTGGGCTGTCCTGCCAGGGCAAACTCTGACTCTTTTACGCAGGCGGTTCATGCAGTTTGCAAGCACAGGCTGCTGAAGCTCACTTGCTGGCAGGGACCTTGAAATGCCATAGAGTTGTGGCAGTAAACATGGCTACAACCGGTACCTCAGCCATGAGGCTGGAAAGCTAAGGAATGGACTGGATCTAGCTGGCAAAGCCACGGCTTTAATCCTACACATATTGCTCAGTAATATAAAGGCTCGTGTGTTCAGAAAAAGAGAGAGATACAGTAAAAAAAAGATTCAAAGACAAAAAAAAACTTTAAATAATTTATAGTGTGTTAAAAATATATGCAAGCTAAACGTTCTTAAAAGTAAAAATAAGGAAGAAAGAGGGTAGTTGGGTATGGTAGTACACACCTTTAATCCCAACACTTGGGAGGCAGAGGGAGATTGACCTCTGTGACTTCAAGGTGCGGTAGCACACGCCTTTAATCCCAATGCCCTTGAGGCAGCGACAGGCGGATCTCTGAGAGTTCAAGGAGAGCCTGGTCTACAGAGTTATTCCAGGTCAAAGAGATACAGAGAATATAAAATAAAAGTAAAAATAAACGAAATAGAGGTTAAAATAAAGCATACAAAGATGGAAAATACACAGAGAATCTTGATACTGTATACTATTATGCTCTCTTTGAATTGTTTGAATGCTGAGGAAGGAGCAACAGCTGCCAAAAGATATTTGTTTATAAATGCTACTGAACTAATCCATCTTAGAGATTTTGATGCCTTGACTTTGAAATTTGGATCTAAGGACGTGATGCTTTCGAAAGGAGTTTCCTATTTTGTTTTCACAGAGGATGAGACCCTGTTCATTTCTTCTATTCTGATATGGTATGATAGACCACGCCCTCCTGAAGGGTTGCTGTGAACATCTTCAGAAAATTGCTTTGTTCAACTGCCAACTAAGATGAAACTAGCACACAGGTTATACCATGAATGACCTAATTAACGATGCCCCCATTCAGCAGGAAGCAGTTTGGAGAGAAATAACTGTGCCCATATTCCCAAAAATTGTTTATAAATATTCTTTTACATTTAAAGGGGGATATGATATAGATATGAATAATTTGCATTAATATAGATTTTGCTTTATTGATAAAGATTTAAGGTCAGTTTTGTTATATGTATATGTATTTCTAATCTTGATTAAGGTATTATGATTGTGTAGTTCATTTAAAAATGTAATGTATATAGGTTGTTAATGGAAATCATTAATAATAGTCAAATTTGCAGTCATGTTAGTTAGATTTTCTAGATATATAGATATATATTTCAGTTAGATCAGCATTCTTCGTATCTTTCAAAGACTACGGAATATGCTATTAAATATTTTAATAACTTAGGGCTTTTCATGACAATGAGACACTCTGCTCCTGTCATCACCAATCTACTTCAAGAGGAAGATGGGCATCAAAGAGGATCCTTATGGAGTTTGATAGCCATTTGGGCAAGAAACTGCTCTTGCCTGGACTATTGCATAAACAGGGCACAGAGAACCCGCAGAGAGAGGACTGCTGAACTTGCCTAAAGGTGAGATGACCTTTTGGGGTTCCTGATTCATGAAAGAGTCTGCAAGACATTCTTCAGGACAAGCAGATAGTGACTGCCTTTGAAATTTCCTGCTTTGTGAAAATGTCTGCTGGAAACTATGGGCCTGTAGGCCGAAGATGGATGCCCCAACGGTACAGAGAAACTTTGGGTGACTGTCCAGGCAGGGAGATGTCTCTGTCATTTCTAGAGTTTGAAAGTTGCTTTTTTCTTGTTTGCTTAGGTAATATTGTATCTTTCTGGAGTCTTTGATGGAGTTAAGAATAGTTAGTTATAGTTATAGTTTTCCTTAGTTATGATATAGATTATTGTAATTTTTACTTGATAACTGTTTTGTTATATGTAATTTTGCT